>NC_060273.1:119110460-119415814 GCF_021613505.1 Equus quagga
CTATATTTGGTATTTTTTTATAATGTTGGCAAAATCCCACTTCATTTCTTTCAAGGATATTTCCTATATGAAGTGCAATTTTGAAAAGCTTATAATAAATAAGACATCAAATCTGTGGGCAAGAATAGAGAATCCAGAAACCAAAAAATACCCATATAAGCCTTTAGTAGTTAATAAATATGGCATTTCAAGTCAATGGATAAAAGATGGACTATACAATATATATTCCAATTGTTGATGTGGGATAAAAGGCCCCTGCCATCATAAAATAAATTACAAATGGATTAAAGACCTAAATGTGAAAAACGGAACCACATGTGTGTTAAAAGAAAATGTAAATCGTGTTTAAGACATTAGGATAGGGAAGATCTTTATATAGAAACAAAAAGCAAAATTACAGTCATGCATCACTTAATGACAGGCACATGTTCTGAGGAAGGCTTCATTAGGCAATTTTGTCACTGTATGAACATCATAGAGTGTACTTACACAAACCTAGATGGTATAGCCTACTACCTACCTAGTCTATATGTAACTAATTTTATGGGACCACCATCATATATGCAGTCTGTCATTGACTGAAACATCATTATGTGGTGCATGACTGCACACTAAAATTTAAAATGTCTTAGAATTCAGAAGCCATAAAGAAAGTTAAAAAGAGAGAGAAATCAGAAGAAAACATTCACACCTTGTGTAACAGAAAAATTTTTGAAACAAATATAGAAAATGCCTACAAATCAATAAGAAAAAGGGAAATTATTATAGGGGAGGAAAGACCTTTTCCTATACCCTCTGAAGTTCAGTGGCTGGGGCTGAGAATTAAATTTACAAAAGACAGATTGACAGGAGCAAAGCATACAAATTTTATTTGACGTTAATATTTTTATGTATACATGGAGGCCTTCATATATAAGAAATGAAAACCCAAAGAAGTAGTTAAGCTTGAGTGCTTATATACCATTTTAACAAAGAATGAGGTGCCAGCCTGGTGGTGCAGTAGTTAAGTTCGCATGTTCCACTTTGGCGGCCCAGGGTCCACAGGTTCAGATCCCGGGTGCAGACATGGCACCACTTGGCAAGCCATGCTGTGGTAGGTGTCCCACATATAAAGTAGAGGAAGATGAGCATGGATCTTAGCTCAGGGCCAGTCTTCCTCAGCAAAAAGAGGAGGATTGGCAGCAGATGTGAGCTCAGGGCTAATCCTCCTCAAAAAACAAAACAAAAAAACCCCAAAGAATGATAAATTGTGGAGACTGACTAGACAGGAAAAAGGAGTTTGGGTTAGGGTTGGTAAATTAGGAGAAAGTGACTAGGAAATATATGGGGGAAACTAATGAAAGACAAGGCTTATTTTAGTAGGTTTGTTTATACCTACTATTAATCTTGGTGTTGACTCCCCATCTCCAGTAATAAGAATATTCTCCTCTTCCTGGTACAGGGAGGGCACCTTTCTCATGGGAAATTTTATGCCCTACTTTAGATAGAAAGGGGGAGGTCACAGAGTCCTTCCTATATTTGCTTTTTCTCAATTATCTTCCACTCAATCAACAGGCCAAAGTGGCATATTTTGGGGTGGCATGTTCTGATGCCCTTCACTACCTATTAGAAAAATGAGTACATTACATGAACAGGTTATTCATAGAAGAGGAAACACAATGGGCCAATAAGCAGATAAGACTATGTTGGGGGCCAGCCCGGTGGCACAGTGGTTAAGTTCACACATTCTGCTTCCGTGGCCCGGCATTTGCTGGTTCGGATTCCAGGTGCGGACCCGTGCACTGCTTATCAAGCCATGCTGTGGCAGGCATCCCACATATAACATAGAGGAAGATGGGCACAAATGTTAGCTCAGGCCCAATCTTCCTCAGCAAAAAGAAGAGGATTGGCAGCAGATGTTAGCTCAGGGCTAATCTTCCTCAAAAGAAAAAAAAAAGACTGCTGAAACTCATCAGTAATCAGGGAAATGCAAGTTTAAATAATGAGACAGTTTAACCAGATTGGGAAATTTTGAGAATATGGAGTGTTGGCAAGGGTAAGTGGATATCTCCATGCTGTGCTGCTAGGAGTGTAAAATGCTCCGGCCATTTTGGGGTGCAACTTTGGAGTGTGATTTAGCACATTCTGATTTGGGGTTAAGAGTGGCAGGTTGAAAATATTGGAGAGGTTGTGGAGAAAAAGGAACCCTCATACACTGTTGGTGGGAATGCAAACTGGTGCAGCCACTATAGAAAACAGTATGGAGATTCCTCAAAAAATTAAAAATAGAAATACCATATGACCCAGCTATCCCACTGCTGGGTATCTATCCAAAGAACTTGAAATCAGCAATCCAAAGAGACCCATGCACTCCTATGTTCATTGCAGCATTATTCACAATAGCCAAGATGTGGAAGCAACCTAAGTGCCCATCAACTGATGATTGGATAAAGAAGATATGGTATATATATACAATGGAATACTACGCCATTAAAAAGGATAAAAATTGTCCCATCCACAACAACATGGATGGACCTTGAGGGTATTATGTTAAGGGAAATAAGACAAATAAAGAAAGACAATCTCTGTATGACTCCACTCATATGCAGAAGATAAACAAACATGTGGACAAAGAGAACAGATTAGTAGTTACCAGGGTAAAGGGGAGTGGAGGGTGGGCACAAAGGGTGAAGTGGTGCACCTATAATATGACTGACAAATAATAATATACAACTGAAATTTTACAAGGTTGTAAAGTATCATAACCTCAATAAAAAATAAAACAGAAAAAAAAAGTGGCAGGTTGAGCACACACCTTAACCTCTGCTCCTTTTTTTTTTTTTTTGAGGAAGATTAGCCCTGAGCTAACTGCTGCCAATCCTCCTCTTTTTGCTGAAGAAGACTGGCCCTGAGCTAAGATCCATGCTCATCTTCCTCTACTTTATATGTGGGACACCTCCAACAGCATGGTCTTGGCAAGTGGTGCCATGGCCGCACCTGGGATCCGAACCAGCGAACCCGGGGCCGCCGAGAAGCGGAACGTACAAACTTAACTACTGCGCCACCAGGCGGGCCCCCTCTGCTCCTTTCAGAAACTCAGTATAAGGACAGGAAAGGCATTTTTTTCAAATGGCTTAAACTCACAAGAACAGCAAGGATGGTAAAGGAGATAACAGCATCAACATTTTGGACACTGAAAAGCTGATAGATGAATGAAAACTGATTTGGTAAACCCAAGAAAGCTGAAACAGGAATGATGAAAGCCAAGAAGCAATCTTATTACGACACAAACCCCCCTACAAGGCTTAGAAACTGGCAGTGTCAGGTACCTCTAGGAGTTGGAGTGACAGTCTTTCTGATTCACATTCTGTTTGCCACTTAGACCACCCAAGCCCTCCCTACCTCTACACGGCTAAGCAATTTTGTCTACTTCAGGGAAGATTAGAGGTTACCTGAGATTTAACGTGAAGTTAAGTCATTTTTAGCTCGGGGCCTAGCACTTGCATGGGCCGCTTCCAAGGCCCTGGGAAGGGCCCAAGAAATGTGTTCAAATAGTCATTTTGTTTGTTCTAATTTGCAAAACTAAGTTATTTTTTATTCTTTCTCTCAAAGTTCCCAAATTGCATAAGTTTCAGATCCCACAAAACTGGGATCTGCTGCTGACTAGAGGATTGTCATGTGGGGAAGATAAACCAGGAAACTCTATTTGAAGGAAACCAGACCTTGTTAAGCTGAGGTCCTACACTGAAACGAGAGCGATTTAACACAGGTTTATGTACAGTGAAAGTTTGTATACTAAAAGTTCACACGCCCAGCCTCCTGCAACCTACCTCAAAGAACGCTGGCAGCTAGGATTATACTCTCCAGGCAGGAGATTGAAAGATCCTTTTCTTAGAAATGTAACACCCAGGGCTAGCCCCATGGCTGAGTGGTTAAGTTCTCACACTCCACTTCAGCGGCCCAGGGTTTTGCTGGTTCGGATCCTGGAAGCGGACATGGCACCGCTCATCAGGCCATGCTGAGGTGGCGTCCCACATGTCACAACTAGGAGGATCCATAACTAAAATATACAACTATGTACTGGGGGGATTTGGGGAGAAAAAGCAAACAAACAAACAAAAGATTGGCAACAGTTGTTAGCTCAGGTGCCAATTTTTAAAGGAAAAAAACCCAACGAATTCTAACACCCGAAAGATCTAATAATGTTGAATCTGCGGTATCAAAAGAAAGGGCTCAGTGAAATCACTCTTCAATACAGCCCACAACTGCTGAGCCTCCCTTCCTCGCCACTCAGACATACAACGCTGAAGTCTTCTCTTAAGTCTAAATATATATACCAAAAGCCAGCATTTTATGGAAAAACAAGAAGAATAAATGTAAATAAATGGGAAAAACACTTAAGGCAATGAGAGAATTTAACAAAGTAAGAAGATATAAAATTAACCTTAAAAATCTATAGTCTTCACCAAAGAAGAACTATAGATGGCAAAGAAGCATATGGAAAGATGCTCCACATCATGTCATCAGGGAAATGCAAATTGAAACAATGAGATACTACTACATACCTATTAGAAAGGCCAAAATCCAGGACATTGACAACACCAAATGCCGAAGATGTGGAGCCACAAGAACTCTCATTCGTTGCTGATGGGAATGCAAAATGGTAGAGCTATTTTGGAAGAAGTTGGCAGGTTCTTATAAAACTAAACATACTCTTACCATATGATCCAGCTGTGCTTCTTGGCATTTACCCAAATGAATTAAACACTTACGTTCACACAAAAATCGTCACATGGATGTTTATAGGAGCTTTATTCAGAATTGCCACATTTTGAAAGCAACCAAGATGTCCTTCATTTGGTGAATGGATAAACTGGGTACACCTAGACAGTGGAATATTATTCAGTGGCTAAAGAGAAATGAGCTATCAAGTCATGAAAGGATATGGAGGAAACATAAATGCATATTACTAAGTGGAAGAAGTCAATCTGAAAAGGCTACATAATGTATGCTCCTTAATTATATGGCAAAGGCAACTATAGAGACAGTTGATCTGTGGTGCCAGGGGTTGGGGTTGGGCACAGGGATGAATAGGTGGAGCACAGAGGATTTTTAGAGAAGTGAAAATACTCTCTGTAATACTATAATACTATACTCTCTATACTCTCTATCATACTATAATACTATAATGATGGATACAAGTCAATACACATTTGTCCAAACCCATAGAACATATAACACCAAGCTGAACCCTAAGGTAAACTACGTACTTTGGATGATTATGATGTCACCGTAGACTCATCAACTGTAACAAATGTACTGCTCTGATGGGGGATGTTGATAATGGGGAGGCTGTACATATATAGGAGCAGAGGGTCTATGGGAAATCTCTATACCTTTTGCTCAATTTTGCTGTGAACATAAAACTTCTCTAAAAAAAGTCTTAAAAAAATCTATAGTCTTAATTTATACAAACAAAAATGAGTTCAAAGGTATAATTTATATGATACATGTGTACTTAAATAATTTTAAGTACCCAGGCAAAAACATAAAAAAAGGAAACATATAAACATATATAAGGAATATAACACACACACATATATATATTTGAACACATATATGTTCAAACACATGTAAGGAAAACCATGCTTAAGAAACACTATGTACTTGGATAGAAATATTGGGAGACAATTCTCCATGGGTCTCTCACGTTTCTGCACATCTGGCAAACAGAGGCACTGACTGTCTTTGTTCCACACTACCTTTTAAAAAAATGTTTATTATCGAATATAATTTACACACTATAAAATTCACCCTGTTAAAGTGTACAATTCAGTAGTTTTAAGTATATTCACAGAAGTGTGCAACCAACACCACTATCTAATTCCAGAACATTTTTATCACCCCAAAAATAAACTTTGGACCTATTAGCAATCGCTCTCCATTCTCTCTACCCCCGGCTCCTGTTAACCACTAATCTACTTTCCATCTCTAGGGATTGCCTACTCTGGAAATTTCAGATAAATAGAATTGTATAATACGTGTCTTTTGAGTCTGGCTTCTTTCACCTATCATAATGTTTTCAAGATTCATTCATACTGTAGCATGTATCAGTATTTCATTTCTTTTTATTGCCAAATAATATTTTGTCATATAATATACCACATTTTGATTATTCACTCATCAGTTAATGGACATTTGCATGGTTTCTACTTTTTGACTATTATGAATAATGCTGCTATGAACATTCATATACGAGTTTTTGTGTGGTACCTATGTTTTCAATTCTTTTAGGTTTATTCCTGGCAGTGAAATTGCTGGGTCATATAGTAGCTCTACTTTTCAATTTTTGAGAATTGGTATACTGTTATTTCTCAGGATTATTACATGTTATATCTCAAGATTTTTTTCCTTTATAAAATTATGATCATCTATTTTTTTAATGGATCAGATGTAACATTCACTAACTTCTTTGAAAATAGGCTTAATCATAGTCCTTAAAACATTTTGTCTAATTTTTTGGGAACGGCTTTAGGTTTTGCACGCTACAGAAACCACCAAATTTCTTTGTCAGTTACATTAATCTTATTACAAGCTCTCATTAGACCTTTCAAATTTGAAAATTATCGGTAATAAATTAACCATAGCTATTTTAAGTCTCTCTCATCTACAGATAGTATTCTTTTTTTTGGAAGATTAGCCCTGAGCTAACATCTGCTGCCAATCCTCCTCTTTTTTGCTGAGGAAGACTGGCCTTGAGCTAACATCCGTGCCCATCTTCCTCTGTGGGACGCCTGCCACAGCATGGCGTGCCGAGTGGTGTGTAGGTCCACACCTGGGATCTGAACCAGCAAACCCTGGGCTGCCGAAGCGGAATGTGCGAACTTAACCACTGAGCTGCTGGGCTGGCCCCAGTTTTGTTTTATTCTGACGCTTACCTGAAGGCCCTACAGGCCAGTGTCTGTGTCTTTAACAAAGAAGAATCATTTCAGAGCACAGTAGAAAAGGAATGTGCCAGTTCTTCAAATTATTTACACTTCAAAGAAGAGACTCTTGGGTATCTGCCACACACCTCTTCATCTCACTGCCCAGTTCTTCTTTAACTTTATTTTTCAGTGCCATCCATTAAAGATTGAAGTCTCAAAACTTGGAATTCCACTTAAGAGGCTTTTCTGACAAGCAAGGGAGTTGAATTTCTTTGTTTTGTATTGCAAATTGTGAATACAGTAAAGCAATACTGATACAGAT
Source organism: Equus quagga (assembly GCF_021613505.1). Taxonomy (NCBI): domain Eukaryota; kingdom Metazoa; phylum Chordata; class Mammalia; order Perissodactyla; family Equidae; genus Equus; species Equus quagga. The sequence goes on from NC_060273.1 coordinate 119,117,688, forward strand.
TCTACCAAGTCACGTTATGTGGTTATTCAGGTACCGGTTTGATTTATGTTAAATGATTCTATATGTGTTTCTCAGCATACACGTTCTTTGATGGGAGGTAAGACTGTGGGAGCTAAAACTTGTGATTTTCCCAATCCACCACCCTTACTCTAGGAGCGGGTATTCATTCGCTCAAGATTTATCATGGCTTCTTTTTCCCCAGCAGACAAAATACAATCTCACGACTGCTCTAAGGTTTTGAATCACCAAAATGAAAAGCCTGTTCTCAGGATCAGCTATCTAATTTCTGGGGCCCAGTGCAAAATAAAAATGTGGGGCCTCTTGTTCAAAAATTATGAGGAATTTCAAGCTAGCAATAGCGGAGCATTAAACCGAGCGCAGAGCCCTTCTAACTGTGGGCCGATCTGCGCACACGTGTGTGCATGTCAACATATACACACAAACTCTTATATGTAAAATTAGGCTTTCAAGGACAAATTTCAAATATATGCACTTTTATAGATAAATATATGTATATACACACACACAAATAACTATTCTCTTTAAAAATCTTATCTCTTGGAGTTAGTTTCTCCTGAGTTTCTCCCATGTATACATGCTATTAAACTTTGATTTTCTCCTGCTTAAAAAAAAAAAAAATCTTACCTCCTCTTAAAACTTGAGCTGTTACTTCTAGGAAGATGATTACAACGTTTGTATCTCTACTGTATTCATTCAACAAATATTTCTTGTTTGCCAGAATTCTGTTCTGGGCATTTAGAATGGATATGATGACTGCAGGTCCAAAAGCCATCTTGGACCACAGAGGGAATTTGGGAATGAAAAGATACACAGTGGAGCAACAAGATGTAAGACCCTGGTGTACTGACACCATGGGGCCATCATGCCAACGCTGGAGTGCATGGCTTAGGCTTTCATGTGTTTATGTTACTTAAGCTAAATGTATTTTGGAGTTTTCTACTACTTTCACTGAATCTAATCCTAGCTAATAAAGTAGACATCTCAAATTTAACATCTCCCAAAATGGACTTTGGATTTTTTTCTCTCAAACCTATTTTACATTAATGGTATCTATGTCCGTCCAGTTGCACAGGCTGAAATCTTTTGGAAAAGTGGTCCTCAATTTTGGATTCATGATGCTTCAAGGGGTCAAGGAATCCATAAACTTGGATGGGAAAAAAACTACACCTATGATACCATGAACCTGTAACTGAAATTTAATATTTCCTTCAATTTATGATTACAAGCAATCAATCACAATAATGTTAGTAGTATCTGTGACTTTATCACCAATAAAAAAAATCACATTTTTATATCACATTACAGTTGTTGCAGAGATTTCAAATATCTTTAATACTTATTACTTTGAATTATAGGAGCAATTATGAAGAAGCACATACGTTTATCACATATTTTCTAATATTTTGATCATGATATTTCAATATAATTGGTTTCCTTTCTAATCTTATGTATTTCATTTCACACACTTAAAATATTGTCCTGAGAGGGCAGTTCAAGAGCTTCACCAGAGGGCTAAAAGGGTCGATAACACAGACAGGGTAAAACCCTTTCCTTCTGCTAATCCTTGACCTCTCAGTTTATCTCATACCCACATGGCAGAGGGTGCTAGTTACCACCAGTATCCATTCTTCCTATTTTTCCTAGTCTCAGAACCCCAGGGTTTTTTGGGGAGGAGCAATAATGTTCTTACATGAAAGACTTCCTTTCCCAGATATTGTTTGTAGTTAAGTGTGGCTTTGTGACTAAATTCTAGCTAAGGAGTTATAAGTTAAAATGTTGTGGAGGACTTCTGGAAAGTTTGCTTGAAACATCCAACTTAGCTGGGTAGAAAGCACAGAAAGCCCCCATACCATCATTGAAAGGCCTACTTCTGGAATTATTTTACATTAAAAAATACACCCTCTAGGTAGACTTCTGTTCCTAATTGCTGAATGCAATTCCTAACTGATACATCCCACTTATAATAAGTCCTTCAAAATCTAATTTAAATTCAGAGTTTGAGTACTTCTCACTATCTCCGCCTCTGTTACCATTGTCCCAGCTCCCATCAAATCTCACTTGAACTATGGCAATAACCAAATTTTAAATGGTCTCCCTTCTCCTGCCTTGACTTGCCACAGTGTATTCTCAATAAGTATCCAGAGTGACCTTTTAAAATTCTTAAGGTGGATCATATCATTCCTCTGCCCGAAACCTTCAACAATTTTTCTTCATTCCAAATAAAAGTTAAGTCCTATTGATGGCCTTTATAATTTTATAAGATGCTACCAATCTACCCCCTTACCTCTCTGATCTCTTCCATCACTCTTCTCCAGCTGACTCAAATTCTGTCCCATTTTTCCCCTTTGTTGTGCTTTGAATATGGTAGGTGCTCAGTAATATATTTATGGAATGAATAACTGAGAAAGCCAACAGAAGGCTATTTCAAGCCAATATTTGCTCTAGGCTGGAATTATTCAATGTGATGAGCCTGATTACTTCAAGTGAGTGGATTCCTATGTGTACAACTGATACCATAATTCTTTATGGTGCCAACAGGGTAGAAAATTAACAATAAAAGGGATCATCGATAAGGAAAGGAAGAGTTGTTGTATCATCACTCCAACCTAACAGACAATCTTGCCACAAAACCAACCCCTCTTGATTTTCCCACTTCTCTCACAGGTACCCAGAAGCAACCACTCAATTATCCTAACTCTTTCCTAATAAAAATGCCATCATTTTCATGACATCTCTCAAACTTGTCTCTTACTTTTCATCCCTCCTAGCTTCTGTCTATTTCAGAGTTCTATTATCTCACACATGGATTACTGCAGGAACCTCCTAGTGTGCTTCCTATCATCTCTCTCCTAATCCTGAGCGCTACCGTTAGAATAATTTCCCTAAAACACTGTTTGTTTGTTTTTTTTAAAGATTGGCACCTGAGCTAACAATTGTTGCTAATCTTTTTCTCTTTTTTTTTTCTGCTTTTTCTCCCCCAATCCTCCCAGTACATAGTTGCATATTGTGGGTCCTTCTAGTTGTGGCATGTGGGACACCGCCTCAGCATGGCCTAACTAGCGGTGCCATGTCCCCGCCCAGGATCAGAACTGGTAAAACCCTGGGCCGCCAAAGCAGAGTGCACGAACTTAACCACTCAGCCGTGGGGCCGGCCACTAAAACACTGGTTTTAATAGTGTTTTCCAGCTAAATATTATTTAATATTTATACATTTATTTACTGATGGAAAAACCAATGTGCAATGAAGCTTGTTACTAGAGGTAGAGAAGCTGAGGAGTCTATTTTTTCTTATTGCTATACTGCAAGTTCATAGCAAATGAATAGTAATGAAACAATTATCTATAACATAATTGTCCATATAGTTGGTATAATTAGATATAATTATAAAGCTATTTGCCAGTAAAAGAACTGAAGAAAAGTATTTTTAAATAACTATGTTTTATGCATTCTCTGTAATCCATTTCAGTTCTTATTTATTTACTACAAGATAAATGGCACTGAGCTAAATATTGTGAGAATAAACAAATAAAAATATCAAGAATGTGTTCTATATTACCAAGTCAGATAGAGATTCTGGTAAGCTATTGGGAAAAAATGAGATAGAATGGAAAAAGGAGGGGCTGGCCCAGTGGCGTAGTGGTTAAGTTTGTGTGCTCCACTTTAGTGGCCCAGGGTTCATGGGTTCAGATCCTGGCCATAGACCTACACACTGCTTGCAGTAGCATCCCACATACAAAATACAGGAAGACTGGCACAATTGTTAGCTTAGGGCCACTCTTCCTCAAGCAAAAAAAGAGGAAGATTGGCAACAGATGTTAGCTCAGGGCCAGCCTTCCTTACCAAAAAAAGAAAAGGGAGGGGAGGGGCAGGAAACAATAATTGAATTGCTGTTCAGGTTCAATTGAATTGTTGATCAAGGAATAAAGGAGAAATACATTTATACTGAGGTGATTTGTTTCCATTGAGACAGTTAGGTATTTCAAGCTTTTAAAAATATCTGACCATTAAGTAGACAATAAAATGGACTAATTTTTAAATATTAAAATGATGTTTCTTACGGCTAAAACTGCAAAAATTACAACATTTAAATGTGAGCCTTGCATTACCAAGAGTTCAATATTTTTAATAGAAACATATGTACATTGAGAGCATTACATAAGAAATGCCAAGGAAGACTCAACTTAACCCTGAGGTTTTATTTCATTTCTTTTTAGCACCACTGTAATTTAACCTTCAGAGTCATAATGATAAAAAGCACTTGAGAAACAGCTGTAAGAATCACCTTGGAGACCACACCACATTCTCAGGTCACATTAGTGAGGTCGCCGCAAACAGCGGACAGGGATTATCAACTGTATGTGCAAGTAACAAATACACACTCAAATTAGCATTAATAAAGAGGGGCTTATCAAAAGGATCAAACTGATCATTTCAAGAACATTTGAAGAAATAAAATATAGTTAGGCTAACTGGAAAATGGAAAAAGTATGTTGGAAACCCGACACTTCCCTTCATTTCCCTCAGAGAGGTTTGGCTTCTGCTTCTCTCTGTGATTCTGCGTTTACCTGCGGCATCTCCACTCCCCCACAAATTATCTTGTACTTGGCTCTGATTTGCTGTCCCTCATAGGTCTCTTTTTTGTCCTTTTGGTTCAAGTATTTAGCATCTTCTGACTCATTGGCTAGTATCTATATCCCAAGAAAAAGAATCTGTTTGGCTCAGTTTAGGCCAGGTGGACCTAATAGGCTGTGGTGGTGGAGGCCTTAGTCTATGTCCTTACAAGGGTGGTGGCCAGTTAACATACACAGCATCTACAGTTTTGTGAAATCATTGTGGGGTAAAGGAGTAAAGCGGGCTGTGGTGATAATACATCCCCAGTTCCATTCTGGAATCTTACTGTTAGCAACTTGTTCACACCTTTCCTATCGTACTGATTTTAAGAAATTAAGACAACACACACACACACAAACAAATTATCTTAGCTATAAAACAGTTGACAAAAAATTAAGGTTGTGGGGGCCGGCCCCATGGCATAGTTGTTAAGGTCGGCGCACTCTACTTCAGCAGCCTGGGTTCAGATCCCAGGCACAAACCTACACTACTCATCAGCCATGCTGTGGCGGTGACCCACATACAAAGTAGCGGAAGACTGGCACAGGTTTTAGCTCAGGGCTAATCTGCCTCAGCAAAATAATTAATTAATTAAGGTTGTTATTTTGACACTTCCACTAGACCGGTTGCCTGAAAGACAACTTAATCAGTAAATATTTATTGATTCCCTTCACTGAGCTCAGCATTGGACAGCATCGGGGTAGAGAATGAGAAAGACAGTAAGTGACAAGATTGATCTTTGATGGTCAAGCTTTTTCTAAGTTACGAGAAGTCCAAACCCTTAATGGACCTTCCATTTCTGGTGATTCTCAGTTGGCTCATAGGTGTGTAATCTACCTTATTCTTATTGTTTCCTTGCTCATCACTGCTGCTCAATTCTTACCACTACTTCTCCAATCACACTCTTTCTTCTCAAAACTTGCCCCTTCAACAGGCTTCAAATGGGAGAGGGATTCTAGGAAATTCTCTCAGGCAAATTTTTTGGGGAAGGAAGGGAAGACACATCATGTTCATTTTTTTTGTTGTTGTTAAGTGGGCAGCAACTAAAAACAATCAGGAGAAACCATATAACAATTTGATTCTCTTGTTTCTCTTGAGAAATCTGAAAATCTGGCATTTTGGGATCTGTATTTCCTTATAGCTGGACACAAAGAGTAGTCTCTCTCTTTAGCTGGAGAATGAGAATCCCAATTTGTCATAGCTCCTGTTCTGTGTGCTGCACCAGCCTGCTTTACTCATTTGACTTATCTGCCTTGCCCTTGTAGGTACTCGTGTTTGCACACCTTGATCTTTCTTAGTTCGTGAGACGTACTGTGTCCTCTTATTTTTTCCAAATCTAATCTCTGGAGAAATTGAGAAACATCACCAGATTTGAGAATATTTTGTGGCACCACATCACACTCAAAATAGTGAGCCATGTCAGAGATAAATAATTTCTATTCTCTTTTAATTTATGGACCATTTTTGCTTACCTCCTCTGACATCTACTTCTAGAACTAAGGAAACCCACTGTCCGACTAGTTTATTCCAAAACTTAGTGACAGTGTCCCTGACTTAATCATTGGTCCTGGTCACCATATGTGCAGGAAATCTAGTGCCAAAAATGCCTCCTTGTGGTTTGCCCTAATATTGCAGCACATGGAATAAGGCTCTTTCTGCAATTATATTGCTCATCCCACCAACATGATTATTTTTTTAAATGGTAACGTCTGGAAAAATTGTCCACTACTTGGAAATGGACAAAAGAGATTATCAAGTTCAGTAGACCTTCTGGAGATTATCTGATTATATAAGGTTGTGTGTCTTTGATAAACTTTCTGTTGAGGAGGCTATATTGCATTTCAATACATTAGAAATGAACTTGTACAAAACTAATAGTAATGCAAATAATTCTTGTACATATCAATGCAAATTAATTAATTTTGTCCTGTAGATATAAAATAGATTTCTGCCTTGTAGAAAAGATTATCACAAACATTAAATTTTATTACCCTATAGAATATTAGCCAGTTTTGCATCTATTAGCAAATTCTTTTCAGCATTCCTGATTGTGTGTATGTATGTATTTTTTGAAATTTTCCTTTAAATTGATTCCATTATTAATAAGCTGAATAAAATCTTTCAAATGTGTTCATTTTATATTCACATGAGAGTAAAAAATTTTTTTTTCTTTTTGAACATTACACCTGATGCTTTGATTATCATATTTCAATAGCTCCAATTAAAAAAGAAACTGAGACAGGTTACTAAATATGTAAACCTAAATTATACAAAAATTAGTAGTAGTGATCTTGAGGTAAAAAGAACATTTGGGGTATAGTGGCTATAGTTTTTGAATGCAGTACATAAAATTTTCTGTGGTAAAGGAATCTCCTCCACAAGGTTTGTCTGCCCTCAGATCCTTCCTTCCACCCTTGGCAGTGTTTTTTAATCCACAAAGAGGAAAAAGAAATTTTAGAGATGGTGAAATTAGATGAGAAAGGAAAAAAGTTAGTGGAAAGAAATGAAGACAGAGTCAAGAGCACTGCTTCAGCCGAGTCTTTCTGTGTGGAGTCTCCTTACGGGCCTAACACCTTGGAATTCTGTGTGCTCCAGAGTGAAGACACTCCTCTTCCACCTCCATGCCCCAGTGACTTCCCTGCTTATTAAAGGAGAACATTCATTCACAACAACCCAACCACAATAAAGTACTCTCTCACTGGACTCGAGTTTTCTTCTCTGTCGTTTTCTTTCTTTAGAAGGGAGGAATAACAATTTGGTAACTGAGGTCAGAGCTTTAAAAAATATAATTGAGTGTTTTCTTCAAGAGCCATTTGTCTCGTTGATTCACAAAGAAACAAGGATATTGCCATCTAGTGGTTTAATTGAAGAAATTCAGTGAAACAGTTTTTCTCATGAAGTTTCACATTAGTATTTTCTTTATGTGGCCCTATACAAAAAAAATTTGTTTTTAGAAAGCAACTATTAATATACTTTTTCAAATTAAGGTTTCAGACTTGGTCACTCTTTTTCTTTTCAGGTTATATTCCTTATCCATTAAGCTCAGTAGGATATGAATTAGAACAGGCAAAGATCTGTTCATGACTGAACAATATATTAATAAAAGACAATGTTTCAACCGTAGAAATTGTCAGATGTTATATAGCCTAAACCAAATAATGAAATAAAATTAATGATCAAATTAATAGTTCATATCAAATTTTAAAAAGGAACTATATAAAATAAATAGGTATATAGTATGTACAGTTGTAATAACAATGTTCTCTAAAATATGCTCTAAAGCCAGGATCTTAAACCAGGAACTTTGCTTTTATTAAGTAGCTCCATTACAGCAAAATTGGCTATAAAAGAATACTCCATTAAATAAAATATTATTTTATCATTGACTTTGAGTATAAAAGAAGAAATACATTTTATGAAATTCTTTAAAAAACTGAGGTTTAATTTTATAAAAATTATATTTATGAATCTAGAAAAATTTTATTTACAGATAAACATAAAATTCAGAGATATTACCATTTATTTTCTGCACTGGTATAAATGTTTATAGCCCTATGTAAAACAGAATCACTCTATTGTTCTATAGAACTATTTCATTCTAATAACAACATGAGAGACAATAGCTTGCACAGATATTCTGACTCCATCTGGCCATGATAGGGATTTTCCCAGCTTCCCCTTGGATTTTCCAATCATCACATACTTGGGTATCATCAAAAGGAAACTTATTTTTTCAATTTCTGAGTACTCCTATTTCACTTTTAAAGCAAATTTTACACTTTGGGGACCATAATGACTTACACTGAATTTAGCAAAGTAGAGCTCCCTTCTCATCCTTGGTCAGGAGAGCGCCATGACAGAATCCATCCAGCCTGGGACAAACAAGACAAAAGACAATTTTTCATGGCATCTTTTAGGGTAGATAAAGTTTAGAGGGGAGACACAGAACCTAGACAGAGGGACAGATAGACTCAGTTATGATCCCTGTATAAAATGATGAAAGCTTCAACTATGAAAATGGTTCGGGGCAGAGATTGCCATGCCACCCCTGGGTAATATATGAGAGCCAAGGAGAAGGAAGGGGTATTACTGTGTACTTGAACGCACCCTGCAGCCTCCTCAATTGTTGGCAGGGCTCAGGTAACTAAAGATTGCACTGTGGTTGTTACGGAAAATAAAAATAGACTCAGAGTTTGAAGTAAGATTTGATTTTGTCATCTAGCAAGAAGGCTGCACGCAGGAAGGAAGTCATATGGGTACACAGGAGCCAAAGTTGGATGACCACACTCCCAATTCCTTGGCTAACTTTGGTAAGTATGCAATTAACCTTGATATATACCAAGAGCAAAAGAAAAAAAATTAGTGGATTTTCTTAAGGTATATTATGTTACTAGGCAAGCAAATCAAGGTAAAATATTATAGCACTGCTAAACTTCAAGAGCTATTTGTAAAGTGTGTTGATAACCTCTTTTGAAACAGGTCACAGTATTTGTCAAGAGGAAATAAAATATGTCTATCAATTTGTAGAGATGTCAACCTTCTCTTTATTTATACAATATGTAGATCTATTTATTATATGGGATAATTTCTTCTTCATGATCTTATTAAAAATACATAGCCTTGCCCCTCCTTTCTCAAATACTGAATTATAATCTATGGGGGTGGGACTCTGCCATCCCTATTTTTAACAAGCTCTCCAAGTCATTCTGATATATCTGAATTTGAGAACCATTCTTTTAGACTTCATTAACAAAACCAACAAGACTAAGTACTTTTCATGAAATAGGTTTTAAGGCAATCAAGGGTGAAAGAGTGGAACAACAGGTCAAATTTAATAGTCACTTAGCTGAAGGACTGGCAGATCACCAATGAGATTCCCAACTTACAATACCATCTGTACGGGGAATAATTTTTAATGAGTCTTATTACCATAGGTGGCAACCTGATAAAATCTCTGTGAAAGAGTGGAAATACTCAAAACTTAGGCAATTGTATTTACTAATTCAAGAGTTACTTATTGAGTTTCAACTATAGGTTAGGTGCAATGTTAGGCATTAGAATCATAGAGAAAAAGGTTTTTCCCCTTAGGAAGCTCTTCATATAATAAAATGATTCTTAGACTTCAGTGGGAATAAAAACCACCTCAAGTACTTGTTAAGATTGCAGATTCTCAGTATCTGATTATAAAGAATACTGATCTGATTACTAAGAGAGAAAGTAAACAGACATTTAGAATACAAGTGGTAAGTTTTAAGAGATACACAGACATGTTATTTGATCACGGATCCAGACCAAGAGGGAAGGGTATGATGGAGTTCAGGGCAGGCCACCTCAAGATGCGCCAACTCTGGTATGCGGATTATTTCAAGCTGAAGATAATAAAGGCTCAGAAGACTCAGGAAGAACATTCGACCAACTTCCCTGCCCCTGCCTCCAACTGCCTAAAAGAAATTTAAATAAAGGCTTGTCCCCAGGACAAGCTTTCACCATAGATAACTCTGGGTATCTGGTAGACTGGGAAGATCCTTGCTAAGCTCACTCTTATCAAAGTTCTATTTACCAAACATTTGCTTTTCTATTTCCATGTGAGTTGCCTTCTTCCTCTTTGAAGCCCCAATCACTACCCCAAAATGTCCTCCTTGTCTGTAGCTGAAGATATTTAAACAGGCAGCCTCGGCCAGATGGCTGAGTTACTCAGTTTCTCCTGAGTTTCTCCCATGTGTACACGCTATTAAGCTTCGTTTGATTTTCTCCTGCTAACCTGCCTTTTTAATTATTTGATCAGCCATAAGAACCTTAAGGAAAAGGGGAGAATTCTCCAACTTCGCCAACAGGTAAATATTAGGGATAGTTTTTCATAGAAGGTGATACCAACTTGGATTCTTGAATAAAAACCAGTAGTTTTCTAGATGAAGAAAGATGAGGAAAAGCATGGACAATGGCATTGAATGATGAGAAAGTGTGGCATCTATGAGTCACCAAGAAAGGTTTTTTATCTGGAATTTAGGAGTTGAAAGTGAGGCACAAGGGAAATGACACTGGAGAAGTAAGCAGGACTAGATCATGAAGAGTCTTGTATCCTAAAGAGTTTTAATTTCACCCAGAAATAAGTGGTGAATCATTAAAGTACTTGAAGTAGTGAAGTAGACGGTAATTGCATCACAGCAGGTTTTGGGAAAGGCATTCTGATAGTACTGAATGAATGGGTTGAGTTGGGGTCAGAGTGAGGCAAGTAAAGGAGCATGGCAGGAAGGCCAGGTAGGAGGTTGATACAATAATTCAAGCAGGAAACGTGTAATGTCTGCTTTAAGGCAGAGTTGCTGGGATGGAGAAGAGAGAAGGGAGAGATGTTAAAGTGATTAAGTTGATGGGATGTGGAGAAAAAGGTAGGGATGAAAGGAAGAAGGTAGTGTGAAGGATGAATTCCGGGTTTCTGGTTTGATTCCATTCATCACATCTCCTTGGTGATAGTGTTCCTGCTTTGTAACTGGGAGGACTTTCCCCTTGCCTTCTCACTGCTTAGTATTTTGTACTTTAGGTAGCTATATCATTTGTTGAATACTTACTATGTTCCAGATGCTACTACCACCAAAACATCGTCTCCCTATAGAAGACGCTGTCAGTGCCCTGCCCACATCCCTCACCCCTTCCAGAGGTCACCTGTAGCCCTGATGGACAGTTCTTGTAAAAACGCAGTTTTTTACTTCAAGCCCTGAACTTTTCCATGTGAGGGCTTTCTCTGACCCTGGAGTGTGTCTGACCTGTGCTCAGGGTAAGCCAGAAGTGTCTGCGAGTCAATGCCCCAGGAGCAACCCTCAATCCATGAGGAGTGGAGGTTGGGGATAACTACCCTTCCTAGCTTCCCAGCCTTTGATAAGGGATCCCCAGTAGGATTCCCTCCTGTCTCACTTTATCACACCCTCACCATGTTTCCTGGGATGATCTCCAAATAAACTACTTGAATCCAAATCTTCACCTTAGAGTTTACTCTGGGGGAAACCCAAACTAAGGTACTCAATTCTCACAACAACGCAGTGAGGATGGTAGGAACTAGTCCTGTCACCATTTAATATATATGCAAACTGACACTTGGAGATTAAACAAATCGTTCATATCACTTAGCTGGTAAAGGCTAGAGCCTGGATTCAAATCCAAGCCTGTGGTCTCAACACTATGCTATACCGCCAGTCCCAAATTCCAAGATCCAAACTACGCATCACCAACTGTGGAGTGAAAGCCAGAGGCAGTCTGTCAGTCTCTTTTAGGTAACATTGAGACTGACTACTTTTCAGATTCTGATCCTTATTATTATGAAGTCTTAGTCTGAGACTTGCCTGCCAGCACGCTTCCTCTCTTCATGTCTACTTGAGAGGGCTGAAAATTCATCATGCAGTTTCTTCCCCTTACATAGTATGGTAGTCATCTAACATTTAGAAGTGAGCAGACCACTTTTAAATGAGGTCAAATGTAATGATGTGGTGGCAGGAAGTGGTATGATACATCAACTACTCTAAACCCTCTGCTCTACTTGTCAGATTTCCCCTTGCACTTTCATGGGTTAGTTCCTGGTTAAGAATTTGAAGCGAGTGATGAAAGGAAAAGGGCAACTGCTACTGGAGGTCATTAAAACTTAGCAGTAGCTCATATCTTTCTCTCCTTGCCTATATTGCACATAACCCACATTGAAGGGAAGTATGGACGAAGAACATTAGAAATCAGATCTAATCTCAATTCCTTCACCAATTAGCTGTGTGACATTAAGCAAATCACCTAACTTCTTAAAATCTTGGTTGCCGTCTGTGAAAAGAACGGTTTCAGGTACAGATGATCTGCAAATTCCTTTTTAGTTTTAACACTGCTGTGATGCTATCCAATCCTGACTTAGGGTTACTTGGATGAAGGAGCCTCAGCTTCAAATATACTAGTCCATTTTCCACTCCCAGCACGTATTTTTTGCTTTCCTAAGATGAAAGTACAAAATTTCCCTTCCATCTGGAACACTTTCTTTTCTCTTATAAAATTTCAACCCAACTTTTAAAATTCTTTATCTTAATGATTACAGAAATAATCATGCTCTCCTCTGAATCCCCAAGTATTTATTATCACACCACTCATTCATATGGCTCTTAGCATTTATAGTACAGGAAAACTCTGCAAGAGACATTACAATAGGCATAGAGTATGAGATTAATTACTAGAGAAGTGGTTAGACTGTAGTTCTCAACATGTGGTGGACAAATCACATTGAATTTCTGTGACTCTATCTCTTTCTCTCTCACTGATCAGACCCACACCAGTGTGCCATAACACTCCAGGTTGAATATAATTAGTATATAAATGAGCTCATATGCTTATATAGGCCATAATTCACAAAGTGAAGCAGTACATTTACAGTAAAATAATGAGTGAAAGGGACTCCAGCAAAAAAGAGAGCTCAAGTGCCACAGAAAGGGGGCAGCAGTGCCTTGGCAGAGAGGATGCTAAATCTTCCATTCTTTAAGAGAAGCTGGAAATCAAAAGTCTTTGTTCTTTGTCCCTGGTTTTTAAATGCTAACAACAAAGGAACCATTTTAAACATACCTTCCATAGGTCTTATTTAGCTGGTGGGTGGTCCTGGTCTCTAGTCATCTCTTCCTCAGCCCATTGCAATCTGGCTTTTGCAGTGATATTACTCTCCCATAACGTACCAGTTCCAGCTTTGTGACCCAAGACAAGTAACTTAACTTGTCCCAGCATCAGCTTTTTTGTCTATGATATTGACCTCACAGGATGTATGAGCAGTAAATGAGAAAACACCTAAAAGACACAGCACATAGAAATGAGCACAAAGCACTCCACAGATGTTTGTTCCTACTATGCTCCAACCACACTGCAATCTGGCTTCCTCCATTAACATGGTATAGCTTTAAACATCCACGTGCCATCTTTCCCTCTGCCAAAGCACACTTTTCTCCCCTCACCTTCTGAGTTTTAACTCCTTGACTAGGGTGCCTTCTCAGGTTGGGTATGTTTCTTGATGGTAAAAACTATCCTAGTTTTCCATCACATTTAAAAAAGTCTTTTTATTCTGGAAAATTTCAACCATATACAGATGTATGAAGATAGTATAATCAACCCCTGAGTACTCATTCATCCTCAGCAACTTTCAACATTTGGCCAATTGTGTTTCATCCACACCCTGACCAAATCCCTACCATCCCCCACCCCCCATACACACACACTGTATAGTTTTGAAGCCAACTGAAGACATCACATCACCTCATTTGTAAAGACTTCAGTGTTTATACAGCTTTCAAAGAACGTGTGAGAAACAGAATGGTCTTGTGGAAAGATTCTTAGTGATGATGTGGTGGGAGGAGACAGACTAGTAATATGTATCCCTAAAAGATAGGGGTTCTTTCCTTTTCAAGTTTTAAAATTTGAGAAATTCTGTGTGAGCCAACACTATGCAACTGAATGAAATACATCTACAAGCAAAATCCGGTCATGAGGCCAGAAGTTTGCAAACTTTGCTATAAATAATAAATGGGGAGAGGGGCAAGCAGGAAGGGATGGACTTATAATAGAGTCAGGTTACAGGAAGAAATTCTTTCTCCAATTACCAGGTAAATCTGTGAGTTTAAATCGTTTTCCACCTTATAGTTCTCATAATTAGAAGAAAATTTCCAAATACATTTTGCATAAATCTTGATTGCCAATACAAATGCTATGACTATTTTTTTTCCGCTTTTTCTCCCCCAATCCCCCCAGTACGTAGTTGTATATTTTAGTTGTGGGTCCTTCCAGTTGTGGCATGTGGGACGCCACCTCAACATGGCCTAATGAGTGGCGCCACGTCCATACCCAGGATCCAAACCGGTGCAACGCTAGGGCCACTGAAGCAGAGCATGCGAACTTAGCCACTTGGCCACGGGGCTGGCCCCCTACTATGACTATTTTTAATTAATCCAATCTGGCTTCCAACACCAGTGTTTCATTAAATGTGGTCTGGTTGAAGTCACCAATTTCGCCAAGTTTAGAATTACAAACCTTCTTCTAGTACTTTAGGAAAAAGTATTCGTTTGACACTTGAGCAGGGATCAGAAGCCAGTCCTGTGAAGAACTGAAGAAGAACAGAAGAGTAAATGCAAAAGTCTTGAAGTAGGGACAAGCTGGGCATAATGCAGGAACAGATAGAATTCTAGTATCAGTGGAGTAAGTTAAGTTTGGTTAAGTTTGGCCTGCTCTGCTTTGGTGGCCTGGGTTTGGTTCCCGGGCATGGACCCACACCACTCGTCTATCAGTGGCCATGCTGGGACAGCAGCTCACATACAAAATAGAGGACTATTGACAACAGATATTAGGTCAGGGTGAATCTTCCTCGGCAAAACAAATAAATAAAATAATAATAATAATCTCAACTTGTTCAACTACAGGTATTTCTGGTAGTCTTTGGCTAAAGAGTATTGACTTTGTGAAGTCAATCTCTCTTTATTTTTATTATTTTTTCCAACTCAAATGATAGTATGTTTTATACACTGATCTGTACTTTCTTTTATTTCACTTGATATATTTCAAACTTGTTACATATTAGTACATACAGATCTGCCTTATTCCTTTTAACAGGTATGTAAAATCTCCATGCTATGGAAGTAAATGAATACGTTTAACTTGCCTTCTGTTTGTGGACATTTAGTAATTTTCCAATTTTTTTCTTTTATAAGCTGTAATGAATAGCTTTGCACATACTTTACACAAAAGTACATGTATATCTACAGAATACTTTCTGGGAAGTATAAATGCTGGTTCAAAGGGTATGAACATTTAAAATTTTTATAAATATGAACTCCAAGACTTTCCAAAGAGATTGCCCCAAATTACCTAATCAACAATGTTTTGTTTTTTTTTTAAAGATTTTTTACTTTTCCTTTTTCTCCCCAAAGCCCCCCGGTACATAGTTGTGTATTTCCAGTTGTGGGTCCTTCTAGTTGTGGCATGTGGGACGCCGCCTCAGCGTGGTGTGATGAGCGGTGCTATGTCTGCCCCCAGGATCTGAACCGGCGAAACCCTGGGCTGCTGAAGCGGAGCGCGCAAATTCAACCACTCAGCCATGGGCCGGCCCCAACAATGCTTAAGGAAGACTTTTCCTGCTAATTCTCCATGGTAGGTTTGTAATTCTAAACATAGATCTTCGCAAATCCAGTAGGTGAAGATTTGTATCTCATTGTAGTTTATTTGAAAATTTACCTTATTTTTAGAGAAGCTGAGCAAATCATATGTTTAAAAGTTATTTGTAGATCTTTTCATGTGAGCTGTCTTCTCACATATTTTAGGTTCTATTATAATATAGAAACATATTATATGTCATATATAACAATATATAATATATGTACATCATATAACATGTAATCTTTTACCTTATTTCACATAGTATTTTATATTCTATTGAATTTTACTTGCAGGGTTTATTACATAACTTAGAAATATGTATATATTTCCCACCCTATGCTATGCAGGCTGTGATTATCAACTTCTTTCATCTATAGTCACAAAGTTTATCTTTACTTTAACATTCAGATATTGATGGGTTTAAGCTCTAAACATAATTTTTTTCAGTGTTTCTTTTCTCTTCTAGTTAACGATTCCCACATTTTATTCTTCAGTCAAAATACTTTTTTCTTTTAACTATTTTTTTGCTTGTTTAATAGCCTAATTCTCCTTCCCTCATTCCCTCTTTCACCCTTCTCTCCTTCCTTTCTCTCTCTCTCTCTTTCTCTTCATATCTAAGCTGTTGCCACAGTAATCACTTTATATAATTAGATGCCCCAACTTTGGGAGGAATGAGAAGAATTTTTCACGAACATTACGATTTATTAAACTAGAAGAACCATTATTTCCCTCCTGCTCTTGATGTTGTCTGCCTATAGTATGTAGGTGGTAGCTAAAAATAATCCTATTAATCTTCTCCTCTATGCTGTATTCAGCAGCACGTTTAGTGTCTCACTGCTAATGAGAATTCATCACAAAAAAATGCAAAATCCTTTGTTTCTGACTATTGTGATAAGAAGACCGTTTAGTTTCAAAGACATCCTATGAATCTACAAACATGAATATCTAAATACAACTTGTTTGGTTTTAAGAAATCTAAAGCCAGACAAAGAGATTATGAAATTTTTTCTTCTTTAACCAAAGCTCACAAAAGCTTGTTACCAGACCACTGCTGGCTACTAAATATTCTGATTTGAAGAGTAGATCTGAGATTAATAAATCATTTTCAGGTTTATGCAGTGCTTCACAGGGAGGCATTCAATCCGTCTAAACAACTCAAAAGGCTAGATGGCTTACTTTTTAAGTGAAAAGCAGCTTCTTAAGGATTTATAGGTTGTACTTCATTTTCACTACATTTTTCAGCATAATTTGGTCTTGTCTTTTGCTCTTTCTAGTCAAATCTACTTGTTAGATTTGAATCTACTTGTATTCACTATTAGAATCTATTAGAATCTACTTGTATTCACTGCTGAATGTGACTTAGCTCTGGGCACAAGAGGCCCCTGCTCAGGGCCCCATGCTATGGAACCAACTCCCACACTTCTTCACCTGCACCCTACATGAAGTGAGAACTCTCAGGGGCCAAAGAAGATGTATCCACCTGAAGGGTAGCAGAATATACTGTCTGAAAATATGCCACTTTGACATAAAAGGTATTTTGAGTTGAAGGCAATTACGAGGCAGCAAATGCAGGAAAAGTTCTCTCTATCCTCCCCCTTTTCTGCCTAAATGTAGGATACAAATTCTCCTTTTACTGGAGACAGACTCATTAGCACAAAGATGGTACCAGAGGAATCTGCAAACTTACCTTATTCCATTAGTTTCCTCCCATATATTCACCTTCCCACAATTTGCTACCCTTGGAAGCCTAAAATTGCTTTCCTTTGTCCTGTTACTTCTCTACAAATCTACTTTTCTCTGTCGAAGACACTATATAAGCTGGAGTTCTAAGCCACGTCAAGTTACTCATTTTTCCCTGGATATCTCTCATGTATACATGAGGTAAACATGTTAATAAACTTCTGCTTGTTTTTCTCTGTTTAATCTGTCTTTTATTACAGGGATCTCAGGCAAGAACTCAGAAGGGTAGAGGAAAAATTGTTTTTCCTCCCCTACCCATCTAAAACCCATATATTCCCTACAGGACCAAGCTCCAGATACCTGGGACCCCAGAATTCCCTGCCCAAATGGCTCTGAGACTGCCTCTAGGGCTTTTGCATGGCAAGGACCATGCCATTGGAGTGGCCACATGGCTACTATTAGCCAAGGGTGAGAATGGAGCCTGCCTTTTCAGGCTGAAGGATCCACACATGTACACGGGATGCCCCTCACAGTGTGGGACATAGGTGGAAGGAAGAAAAGGGCGAGTTAGTGTGGCTCTTCCCACATTACCAGGATTCAGTGTAGAACACCAAAGAATTAGAATTCTAACTCTGATCCTGGACTTCAGGTCATTATGAATCTATATTTGTCAAAGTAGGAGGATAGAACATATTTAATTTACCAGCTTGCTAGCTTGATTTATGACTTTTAAATATTTATACATAAGGTATTCAGGGTCTCATTTTCACTAGCAACCACATCTGTTAAGGAAATGCCCCGTGACCAGGTTCCTTGTCCTCCACTGGGTCTTTTATCCTGACTCCAGATTATTCAATTTGTTTTTCACGCTATTTATGGAGGAAAATTTTCAGCAACTCTGTTCCTTTCTCAAGGGGAACTAGCATTTACCAACTGTCTTATAGGATACTTTATATACGTTAGCTTATTTAACCTTCACAGCAAATCCATGAGGTGTGTAATACTCATCATAAGGATGAGGAAACTCAAAAAGTAAAGTAACTTGCCCAGGATTTCGCAGCTAATGAAATAGCTAACTGGCTTCATCAAACCCTCTAGTCTTCCTCCAGTCCTCTTTCCCCCCACCTGCTGACTTTTAGTAGATGTCCTTACTTTCCGTTTTACTAATAAGGTTGAGAACAGGTACAAAATCCCCAAATTATCTTCTACCTCACAGTCTCTCAGTTCCTTCACTCTACCTCTCTTTGCTCATCTTCCTTCTCTTTATTTAGATAATCCTCCACTTTTTACTCCAAGACATCTAGTCTTATCAACTTTCTCTTCTTCTCCCTCACCCCTATCTTCAACCGGTACCTCTCCACTGGCTTCTTCTCTCCTAATAAAGCATTCTCTATTCTAAAGGAATTGTAAAAACAATTTTCTTTGACTTGATATCTTTACTAATTTCTTAATTTTCTCCTCTTCACAGTCAAATTTCTTCAAAGTGAAGTTAATTCTCACTGCTTCATCATTTTTTTTACCCTTTAGCATGTAGACTCTTTCCCCTAACTCTATAAAAATTGCAACCAAAGTCCCCAGGAGAAATTAATTTTTTTTTTTTTAAAGATTGGCATCTGAGCTAACATCTGTTGCCAATCTTTTTTTTTTTTTCCTCTTCTTCCCTCAAAGCCTCCCAGTATATAGTTGAGTATTCTAGTTGTAGGTCCTTCTGGTTGTGCTACATTGGATGCTGCCTCAGCATGGCCTGACAAGTGGTGCTAGGTCTGCGCCCAGGATCTGAACTGGAGAAACCCTGGGCCACCCAAGTGGAGTGTGTGAACTTAACCACTAGGCTACAGGGCTGGCCCCCAAGAAACTACTATTTTTTGATGAGTAACATACCTAATAAAATGCATAAAAACACAAACTTTAGGTGTGCACTTAGATGATTTTTACGTGTTCATACACTCTTGTAACCACTACATAGATCAAGATACAGAACATTTCCAACATTCCATAAAGTTCCTTTGTGCTCCTTTTCCATACATATCACTACTACTGCTCCATCCCTGCCTGCCCAGAGGTAATACTATTCTGATTTCTATAAACATTGATTAGTTCTGCCTGCTGCTGAACTTTATATAAATGGAATGCTGAACTATATACTCATTTGTATGCATTCTTTTGTATCTGACTTATTTCACTCAAAACAATATCCATGAGTATCCATCTTGTTGTTGACTCATCCAATAATTCTTTTTTTTTTCTTTTATCACTTAGACTAGTCCAGCGTATGAATATAACTCAATTTGTTTGTCCTTTTGCTTATTAATCAAAATTTGGGTTGTTTCCAGTTTGGGATTATTATGAATAAAGCTGCAATGAACATTCTTGTGAAAGTTTTTCTGGGGAGACGTACTACTTCTCTGGGCTATTTACCCAGGAGTGAAACTGCTGTGTCATAAAGTAATTGAATGTTTAACATTAGTCGAGAAAGATAATTTTACAAGGTGGTTGTATTGTTTTACACTTATATCAGCAATGTTTGAGAGTTGGTCCACATCCTTGCCACCATTCCATATTATTAATCTTTCAAAAATCTTTATTTTAGGGGCCAGCCCAGTGGCGAAGTGGCTAAGTTTGCACGTTCTACATCGGCGGCTTGGGGTTCGCAGGTTCGGATCCCTGATGCGGACCTATGCACTGCTTGTCAAGCCATGCTGTGGCAGGTGACCCTCATATAAAGTAGAGGAAGATGGGCACATTATGTTAGCTCAGGGCCAGTCTTCCTCAGCCAAAAAAAGGAGGATTGGCAGTAGTGTTAGCTCAGGGCTAACATTCCTCAAAAAAAAAAAAAATTTTACTTTTAGCCATTTTAGTACATGCATGACCATGTTCATTGTGGTTTTAACTGGTATTTTCCTAATGACTAATGATGTTAAACACCTTTTCCTATGCTCATTGGCCATTTAGATATCCACTGTTGCAAAGTGCCTATTCATATCTTTTATCCAATGTTCTTATTGGGTTTTCAGTCTTTTTATAATTGACTTGTAATGCTTTGTCAGATATATATGCATTGTAATTGTTTTCTCCAAGTCTGTGGCTTGCCTTTTCACTTTTCTAAGGGTGTCTTTGATGAGAAAAGTTTTTAATTTTGATGATATCTAATTTATCAGTTTTTAATTTTATGATTAATGCTTTTTAAGTCCTGTTTAAGAGATCTTACATGCCCCACAGTCATGGAGATATTTTCCTATGTTTTCTTTTAGAAACTTTATAAACTTTCCTTTCATATTTAAGTCTAAGATCCATCTCAAGTTAATTTTTTGTATAGTGAGAGGCAGGAATCAGGTTCATTTATTTTGTGTGTGATATCTAGTTATTGCAGCACCGTTTATTGCAAGGTCTTCTTTTTCCTGTCGAATTGTATTAGTGTCTTTGTAGTGAATCGACTGACTGTATTAATAGGTCTACTCTATTGTTATATTTTCCTGTCCTTTCTCCAATGCCATACTTTCTTAATTATTGTGATTTACTAATTTTGAAAACTAGAAGCCTTTTCGCAATCCTTACTCCTGCTCATCTTCTGTGTGCGACTTGAATTTGCCAACTACTCACATTTTTCATGGGGAAAAACACAGGCATTGGAGTCAGGCAGCTTTGTCTTTAACATATAGCTCCATCACCACATGATGGTGATGTGGGATCAAGGGAAAGTGTAAGAAAAAATATCCAAAACTTGGAAATAATGCCAAAGGATGGCTGTATGTCATTACGGAATATTGCTTAATAGATCTATCCAAAGATTACATAATTCTCTAGGAGGCATACCTTTGTTTGATTTGTTATTTGCCAATGATTAGGACTAAGACTGTGTAAAATGATAACTTGCAGATTTTTGCCCTATAGAGATGCAATGATTTTTATCTGGTAGAGAATGTAACTCCAAAGGCTATAGTTTATTTTAGTCTGTAGGATATTGTAACTCAGCAAACTTATTTCAGCATGCCTTTTGTGACTGCCTATATATACTCAGGTTCTCTAATTTTTCTGTGAATCAGCTTTATCATCTCGTGGTTTCCTCATTAAAGAGTTAAATAGATTTTGGAAAAATATTCATTCCAGATTTGAATAACAGTCATATCTTTAAATCTTCAAAATTATACTTTGACAATAGTGAGGAGGTAAATATTATTCCAAGCAGTTATGTGAACTGAGTGACTGATGATGCCATTATGCAAGATAGAGAATATATAAGAAGTCTTTTAGAAAATAATGATTTTTGCTTGGGTATATTATTTTCCATTAAGATGGAAATACACGATACACAAATGGAAATCTAGGCTTGAACACTGAGAATAGAGGGCTAGAGGGAAAAATCTGAGAAATTTTGGGGTCATCAGCATGTTAAGTGATTGTTGAAATTTAGGAAGTAAAAGGGCCCAGGGATAGCATGGACGTATTAAGGACATAATTCTAAAAAAAACAAAAAAACAAAACCCAAAAGTAAGAGTTAGGGAGTGGATGAAGAAAAGCTGCCAAAGGAAACCAGGAAGGAGTTGTAAAAAGTAGCCATGAGCAATTTTAAGGAGTGAGTGGTCAACACACAGATGCAACCCAGGGGACAACTAGGATGGGAATTGAAAAGAAGCAATTGAACTTAGCAATTAAGAAGTCTATGGTGACCTAGGAAAAGCACTTCCAGTAGGGAGGTAAGGATGTTAGTCAGATTTGCTGTGGGTTGGGAGAAAATGAGGTATGAGGAAATGGATGCTGTAAATAGAGATTAGTGCTTCAGGAAGTTTGGCTCTAAAATCTAAATCAGATCATAATAATTCACTGTTTAAAACCTGCTGATGGATTTCCATTACACTTGAAATAAAATTCATCCCCTCCTCATGGTCTATTAGGCTCTATATGATTAGGACTCTGCTTATCTGTCTGACTTCTTGTACCACTCTGTGACTCTCATTATGCTTCAAACTTAGTGAATTCTTTCTTGTTCTCAAATATACCAACCTTGATCCTATCTTAGGGCCTTTGCCATGTCCTCTTTTTGACATTCTCTCCCTACAGACCTTTGCAAGGCTTGTGCAACAGCAATGAAGGCGAACTGGTCAGATCTCTCTTTAAGATAACCTGCTGTGAGGAGCACAGTTAACACCTTCCAGCTGCCATACCCTCAGATCCACTTACACTGAGGCCACACTTACCCTGGGCTGCGCCCGGCCGATGACCGAGTACAACAGGGGTACTAGAGCTGGCCGTCCATGGCTCACACAGGACTCCTCTATAGGGCAGTTTTTCTTCTGAGGCAAGTCACTGGCCTAAGACTTCTCTACAACTGCATTGCACTCTGAAGCTCTTCTGACCCAGTCGTCCTTGCTTCCTGCTCTGCTCTCTCAGATGTCAAAACAGTATTGTAGTTTGAAGACTCTCTTGCCTTCTGCTTGCCACACCTTTATCCTTCAAAAATGTTTCCTAAACTCCTTCATGACTAATCCTATCTCGTCACCTAGACTTCAGAGGACCTAACGTGACACAGCTGGCAATCATTTAACATCTCAGGTCACAGGTCACTTTCTCACAGACCTTCTCAATTCTATAGTACTCAATCCCTGGTCCGTGCCTATCTCATTCCTGTCTTATTTTCTTCTAGAATTTATCACTGTCTCTTTTAATTTTTTTAAACTGTTTTTTGTATGCCATTTTAAAGTAAATTACAGACATTCTGAACATTTCCCGTCTAAAACTTTAATTTGCATGTCTGAAAAAGAGAACATTTTCAAAGATGGACAAAATGTTATTGGAATGCCTGACAAAATTAGTAGCAATTTCTTTATACCATCTAATTCCCTGTCCATATTCAAATTTCCTCTATTGCCTCCATAATGCCTTGTACATTTGCTTTGCCCAAACCAGTATCTAATCCTGGACAAGGCATGCTATCCGGTTGTAATGTCTTTTAAGTCCCTTTAATCTAGGGACTTTAATCATACACTGACTTGTTGAAGAGAATGGCCAATTGTTCTATAGAATGTGTTACTTTCTGAGTCTATCTGATTGTTTTCTCACAGTGCCATTTTTTTTTTGAAAGTAGTTTCTCTATCTCCTACATTTCCTATAAATGGGAAATTAGGTATTAAGGTTTAATTAAATTCAAGTTAAACATTCTTGGTCAAAAGAGGTAAAAGGTTAGGTTGGGTACTTCATATTGAATTCAATCAGCGGACTTATAATATCTGATAATACTCCAACTGGCAATGCTCACTTAGGCCACTAGATTAGACTGGTGACACCCTGAGACAAAATAACTTTTTCTCTCTTGGGACAGAAAGTCATCTGTGTGGTGTTACTTCAGAAATATTTGAAAATACAGTTCTCCGTCACAAATCAATGATCTTACCATTTTTAATGCGGTTTTATTACTTTGAATTCCAAGCATTTAATTTGTTTGCTTGTTTACTTTGCTTAATGTAGTCTCTGCCATACAGAAATGTTTCCTTTTTATATGGTAGAATCTGTTGATCTTTTCTTATTGTATCTTCTAGGGCTGCCATCACAAAATACCACAGATTGGGTGGCTTAAACAACAGGAATTTATGTTCTCACACTTCTGGAGGCTGGAAGTTCAAGATCAAGGTGCCAGCAGAGTTGGTTTCTCTGGAGGCCTCTCTCCTTGGCTTGCAGATGGCGGCCTTCTTGCAGTGTCTTCACATGGCCTTTACTCTGTGTGAGCACATCCCTAGGTGTTTCTACCTCTTCTTATAAGGACATCAGTCCTGTTGGATTAGGGCCTCACACTTACGATGTCATTTAACCTTAATTACCTTTTAAAGGCTTTATTTCCAAATGCAGTCACATTGGGGGTTAGGGCTTCAACATATGAATTTTGGGGAGACACATTTCAGTCTATAATACTTATATAGCATCTGGCTTTTGTGTTAAATTTATGTAGGACTTCATACTCTAATATTATAAAAGTACTTCCTCACACTCTCCTCTAGTACTTTTCAGACTTCATTTTTTAAATAAATCATTCACCTATTTGGGATTTATCCTGGAGTCAAGTATGTGATATGGACCCACCTTTATCTTTTTTCCATATGGCCACCCAATTTGTACCAATACGACTTATCTATTATAGGAAAAGCAATGGACTAGATGCAGTTTTGCCATAGACTAGATCGGATCTTTTAATACTACAAAGGGAATCGTAATTATAAAAATGGGACTTATTCTTATAATCAACATTGAAAAGAAAGCTACAAGATATGCCCTAGAAATAAAGCAACAGGAAAGAGAGATTTGATAAAATACACTTGAAAGCAGTGATTGGAAAAAAACAAAATAAACTTTTTTCTGGTCTGGAACAGGTCAAGGTCAGACTGCATAGTAAACAGGTTTCAGTTATATTATGAAAAATAACCCCTTGTCCTTCATGTATTTTGTAAATATTTTTCCTGCTTCATTATCTGCCTTTTAATTTTTTTAACCTTGACATTTTTTGTTCTTTATTGGTTTTATTATACTTGTTTTCATAGTGAGGGTTCTTCTTTTTCATTGTGGTAAAAAAATAATATTGATGTTATATTTATGTTATACTCATTTATGTAAAAATATAAATGATTATAATTATATACTTAATATAAATACAATATTGTATTTCATTCTTATTTTTCTCATGTACACCTCTCAGAAAGTGTATATGATGATTGAATTTTCTGAAATCTTTATGTCCTCACACTTGATTTTTTGCCTTGAAAGGGAATAGAATTCTAAGTTCAAAATAATCTCTCCTTGCAATTTTGAAGGTATTATCTTCTGGTATCTAATGTTTCAAATGAGAAATCTGATGCTAGTTCAATTAATTTCTTTTATAGGAGATCAGATTCTTGCGTGTGGAAGCTAACCTTTCTCCTTTTGAGGTCCTGAAATGTCTTGTTGATGTAGCTAGGTGTGATTTCTTTTACCATTTATTTTGTTCAGTACTCGGTGTGTCCTATCAATCTGGAGACTGGTTACTCTTCAGTTCCTTAAAATTTTTCTTCACTTAGTTCTTTGATGTTTTTCTGCCTCTCCCTCATTTGTTGCTCTCTCCTTCTGGAATTCCTATTGGTCATATCATGGACCTATTGGATTAATCTTCTATGTTTTCTCAATTTTTCCATGTTTTTGTCTGAATGTTGTATGTTCTGCAATATTTCTTCAATTAAATTATCTCACTATTCTATTAAATTTTTAATTTCTGCCATCATATGTTTATTTTCAACAGTCTTTTCTTATTCTCAGAATGTTCTTTTTCAGAGTATCCTGTTCTCTAATATTTTCTTGGTGACCTCTTTGGAAGTTTAATATTCTTAATTTATTATGAATTTCTTTTGGTTCCTAAGTTGACTCAGAGTCTTCCTAGATAGTTGTTTTCTTTGTTTTATTTTTCATGCTTTTGATTTTCTTTATATCTCTGATGATATTTTGTTTACAGTTTTATTTTTTTTTCTTTTTCCTCCTCAAAGCCCCAGTACATAGTTGTATATCCTAGTTGTAGGTCATTCCAGTTCTATGTGGGATGCTGCCACAGCATGGCTTGACGAGTGGCGCTAGGTCTGTGCCCAGAACCTGAACCGGTGAACCCTGGGCCACTGAAGCAGAGCACACAAACCCAACCATTTGGCCATGAGGCCAGGACCTCTCTGATGATTTTTGATTCTTCATTCTTTTTTTTTTTTTTTCTGCTGAGGAAGATTCACCCTGAGCTAACTTCTGTTGCCAATCTTTCTCTCTTTTTTTTTTTTTTTTTGCTTGAGGGAGATTCACCCTGAGCTAACATCTGTGCCAATCTTCTCCTATTTTGTATGTGGGTTGCCACCGCATCATAGCTGCTGAACAAGTGGTGTAGCTCTGTGTCCAGAACTAACCCTGGGCCACTGAAGTGGAGCATGCTGAACTTAACCACTCAGCAATGGGACCAGCCCCTTCATTCATTTTTAAGAGTGGGGTTCAAGATAAACATGAAGAGAGAGAATACTGGGGAGGGGAATCTGGAGAAACTGAAGTGCAGTGGTCTCCCGAAGAGCTTTTAAATTGAGCTTTTGTATTTAGCCCTCTTCTCATTTCCACTTCTTTTGTACCAGACAACTCTAAATCTAGGGTCTCTCTTGGGACTCTGCCAGGTAGATAAACACTTTCTGAAGCTTTACTCACTTCCTGCAAATTTTGAAACTCCATTTTGATGATCTGTTTCATTGGTCAACAAGCTGTTTTGATGAAAGATATGTGAACCTATCTCTTTCGATCTTTCAGATATTTTTTCTAACATCTTGTCTGCTGATGGTAGCCGTCTAGGTCACATCAGTATTAGAAATTAATTTCTCAACTATT
This sequence comes from Equus quagga, assembly GCF_021613505.1. Classification (NCBI taxonomy): domain Eukaryota; kingdom Metazoa; phylum Chordata; class Mammalia; order Perissodactyla; family Equidae; genus Equus; species Equus quagga. The sequence goes on from NC_060273.1 coordinate 119,144,511, forward strand.
GTTTCATTAAGGTTTCAGGAGGAAGTCTAAACCAACTACTAATCCCACTACCTTCTTAAATGAGAAGTTTTATCTTCTTTTGGTTCTGGCTCTGGACTTAGTATTTTGATTACCATAGTAACAAATACATTTTGATATCCTGTAGTGTGATTTTTGTGTTATTATTCTTTTTCACAATTTTCTAAGTTATTTTTATGCAATTATTCTTGAGATGATCTTTAGAATAACTTTGTTAAATTCAAGAAAAAAATGTGAGAATTTTTATTCTGATTATATTAAATTTACAGATTAATCTAGGATATAATCAACATTTTTACAATACTGAATCTTCCTATCTAGGAGTATAGGTTCTTTGTCAATTTATTCAAATCTCGTGTCCTTTAGTAATACTCTGCGATTTTCTACCTATAGGTTTCCTGTTAAATTTATTCGAAGGAATTTCGTATCGCTATTATAATTTTATTTTGTAAATGCTTACTGATTTTGCAAATTTCTCTGATAATCAGCTACTTTACTGAATTCTTTTATCGATTCCAATACTTTGATATTCTTGGATTTCTCCAGGTAATCATATCATCCAGACAGACACAATGTTAATTTTATATATCACTTTTTTTCTTGTTTTATTACATCATTGATTAGAATTTTAAAGATAGTGTTGATAACTGCTTTAATGGTGTCTGCAGCAGAACTGCTAATCCCATCTTATCTTTAGTAATAGAGGATCTGACCCCAAGTTTTAGCAGAGCGCATGATTTTCCGGTTAGAGATTTCTTTTCCCAGCCTGACTTGCAGCAAGGAGTGGACATGTCACTAATTCTCACTAATAAAATATGAGCAGAAGTGATGCATGTAACTTCCCTATCATTCCCTTAACAAGATATCCTGTTGAAAACATTTCAGTTTAACATTTAAAAATCTATTTTCCCAAATTATTTGCCCGCAAATACTTGCCCATCCATTCTTCGTGAAATGACAGTAAACAAAGCACAAAATTCTAGCATTTCAGGGACTAGGTTTGAGAAACACTGGCATTTTAAGTATGTTGCTCAAGTTAAAAAGATTACCTTTTATATCTGGTTTATTAATATATATTTTATTAGGAATGGGTATTGAATATTTTCAGTGCCTTTTTGGACATTGAGATGATCTCTTAAACCTGGAATCATAATTAATTAATACAGATTTATACTTTGAACTATCTTTGCACTTTAAAAATAAATTCTATTTGGTTATAGTGAAATATTCCCTTAAGATAATACGAAATTGATTTTGTCAACATCTAGGATTATTGTACCTATGTTCACTAATCAACATAAAATATAAGCCAGGCACACACAATGGTGAGCAACGCACATACAAAGCACACACTCTCATCACGGAGCATACATTCAGTGACTTTAAATGCTTTCTAAATGATTTTGTGCTAGCTTCAAAGATTAAGCTAAAAAGCTCTCCCCAACATGCTTTGAGTTTAAAGCACAAGAGTACGCTCTTCAAGAATTTTTAAAACTCACCCGTGAATCTGAGTGGGCTGGATGCCTTTTTATTTTGTGGTACAGAACTTTGGCACCATTTTTTTCAGTCCTATCTATAGTTATTGACTTAATTCACTTTTCTATCTTTTTTAAGTCCTTATCTTTGTTTTCCTTGAAGTGACTATTTCATTTTGATATTAATATGTATTGGCATCATGAAGTTAAATAAAGTATTTTAATAATTTTTATAATACCAACCTTCTTAGTGGCAATATTCCTTTTCTTGTTACACTTCCAAAAAGCTGTCACTTTTATTGGTATTATCTAGAACCAGTTTATTAGATTATGAGACTACCTTTTCCACTTTTGTTTTTTCTTGGGGGGGGGCTACCTTTTAGCTATTCATTTTTAGCTTTATTCCATCATCCTGCCTTCACTAGTTGAAATTTAGCTTATCCTTTAGGCCTAACACACGTCATCTCCTTCAAGAAGCCTTTCTTCTACCCTGCTATGTTCTCTCCCTTCTCTAAACCTGTATATCTATCTCTTTGTACACATACCATAGTGTTCATGTATCTTCTCCTTCCCCTGCTCGACCCCGACCCGCAGGCTATTTTCTTCCTTTATGAGATTTGCAGTTTAGCTCAGTACTTTGCGAGTTTTCACAGCAACATTCCATTCAATGCGACAAACATCTACTGAGCTCCTATGCATCAGACACTGTATTAGGCACGAGGAACAGAGTTAAATGAAACAGTCCTGGCCTTCAAGAAATTCATTCTTATAGAAGACATGAACAAGTAAACATAGTAAACACCCGACTGAGCTTCAAGAGACTTGCTTTGGTAGTGAATATAACATCGTGTTATATTCGTGCAGTTTATAGCACTGGAAAATAAAAGACATAAGCGAACAAATCCGTTCAAAGGAGGAAGAGCGAGCGAAGGGCGGCTTAGGCGCAGCTTCACCGTAAATAGCCTAATAATCCACCTCTGTGATTATCCAGACGTAACCCACAGCACCTGCCTCAGCATCACTGGAACAGTTTGTAAGGGGGAAAAATGCAGATTCAGGCCTACTAGAATCAGAATGGGAGAAAGAGGCATTTCAGTCTGCGTTTTAAACACACTCCTCGTGTCCTTAGGCCATCCAAGGTTTTAGACTGCAGTACAGCCGAATTTCGTAGACCTCGAAATTTGCTACTCCCTGCTACTACGAGAGATGGCCCCGGCGTGTCTCTTCTTTTCCCTCCCTTCCCTTCCTGGGAGTGGCCCGTCTTGTCTCCGGACCGTCGTCCACAGGCAGCAGGCCTCCTCGCGCGAGGCGAGGGCCAGCCACCCACCGACCGAACCCCCACGCAGAGACTCTGACCCACAGAGCCAGGCTCCGCAAAGGATTCGGGGAAGAGGCAACAGGCCAATCAAAGGGGCGGGAGCGGCAACCGGAGACGCCGGCCGAGCGGTGTCTTTGATTGACGTAAAAAGCGCCCAATGAAAGCAGGAAAATAGTGACGCTTCCGCCTCAATGGGCAGGGCATTAGCGATTTCAACCAATCCAGCTCAGAAGTGACTACCTTGTGGGAGGTCCTTGAGGCCGCCGAGGTCGTTGGTGTCTGTTGAACGGGTGCGGAAGTCGTGCTGCCTTGGGTAGGGGGTTAAAGTCGTTCTTGAGAGAAACGTCTCTGTCCGAAGAGAAAATGAGTTTAACTCTGAGGTCGGTAATGAGGAGGCGGCAATGCTCTCCACACCCCGCAGCGGGCCCCAGGGCGGGTGTGTGTGGAAGGGAGGCAGTTTGGGACCAGGGAAAGGAGCCTCGGCCAACCTTCCCGGGCCCGGACCCCTCACCTTGGAGGCCCTGGTGTCCCGCAGGTGTGGGGTCCGTGCGTTTCTGCTGAGGTAGTCATATCTATCAGCGCGTTGTGCTTTGGACCGCCGAAAAGAGCTGTTTTAGTTGCAAGGAGGAAGCGAAATATCGCGAGGTTTCTTCTTGCTGTGTTTCTGCGAGAAATCAGGCCATGGAGCATCCTTTCCTTCAGTTCCTCGCTCCTGGTCCATAGCCCCCACCTCAGCTGCGGTGCTGCTCACGTACTTACCTGTACATTTTGGAAATAACATAAAAGCCCTCCTTGCTCTTCGTCCGGGGTCCCTTCCCCCTGCTTTACGGTATAATTTAGTGACTTTAATTGGTAATCCCTTAGATTTCCTAAATTTCTGAGTTTCTTTACCTTTCGTTCTCTTCCAGCCTCTGCTCCTCTCCCAGCCCCATCTAGACATTTTACCTTGAAAATATCTGTGTAGTTACGCCACTCTAAAAAGGTGCCATGTTCTGCTAAGGGATAATCGTGGTACCCTTGGATGGGGTCATTTGTCGGTCGGTTGTGGACTGGGCCTTCCGGAATTGTGGGAAGAGAATGACTGACCGCGGGAATGTCCAAGCTTATGTGAAGAAAGATCTTCCTCAGCTTTACCATAACCCTTCTGGCCCATTTCTAGCCGTCTCTTGCCTTTGGTTTTTTTGTAGATTTCAGAGACCAAAACTTCAAATGCAAATAGATAACCTGTTCTAATACAAGTAACTGAGTTTTACATTTTAATGTTTTACAGAATTCTTCTTTCAGAATTTGTTCTTGTTACAGATGTTGCAGCCCCATTTGAAAATTTGGAACACTTAGGTCGACATCTCTTAAGGAAGAGATTTCTGGCTTTTAAAATAAATTTCCTTTTTTTCCTTTAAGTTTTTCCAGAATTTATGAGAAATCTGCATTTCCACGTTAAGTGAGATTTACAAGACCATTGACTCGTCACATTATTATATAGAATTAGCACAAATGTTATGTACTTTTTTTTGGTGTTTAATATTCGTGATATTTTTGGAGTCAGTATTTTGGCAGGTTTATTAGTATCAACGGAAGAAATTATAAAGTCCCAAACTATTAGAAACATGTGATCTAAAAGCTTTTTTTAACTTTCAAAGCCAGAATACTTTGGAAGTTAATTTTTAAAGTATATGTTTTTTTGTAGCAATTTTGATAACTTAATTATAAGCACTATCAAAAGTAAACCAACTATATAGTGATGGTCAATTATTTATTTTACTTTTTTTTAACACTTTATATTGTAGAATGATGTAAATAATAAGTATGGGTGCTTTTTGTTAAGGTATCTGACGTAAAAATAATGTTTCTTATTCTCAGTTCTTGTTTCTTCTACAGTGGGAATAAATACAAAGCTAGGAGGAAGGAAGGTTAGGTCTTTATTTCCTTTAATAATCTATAACACTTTTCAGTTTTGGGCAGTGCAGATTTATAGCAGTTTAGACTGGAATGAGCAGGGCTTTGACTCATATAAGGAAAATTTATCTTTCTCCAAAATACTTCCTTTTTAGAACTTTAGAAGATTATTCATTGACTAATTTTTTTGTTGCATTTTTGGAATCTTATTTTAATCATTTGGAAGCATAGGAAAATATGATTAAAGTGGACCAAATAATTTTTTTTCGTTTCATAGAAATGAGCTTGTAGTAGACAAAACAAAGAGGAAAAAAAGAAGAGAACTCTCTGAAGAACAGAAACAGGAAATTAAAGATGCTTTTGAACTATTTGACACAGACAAAGATGAAGCAATAGATTATCATGAATTAAAGGTATTAGTATAGTTAAAATTTTTTTTTCTGTTAAAATGATTTGCATTTTTGATGGTTAAAAATACATTTCTAAATAAGTATTTTAACTAAACGGTTTTTGGAAATATGGACCCATTTTAAATATTCACAGTTAAGTGCTATAATAAAATTGAATAGTACTCCTCTGTCTTCTTAGAAACTCCTTTTTGCATGGTGAAGTAAGTAGTATTTTAAATGTAAAAATACATTCCTATGGAGGGACTTAGTTTTCATTCACATAATTAAAAGATTTCAAACTATAGGATTTAAACAGTTCTTACTGTATTCTTCCCACTGTTTTTTTTTTTTTTTTTTTTCTGGTGACTCATTCTTTTTCCACGTTGGGGGAGTGTTGTCTTTTAATTTGAACATGTTAGTAACAGTCTCAACCCATTTTCTCTGGTGCAAACAACATAAGTGATGTCTGATGTTGACACAATGCTAATAGGGAAAAATGTCAACTTTAAGATCTAGAATTGTTTATAAAAATGCAAGGGAAAATTGGTGCTTGGGGTAGTTTGGGGATCTCACACTTAGCACAATGAAAAAGGTAGCATTTTAGTAGCTTTTTCACTCTGTTTCTTTTTTTTTTTTAGTTACCTAGCTTTGATCAATTCTTCCTTGATGTCTCTTCCATTTGTTGCCATCATTATTATTTTGGTTTGGGATCTTAATTCATACCTGGAGCTTCCTAAATGGTTTCTCCATTTCTAGTTCACCCTGTACACTTCTATTAGATTCATCTTTCTAAAATTCTTTCACTGTATTGTTCATTGCTCATAAACTTTTAGTGGCTTCTCATTGTACACTGCATGAAATTCAGATTCCTTTGATTTTTACTGTATGCTGTCCATGTTTTTACTACTACCTACTTTTCTCATTTGCTAACCGCTTGCTTCCACCTGAGCTCTTCCCATTCAGGTAAGGTAAGCTGCTCTGTTCACTGTCCTCAAGCCTGATCCTTGTTTTGGTGTCTGTTTCAATACTAATCATCCTTTTCTAAATGCCCTTCTACTCTACTTCATCCATACATTGAAGCTCATCTTGACTCTCTCCAAATAAGACTTCTTTAAGTAGTAACATGTGTCTCCTTTCTTGTTACTGGTAACAAGATCTCTTCTTTCTCTAAATTCTGTCCCCTACACTACCTACTTGATAACCAATTATGTAGGGTCTGATGATAATTTTTACTTTAATTTTTTTATCTCTTCTCTTGTATAACTTTTTAATATTTACGCTATGCCTTTTTTCCATTTTGGTTGATAATCCTTTGAGAACAAATAACTTGTTAAAATTATCTGTGCACTAAGTCAGTGCGTTGTATAGTATATTCTATGAACACTCATTGATTGGTTTGTTATATTTAAAAAAGGGATATATAAAGGAAAGAAATTGCCCTTTAATTTCTATAGTGAAGAAAAACTATCAGTTTGTTATTTTAGAGACATAAAACATGCAAAAGAATTATGTTTTGTTAATGTGTTGTCATCTCTTAAGTTGTAAACATTTATTTAAAAATTGGAAATCACTTCTTTTGAAAGAGTGCTTTGTAATTTGCTTTTCCCTTTTAATCCAAAAGGTGGCAATGAGAGCCTTGGGATTTGATGTGAAAAAAGCTGATGTACTGAAGATTCTTAAAGATTATGACAGAGAAGCCACAGGGAAAATCACCTTTGAAGATTTTAATGAAGTTGGTGTGTATTTTAATAGTCTTTGTAATTAGCAGTTGTTAGGAAATTATCTAGTTAATATCAGTATTTTTTTAAATTCTTTGGGTCACGGAATTTTGTTATTGAACATTGCTGTATAATGTGGATCTTACTTGGTTTTTTTGGGGAGATTTTCAAAGAAAACCTTTTTGCTGATTTTCAAAGAAAAAACAAGATTTACAGCTTTCCTGTGGGATTTATCATTTTGTCTTTTATTTTGTCCTGAAGATTCTAACGAAGAAACTATTGTATAGCTTTTTATGGAAAGATGTCTTTCTAAGTAATGTGTTTATATTATGCGATAAAATTAAAAGGGTGATCAAAAATTTTCTCACAGTAAAACAGAAAAATTGGTATGCTTTCGTTTGGAAAATATTTCCCAAAACATTCTGATAGATGGTTTTTGTTGGCAAAGTGGGAGAAGAGGAAACCTTTAGCAGTTGGTGTCTTTGGCTGTGGTTCAAGTGCATGCCTTCAGGTTGACAGATCTTACCAGGGCCTACATACCCTGGATGACCTTGGCTCAGTGAATAAAGTCATCTGTTTAAAGTTGCTGGTGGGGAGAGGATTGTGGTCAGGGAGGCATTGGCAGACTGGAAGCAGGAGAAAACATTTTAGAACAACCAACTGAAGATAATGTGTCATGAGCTTAATATGGTTGAACTTTTGTATGGTTGATTTTAGTGAATTATTTGTAGTGTGTGTATATATCTATCAGACTTTTTTAGAGTAGAGGTTTCTGGAAGGCAAGGACTTTGCTATTATAACAAGTTATAATATTGCCTAGAGTATTATACATAGAATGTACATATATTCAGATTTGTTTTTATTAAATTAATTTTCTAAGTCAATGATACTGCTTTATATGGATCATGATATAAGAATAATATATAGTTATTTTTGGATTACGCAAAAGAAGCGGTACCAGAAGTATAGCATGTCTGGGAAACTTCACGTAGTCCCTGCTCTAGAGGATAGGGAAATGACTGGAAAGGTAGGATTGGGCCAGATAGGTAAGGTCTTGCATAACATGTAGAGTTTAGACTTTAGTTACCAGAGGATCATTGTCAATTTTTAAGGAAGAGGTGATGATATGATTCAGAAAGGTAACTTTCTTGAGAGTATTAAAGATGAGCTGGAGGGAGAGAGACTGCAGGTGGAAAATAATAAACTTCTTATGCTGAGGGTGGTGAGAATGAAAAGAAAAGGGTCCATTTAAGAGTAAAAAAGGTAGTATCCTCGGTACTGTAGGATCTAATCACTGATTAGGTTTATGAGATTGAAAATGTTCAGACTTTTACAATTTGGGAAACTATCTGTTAATGGTGCTGTTATCTTTTTTGAGGCGGGGCATCGACAGTTATCTTGGTGATAGTGGGAGAAATTTGGATTCCAAAATGTTAAGTTTAAAGTAACTTTATGTTTAGAAACTTCGAAAAGGCAATGAGAAATATAGTTAAAGCTATATTTCTAGTTACCTTGAATAATTTTTGATAAAATTTTAATGTGGTATTTTTTAATTTGCTGTATTCTCAAGTGATTTTTTTTTTTTTGAGGAAGATTAGCCCTGAGCTAACTACTGCCAATCCTCCGCTTTTTTCTGAGGAAGGCTGGCCCTGAACTAACATCCATGCCCATCTTCCTCTGCTTTATATGTGGGATGCCTACCACAGCACGGTGTGCCATGCGGTGCCATGTCTGTACCTGGGATCCAAACTGGCGAACCCTGGGCTGCCGAGAAGCGGAGCGTGCGCACGTAACCGCTGTGCCACCGGGCTGGCCCCTTAAGTGATTTTTATAAGGTGTAAAGTCTAACTGTTTTGAGGAAGTACATTTCTAATAGTATAATTAAATTATTTGAAATAGAGTTACAGGGACAGAAATTTGTGAAATAGATTGAACCCACCTCCACTGCCTGTAAGTCAGTTGACTTATTTTCATTGAAAAAAAGATGTATTTCTTATAATTAAATTCTACTTTGTAGAACAGGAGTAGAGCATGAAAGCAGAGAGGAGAGTCACCATAAAGTCATAATTTTTTTTTTTTGTTATAATGTTTTAGCTGTCCAGAATGATGGGTATTTATAGTTTCCAAGAAAAGTTGCATTCTAAGGCAAAGGATTGATAAAAGATTATATAGACACATAAGTCTGAAGTAACTAACACAATTAAAGCACCAGTGGGATAAGAATTTATACATCTTGGAGCCCCATCTGTTCCCCAGATCACCCTGTTGCTTCTTTAAGTACATTAATACTTTCAGCAAGCTGCTTTTTTGGTTCACCTGTCATGTAAATTATTTAATTGGTGAAGAAAATTTCTTAACACTTTTTTTTCCTTGTCCTGCTTTTTTGTTGGGACTAAATTCAAAATAAGTTGAGTAAGAGCCATAGAGTTAAGTGTGGTATTTTATTTTGGTGTTAGGGCTGTATATATGCCAACTCCTTTTTGACTGAATATTTATGAGCTTTGATGATTTGCATACTTATAGTAATATACTTCAATTAGTTACTTGGAAGACTTTTTGGATAAAATTAATGGATAAAAGGAAACTATTGAATATATATGTAGATGATTTAACATTAACGCAAATAGGTGCTTATTCTAAAGCTTGTTCAACCAAATAGGATGAAGCAGTGGCAAAACAAAAATAATTTATGGGGGACTTGAATTGTATTTTTCCTTTTGATGCATTTAGCATTCTACTACTTTCCATCTACAAGCATTTGCAAGTTCTTAATGATTCTGTAAACCTCACCAGGACTGAGTTATTCTTAATGACAGTGAAAGTGATAAATACTTTTTGTTGTAGTGGAAGACTAGCATGTAGAATTATTTTAGAGATGTTTACTTAGATATTTTCAGAATTTTGTCTAGTAACTTAAAAAATTTTATACCACAGATTTTTATTTCAATTTTTGTTATTGTGGCTATTGATTAAAGATTGTGGTAATATTGAAAATATTTAAGTTTACTATATTGTTATATGTTATTGCATTTAGTATATTACAATATATCATCACTATTGAAGTGTACAATTACGTTTAATTTTGGTTAATTGTCTGAGAGTTAGCTTGCTGAACAAAATGTACGTGACTTTAGAGAGATCTCCTTTCCAGACTTCTTTTTTACTTTCTTACTACAATGAGATTCAGTTCTTGTAATAACTACTTTTCATATTTTGGAAAACCAAGAGTTTCTTCTGATCATGAAGATATCAGTGGAATTTTCATCTTCTGTCTGAGATTGTGTCTATATTAGTGATGGCAATGCATTTTGTTAATTTGTCAGGGTCTTTTTTTTTTTTTTTTTTTTGAGGAAGATTAGCCCTGAGCTAACATCCATGCCCATCTTCCTCTACTGTATATGTGGGATGCCTGCCACAGTGTGACTTGATAGCGGTGTGTAGGTCCACACCTGGGATCCGAACCAGCAAACCCCAGGCCACCAAAGTGGCATGTGCAAACTTAACCGCTATGCCATCAGGCTAGCCCCTGTCGGGGTCTTTTTGCTTATTTTTAAGTTGGTTTAAATTTGAGGAACAATCAGTGTTACTGTTAAGTTTAGCCCGCAAACAGCTTTTGTTGAGTTAGCTTTAATTGTTTTGTTGGTATGTTATCTCTATAACTAGGTTACCAACTCCTAGACGTGTCAGTGGAGCCTAGTACAATTCTTGGTAATAGTAGACTTTAAATAAATATGGTATAAATATAGTCCTTTTTATTTTGCCTCTGTGTAATATAGTTTTGCTTACTTGTATAATAGGGTGAATTGTTAAACCTTAGGTTAAATTTTAAAATATGGACTTGGTTTTTCTAATTTCAGGTTTATCTCTTTGGGTTTTTGGGCATTGATTTGGTATTTTATTGTCAAACTAAATGTTGACAGATTCACAGTTTTAATTCTCATCTAATACTTGATTTCACAAGTGAATGCTTTTGTGATTATAAAGGTTTACTTTTTATCTTTTATTTTTTTAACTGTAGTGACAGACTGGATATTGGAAAGAGATCCACATGAAGAAATATTGAAGGCATTTAAACTATTTGATGATGATGATTCAGGTAAAATAAGCTTGAGAAACTTGCGACGTGTTGCCAGAGAATTGGGTGAAAACATGAGTGATGAAGAACTTCGGGCTATGATAGAAGAATTTGATAAAGATGGTGATGGAGAAAGTAAGTTTTGATTAAAACATATATTCCAAGTGTTCCTAATGTACACATACAGTAAATTTTCCTAAAACCAAATGATTTTCAAGACCCTTTGCAAACTGTCTTCATTTACTGTAATTGTTGGTCATCTGTAATGGACATTCTGCATAAATATTTCACATATTCAATTTAGAATGAAGTAGATCTTTAAAACCAACTATAAATATTGTAATATGAGGTTCCACAATTTAAGAAGGTGCTTTACTTTTCTTTGAGGATGAAACATCGCTAAAATTTCAGCCTTTAATGCCTTCTTCCTCAACCTGCGTGCACCTCTAAGCTGTTACTAACTTCTGTTGATCCTACTGTTCAGACATTCTGAATCTGTTTTATATCTTTGTTTACTGCTGCTGTCCTAGTTCAGGCCCTAATTTCTTTGCAGGAATGTTATCATAGCCTCATTCCTTATTTCCTTGGATGCCAGCTGGATGCAGTGTCCTATGTGCTGGCTGGTCCTACACAATGAAAAAGGCAGATGTGGTCCCTGCCCTCATTGACTTTATAGTCTCTTATAGCCTCCTAATTGTGCTCTATGCCTGTCAGCCTCTACTCTCTTCCTAATTGAGTCTATTGATAGCATTCTTTTTCTAAAATACAGGTTTGATGATGTCATTTCCCTATTCAGCAACTTAGAATGATTCTTCAACTTCTGCAAAATTCAGAGCCTTCTATGAGCTGTCCTACCTTAAGTATCCAGTTTTCTTTCTCATTGTGGTCTTCCACTTTTCTCCTTTAACCCTCGCCTCCCATGCATACACAGTTTGACAAAATACACTCTATCCTGAAAACACTTTTTTACACTGTGCCTTTCATTATGCCCTTCCTTAATCCTAGAATGCTCTAATTGTGAATTTCTGTCTGCTTAAAATATTAGTCATTCTCTCAGGTACGTTTTAAATGCTATCTTTTTCTCAAGAGCCTCCCACAAAGATCTCTGTTTATATGAATTATGAGACTTCCATTGAAGGCCCATAGCATTTAGGGCAGCAAACTATTTGACACTTTTATATACTGCCTTCTGTTAGTTATATACATGCGTACCTCTCCAGCTGTATTGTAAGCCCCTTAAGAGCAGGATGGAATCATACAGTGTGAAAGGCCTGAGGCTTTGGAATCATACAGACCTGGATTTGAATTGAATCTCTACCACTTACTTAGTTGCTATGTAATTTTGTGCAAGTTTTCAATGTTTTCCAAGTCTCAGTTTCCCCATTTATAAAAATGAGAATGATAATACCTTCCAGGGTAGTTGTGAGTATTAAATGAAGATAATTGAAAGTGCCTAGCATTAAATATAAGCTTATTTTCCTTTATTTTTTTGGTCTTTGCTCATCTTTATATTTCCCTGCATTTTCTTGAACATGTTGAGTGCTCTAATGTTGACTTAAAGCCCTGAGCAGGAGTGTGTGTTACAATAGATATATACAGTAGATACAGTACCAGCTATACATATATACATAAATATATTCATATATATATTGCCTCGGAAATACTGGCATGCTTTAATAAAAAGGTAAGACAGTAGCAACTAGCTATTAGTTCAGGTTTGTAGATTGTCCTTTAGAGTTGTGCAGTATTGTCTTTCTCCTTATATTTATGTGAATATTATTTAAGCATTATAAAACTTCTGTTTTTTAATACTAGATCTTTGAAAGTATACTGATATACTTATATTTTAAAACAGAGATGATTAAAACTTGAGGAAAATGAAATGATTTCTTAAGCTGTCATTCTAATATTTGGACTTAGAATCTACTGTGTTCTTTAAATTAAATTAAAAAAATATTTTTAAGATTTTTGTGGCTTCCCTAGCTGTTGATTATTACTCTAAATTAGCTGTAAAAGAACTCTGTTCTGTAAAGGTGCTATCTTCAGTGGCACAGAGAATCTTGGTGTGTCTATTTCATAAATCTTTAATAACGGCTACTCTGTCTAAAGATCAGAGTTCTATTTTTTTTCTGTAGTTGGCACATGCAAATTAGATTTTAGTTATTAGCTTCATTTCACATTAGAAGAAAATATCAGAAAGCTGCCTCTTAAATTCAAACTTGGTATGAAACTTTGCTTAAAAAACGTGTCCGTATCTTGCATCCCTTGTTAGACTTCTCTGTCTGCTACTTTTGAATCTCAGAGTTCACACCTGTGCTCCATTACTTGAAGATTTATTTTAGTGCATCCTTAAAACATTTCTTTGGTCTTCACTGCTTGCATTACTCCACTTTAAGTCACTGTACAACTGTTGCTTGGGCATTCTACTGACATTTATTTAGATAACTAACAGGCAAATAATATTTTTTTCTTTTTTTCCCAAGTGGTTGATTACAAATAAAATATAGCTGATGCATAGTCTCGTATTAAGATTTGTCCCTTTTTGGTTGGAGAAGTGTGGTCTTATCATATTAAAGTAGTCTAATCTAGTAGTTTATAATCTGGGATGTGGGTCTCTAGGGGTAGGGACCTTCTAAGGTACTGCACAGGGTTTGGGAATTCATGTACTGCATGCATCAAATATTGTCTGTAGTATATATGAATAATAGTATTGCACATGATACATATACTACTATTTCTCATTTATATCTGTCAATGCTATTGTGATTCATAAATATACTTATTTTGCAGAATTCATAGTAGCTTTTTGATATTATCTATTTCTCAAACAAGACAAACTAAGAATACCTGCTATTGTGGCAAGTCCAGAAAATTACTGTCTAAAGGCATTTTCACATTCAGAAACAATGAGAACCACAACTCTAATCTGTTTAGTCTGGCTTTGGGATTCTGCCTTAACTTATATGGGTCTCTGCAGCTATGTGAAAATCTGCCCATTTTTGAAAAAGTAGGAAGTTACATTTTATATTAACTTGTTAGTCTAATCACTTAATTTGGATTCTTTCAGCTGCAGAGGTTTGTTTAGATATAACCTGCTTTCTTTGTATATGATAAACTGGTAAAGATCATAATACTTTGCTGCTTTTTTTGTGAACTTTAGTAAATCTTCTATCTTTATGAATTTTTCACACTTCAGTATTTAAGAACAATGAAAATATTTTATCTTTTTGTTCTGTATATAGAATAATAAACATGGTGAATGAGGAGTTAAAGGAAGAGATACAATACAAAATGTAAATAAAGCTGTGGTAATGATATAGAAAGAATCCCTTCTCCACCATTCCTCTCAAGATATATAAAATAAGACACAGTAAATCTTTTTGGAAAAATGGAAGCAGCATTAAAAAAGCCAAAGTAGACCATCTTTTAAATAATTTTGATGAGTGTTAACATATATTTAGTAGTTACTATATGTTAGATTCTTTCACGTTATGTTGTAGATTGTCACTTAATTTTCCTAATAGCTTTTGTGAAGTAAATAAAATATTGTACTTATTCGCACATAGGGTAGATGCATGTATAGATGAGGACGCTAAAGCTCTGAGAGGTTAATAACCTAAGGTTGTCACGGAACTAATACATGGCAGAACCAGAACTCAAACTCAGATGTCTGTAACGACAAAGAACCTGCTTTTAACCGTAACACTGTATTGCCTCTTGTGCTATACAGTAAAATATTAATTAGATTTCTATGTTTATGGAGTTTTAAAAATTGCATACTATTATAGGAAGCAATATATTAGTAAAATATTCAACTGGCACTTCAGACGCTAAAATTTGTTTTTTCCCTTTCGAAGCCAGATGGTCTCTAAGGTACTTAATTTACTTAATTTCTCTAAAATTCTTTATTTTAATGACATGTAATAAGATTTAACATATGAAATGAGTGATTTATGAAAATTTTGTTAACAAAGGTACTGTAGAAGAAAATGAAGTTTCATACTTGTTTGTTTCAATAAATATTTTATCAAATGCCTATTTTAAGGTAAACATTGTGCTAGGTTTATTAGATATAGAAACTTGATATAAGATTGTTGATAGAGAATGTTATAAAGCCAAATGTACAAAGGTCATCATAGATCCTCTTAATTGTCTGAAAGACTCACTGGTAATAAAGAAGTTAGATTTCCTTAGCCACTTTCTTCTCTTCAGCTCTCCACTCTTTTGGATTGCATAAGAATGAAATTATTTAAAATTTTTTTGTATTTTAATTTTTTTTAACTGGGCAGAGAGAGGGATCATAGCTTTCATAAGATGTTGAAACATGTTCATTTAACTACAAAGTTTAAAGATCACTACTACAATTTGTAAGATCATTGAAAGTATTTTGAGTAGTTTAGGTTTTGTATTCTGTTCTACTGTGTCTGTTGTAGTGTCTTGTAGATGTTTAATATTAGATGCATGGATTCATGGTTCTTTATCAGCTTCTGGACAGCTCATCTTCTTAACTCCTTATAGCTTATTTTTGCATTATTTTCTTTACTTATGTTTCTGATGGTGTTCTCCTACCTTAGCTTTCTTTCTACCTCCTGTCAAACCAAATCCTATATTTTTATTTTCGAGCCCAGGTCAAGATTTATTTTTCCCTAAGTTTTTCTCATCAGTAATGATTTTTCCCATTGTTGTGGATTTTTCTTAATACTGGTATGTGATTTTTATTTATTTATTTTTTTTTTTTTTTGAGGAAGATCAGCCCTGAGCTAAGATCTGCCAATCCTCTTCTTTTTGCTGAGGAAGACTGGCCCTGAGCTAACGTCCATGCCCATCTTCCTCTACTTTGTATGTGGGAAGTCACAGCATGGCTTCATGAGCGGTGCCATGTCTCCACCTGGGATCTCAACCGGTGGCCCCCAGGCTGCCAAAGCGGAATGTGCGCACTTAACTGCTGCACCACAGGGCCGGCCCCATGATTTTTATTTTAATAATAGATCATGTTTTGTGTTATACAGCAGTTGTTCTCAGGTATAAAATGTGACTAACATAATTATGGAAACTGGTTTTCTGGAACCAGTAGACCTTTTTCATTCCTGAGGTACATATTTTATGTCCTCAACATTTTTTGCTTGGTTAATTTTTTTCTAACTTTTCGTTATGAATCTTCTGAGACATAGAGGAAAAAATGTTAGACTAGTACAGTGAACACCATTATATCTTCTGCCTAGATTCAATAATTAACATTTTATTATATTTGCTTTATCTATAGTACATGTATATTTTTCTGAATCATTTGAAAAATATATCATGAACTTGACCCCCCTAGTATTTTAGCATGCATCTACTAAGAATAAAGATATTATCTTTCATAACTATGATACCATTGTTACTCCTAAGAAAATTAACAATAATTTTATAATATTACCTAATATTTTATTCAACTTCAGGATATTCTGGAATAGGAACCTTGTGTCTGTTTTGATATATTACGGAACTCCTAGTATGGTTTGGTATTCATTAGGCACTTAACAATGTTTGATTCAATGGAGAGTCTTTGTATATTACTGGCTAGGGTATTGAAGACATAGCAACAACGTAAAAGATCCTGTCATAGTTCAGTATTTTCTGAAGAAATTGAGATGCAGAACTGTTTGTGTCAGAACTATGACTTTCGCTCTGCTAAATTTAGGAATTTAGGTCTGCTTTTTCTCATTGTAGTGTTATTGTTATCATCAAAATGATCATTCATAACTTCTCCCTTGTTAAGGTTTTTGTTAAGTCTTGGGGCCCATGAATTCACCTGTTTTACAAAGAGGAAACGTTCTTTTCTGAACATTTCTATTAATAATTTGTATGTGTGTATATTGGTTTTTAAAAATTATACTTAATAAGGTTATCACCTATTCTAGATTGCTTCCTTAAACATTATGTTTACAAACTGGAAGTTCTTACTGAATTTTATTCATAATTTCGGTAAACTAACAATTAGTCTTTATCGGTGATTATTTTCTGCAATTACATCTATATTTTATAGTTGCTGTATTACCTTGGTAATTAAGATTAAATCCATATCCTTTAAAGTTACTATTTCTCTGGATACTTTTGAGGTATGGTGACCTGGCTTCAATTAGTTTTTCTTTAAAATAGGCTTTTAAATAAATAAAAGTTTAAAAAAACAGCAATTTGCCCTTTTTTCTAATATATTTTTGTCCTTTAGAATTCTAACTTGCATGATATATTTAAGCTTATTTGTGAAGGAAGAGTTTGCTGAATGAACTAGTAGAATAAAAATTATAAAGAGGGTTTAACCATCTAAGAAATGAAAATTGGCAAGCTTTTAGAACTATTTTGACAAGTGTGTATAAATGTTATGATTAAGATGGACTTTTTTGTAACTTATGTATTTTTCCTAGTTAATATTATAGAATACTAATTTATATTATTTACATTTTATATATTTTTGTATTCATAAAGTTCTATTTAATAAATATATTCAACTTCCTAGCAAAATATTAAAAGCAAAAAGCCATGCCTTGGTTTGTTAAGAATTTTGTATAATATAAAATTTAAAGATATTTATTGTAAAATAGTAAGTATTGTTCTCTGAAAAAACTTGTATTTTTACAATTTCTTTCTGACTTACATTTTCTTTCTTACCACAGTAAATCAAGAGGAGTTCATTGCTATTATGACTGGTGACATTTAAAGAATTACAAGGATAAACACTAAGAATGTTGCAGTTATCATCTTAAATTCTATTTTTGTGCCTGGAGCCATGTTAAAAAAAAACCCAACTTAGTTCTTTTTTCCAAAAGGACCAAAAATAAGCATCTTATGTATTCATATTTTACTACTGTTAAGTTTCTTTGTATAAACAGTATTGTTAGTACTGTAATAGTTTAGCTTTGTATTTATAATATAGCTTTTATATATAAAAAGTTTGAAAAATTGAATCGTGATAGACATTTCTTTGAAGATTTTTTATTCAGCATTTTAGTAGTCACTTGTTTCGGTGCACATGTTTTTCAGACTTTTCATTAATAAAATGTTTATTTTCTTAGTATTTTAAAGTTTGGTAAATTTTCTGTTTTATTTTGATTCCAAGTATCTGTTAACCCTCAATAGTATCTTTCTTAAATCTTTTCTCTTACACTACTGGTTTCAGAAACAAAAATTGAAATACAAATAGCAATAGAATAGCACATTTTTCCATTAAAAATTTGACATTTTATGTTTCAGTACAAGTTGATGACTCAATATAGGCATAATTCCTTTTTTGAGAGTCGCGTCTTTTAGTTTGCAGGGAAAAAGTATTGTGCACATAAATCCATTTATCCTCGTGCATTATGTTCTATAACACTTTTGGTATCTTAACGTAAGTTATGACAGTTAAATCTGGGTATTTCCTTCTTAAACTAATTGAATACAGTTTGAATCATCTAACTTCTTGACAAAGTGAAAGATTTAAATTTTGGAATTTTGATCTGTTGAGATAATTATCACTCAATTAAACGTCACAGTGATGAAAATGGAAAACTGTAAGCCATAGAAATCACTTAAGGCTATGTTTTACCTCTATAAAGAACATTGTGTGATTCACCAGGAAACAGTAGAGACAGACTTTACAGGTGGGCTCTTCTGCCTTGTAGAAGTGTGTGTTAGGGGGAAACAAGTGGTTATGGGAGATAGATCATAGGGAAATGTTACCTATACTGATCCTTGACTAATAATCTGGTTCCTGTGGTAGGGGTTCTCCAGGAAGAAAGTTGACTTATTTCAGTGATCTTTTTTAGATTTCTTGTTTAAATTTAAAATACAGTAATAATTTGAGGCATTTTAAATGTTGTGAGCCTCATGGAGTATTACATAAAGAGTTATCCACTAGAGATTTAACAAAAAAATCAGTAGGGAATAATAGTGGTAATGTTTCAAACAGTTATCTAGGTAGAAAGTTAATTGTTCATCATATTAAAATTTAATTTTGAGTATGAAATCAGTGTTCACAGTTGTAACAATATTCATGGCAACAAATAGACTTTGAAATTTAAAAATTTTTATCACCCTTACTGATGAATTGCCTTCTATGGCTTGATCACAAAATAAGTTGATTTCTGAGAAATTGAAGAGTAAAGAAAGTGAAGAATAAAACACATATAAATCTAGGCTTACTAGTCTTCTGCCACTTTGTTGGAACAAATAACTCAAGCTACTTTTTGTCACTTATAGAGATAACTTCTTTATTCTTAATAGGAATACTTACTCCTTGAGATATCAGCAGTTTTGTTTCTTCTGTTCTTACTGTGAGAGGGAAGAGTGCTCATCTCAGCTCTTTATGTTTGTGGTAGCTTTCTCCTACAGACGGATGTGAATTATTCTCAAGTTCTTTCCAGAGTTAATCAGAAACTGTAGAGTAGATAAAATTTGCAAGTAGAGGTGGCAGTAGAAGAAAGCAGAGAATTTGCTTTAAAAAAGAGGGAGGTGGAGGTGGTTATTAGTCATATTTATCATGATTAGTCATATTTATCATGATAAGTCATATTTATCATGCAGTGGCATTTCATGATGTAAGAAAATGTCTGTTAGTTGCTAAACTTGCCTAGTGCATTGCTGTTCTGGTGTCCTGGTAAGCTTTGATAGTTTGAGATTTGTCAGCTAGGACCTTTTCCTTCACGTTTGTTATAAGCCAACAAAGCCTACTTTCTGAAGAAGCTATGTGCCTAATAGCAGCTCTTATTTAGAGTCTGGAGGTAGGTAGTTGGGATGGGGAGGAAAGCAAGCTATTTGTTCTGCACTCAATGTGTTGTAGGTACTGTCCTAGACTTATTTAATCCTTTATTGCCGGAAATTCATGCAGCACTTCTAATGGAAGACTTTCTAATTTAGTTGCTGTGCTGGTGTTAATGGCCTTACATCAGCAAACAGCAAGGTGAGTAGACTATCCAGTTGAGTGACTAATGGCCTCAGCTCCATAAGCCATCTATCTGATGCTAGTCTCTGGAAGTGAATTCTCTCAGGGATTTACTAGTGATGTGTTCTTGAAAAGGATTGTTTACAGTGTTTTGAAGACATTGCAATGTGAGGAAGGCAAAATGATTTCAAATATCACTTAAAATATGTAATTTAAATTACGTGAGTAATAAATAAAGACATTATATAAAGCAAAGGCAAGAATTCTTTTTTTTTTTTTTTTTCACCCTCAATCCTATTTCCATTCCTCTGCATAGTATCAGTGTCCGTTAGGCTTCAGAAAGGAGGAAGAGCACAGTGGGATATTTTAACAGAGTGTAATATCAGGAACAGGTTAAAATGGTACTGGAGAACCAAAAAATCAGAAAGGGAACACTAAGATAGGTAATTGCAGGAAGCAGCCACCACCTCTAGAGCTGAGGGAACAGAAGGTAGAGGTTGTGATTACTAGAAACTAGAAGCTTGGAGGAGAGGTCCTGCAGAGCAGGGACTCGGAGATGTTTGAGGAGAGGGCACTGGTAGGTGGTGCTGGTATTTTTCCTTTTTTCTTTTTTTTTTCCCTAAAGATTGGCACCTGAGCTAATAACTGTGGCCAATCTTTTTTTATTTTTTTCTGCTTTATCCCCCCAAGTCCCCCCTGGTACATAGTTGTATATCTTAGTTGTAGGTTCTTCTGGTTGTGGCATGTGGGATGCTGCCTCAACGTGACCTAATAAGTGGTGCCATGTCCACGCCCAGGATCTGAACCAGTGAAACCCTGGCTGCTGCAGCGGAGCACGTGAACTTAACCACTTGACCATGGGGTGGGCCCCTGGTGCTGGTATTGATGGGGAATGCCGAGAAAAAGCTGGAGGCTGGAACCAAGCCGCTGGAGCTGCTGAAATGAACTTTTGCCCTGGGGATGCTCACAGGAACAATAAACAGGAAACAGCAAGAGTCTTACCACCTCCTGCCTTCCTGTTTCACTCATCTAGTCTTCCCATTAGTTGAACCTAACAAAAATTCAGCTGGGAAAGGAGAAATGTAGTTTACACAGTCCCAACCCCAGTATTACACAGTTGAGTATAGAATTGTGGTTTGGAGTTGTGGGAAAAAAAAATAGCTTAATAACCAGCATAGTCGACCATATATTTTATATCTGAACCAGGTTATTTGAGAGTGAAGGGGCTTGGTGGAGACTATTATTTGTGTTGAGATAACAGGTGTAAATCAGCTATCCTAGGCAAACCAGGAGGTATGGTTACCTGATCTCTGGGAATAATAACCATTGTTATTTTAGAGAAGATTATTTCAACCTGTTTCCTTTGCACTTACATGAAAGTATAGAAATGAACATTTTTTCCTCTTGAATGTTGCATGCATTCTGCAGCAAAGTTTTTTAAAGGAAATGTCTTTTTAAACTTTAGTAGCATTAAGTGCTGCTGTGTTCCAGGCACACACAGGTATTTACATACATTATATATTTTAATAATAACTTTCTGGAGTAGATAATGTTGGATTGTCTTTTATTTTACACACAAGAAAAGCTTAGAGGGCTTAAGTAGCTTGCTCAAGATGACAGGAATTGGAATTTGATCCTAAACTTTCTGACTCCAGAGCCCACTCAGAACCACCAGATTGTACTGTCTCCTTACAATGACGTTTATAGGCTATCTCAAGGTGTGAAGGATCAGACCTTTAAAACTGCCAAACTAATAGAGAGAGAATCTAGAATTCAGATGCTTGGCAGCAGAAGTATTTATTAAATATTTATGCTTGATCTAGCATGGCATTCATTGTATTATGTGTTATTGCACGTGAGTTAGTGTTTGATGCCAGACCTGTGGAAGCTAACAATCTTAGTCTGTATTTTTATAGTCATGGAGGCGACACGTTGAAAAAGTAGATGTTTGGGAAGGAAGTATATTAATTAAAAATACAATATTAAGCAAATACTGAGAAAGCACATATTATTGAGTAGTGACTAAGACTCATGGAAGGTTTTTATTTTGAGAGTAAAATTTAGAAAAACTTTTTTTAAGGTAACCTTTGTGGAGAAGATCTCATTTTTGGCATTGCTTGAAGGAAGAAAGAACTCTTAAATCCTTAGTAGGAAATGGAAGGAACCTTGGGTTTAGAAGTGGTTGGTAAAAGGATGTGTGGGAGGGTGTTTGAGGCATCAAACTGGAGAGGAGGAGGGTTTATGGACCTGGACCTGAGAGTCTAAATCAAGGCTCCTGTAGGTCTCAGTGGAGATGCATTCGTCAGAGAGGGCGTCAGTTAAGGTCGCTTTAATAGTAGAATGATGAATTGTGCAGGGTTTGGGTTGCAAGCAGGAATTCTTGGAATGAAATATGGCAGTCATCTGGATGACACCTTAGCTAGGTTTTGGAGATCTCAGTTAAACAGCCTAGGCTCACCCATTCAGTTGAAGTAGGTAATTTGTCTACATTTCCTCATTCTGAGTTCGTTCATCTGTCGTCCTGTAGTTAAAGCGTTCTTTGAAAACTTCATCTAAGACTCTGAAAGATTGCCAAGTTAAATCTAAAACTAGTGAAACTAAATCTCTGCTTTATTTGAGGTAATATATTTGTTAGTTACTTCTGTGACGTATACTCTAAATATTAAGTGTAATTAATAATATTATCTAATTGTCTACAAAAATCCAAATTATCTTTTTTCTTTAGAACTCTGGAAACCTGAATATCTTGTGCTATTCTGAGAATATGTAAAATATTTTTTCATTGTATGATAATTTAGGAAGATTACTGACATTTTATAGAATCAAAGATCAGCAGGGCTACTTCCATTTTGTACTTAATTAAAAATACTTTTAAATGAGTTTTCTTTATTCCATAATAAAAGAAATTGGGATACTTGATAGAATCCCTAGAGTCCGACATTTCTAATTTTAATATGCTTGTAACATTTGTCCAACACACCACTGTGTTTTCTGAAAAGAGCGATCATTTTCACTGTATGGTATTACCATAGACTGTCTATCCCCAAGGTCTTCCAAAAGGTCCTGATAAGCCTCACAGCTAGAGAAATGTGTACTTTTGTAGAACATAATTCTGGCAGCTTACTGATGCCAGCCTATTCCTGATGGATGGCTAAGCATATCAGTAGTTGCTCAAGAAGCCTCAAGGAAACCAGAGATTTAGGGGTGGTATGGGAGAAGCTGGTAGGAGTCATAAGGAAATTATGAATGGCAGGGAGACACTGATGGTAAAGGACCAGTGAATAGTTATTGGCTTGTGCATTCAAGTGATTTACAGATTTACAATCTGATCTCGGGTGTTCTGGGATCTCCAGGACCTAAAGGGTGTGAGAAACAGCTAAAGAAAGACAACATCATCTAAATTTCAGTTTTTGCCCTGGGACTGACTCTGTTGACCTTAGTTTTCAAAAGGGGACAGAATGAAATCTGACCGAGTTCCATACTGTTCTAAGGTGATTGTGGGTGAGCATCCACTGATGGAATTGAATGGGAACACCTGGTTCTGGTTTCATTTCAAGACCGGTTTCATTCATGCAGAGAAGAAGTTGGCACACATTTCTTCCATTATATATCACTCATTAGGGTATCATTTCATATAATCTAACAATGAAAAGTGTATCTCTTGGTACTTCAATTTGGTAATATTCTTGTGAGTTTTCAGTGAACAATGATTGTACTTTCCTATCTTAAGGAGCTATTTGCCTTGTATACGTTAATAGATTATAGACCAATAACAGGAATCATTAGCTAGATTCTTGTAATCTATGAATCTAATTTTTTAAAGCTTCCTTAAGTTGCATATTCAATTTTGTTAATCTCTATTAACTAAATCTTCATGTTTTGAGGATGTTCTTTTTTAGGGGGAGGGCTTTTGATTCTTGTAATTGGGAATGCATTAGGAACAAATTTACATGTAGAGCGGATGATAGTCAATCCACAGGCCTTCTAACCTTGTTCAATCAGCCAGTTCTTCTCTTAAACCTTTCCCTATGCATTTCTTCAAGGAACAGTGTACTTAATCTGACTGTTCCAATTTGAATAGCAATTTGAAGAGAGAAAAAAGTAAGACAAAATATATTTTCGACCTCCACCAGGGGGACCTATTGCTGCAACTAAAACATTGAATCTGAGGAAGCACATACATTTCACCTGACAGTTACATATTAGTTTTAATTTTTTTAAAGCATACACACATTTGAAAAATTGCTTTTATAATCCACATTATGGTATTTCTCAGGTTATAACTTCATATTATATGTAAAAATTAAAATATAAAAATAGAGAAATAAGATATGAGGTTTCCTTGATTTAACGTTTTTTCGAATGACTATAAGATGAAAATATAAATTCAGTCTTTATTTGATAATAATTTGTATTTAAAATATCTATAGGATGACCTACATAAAGCAGAAAAAAAGTCTTTTTCACAAAACATGTTTCTAAATTTTACCAGTTCAGTATATTTTATTCCCTACTCTGCTGGCTTTTATCTGGGATTTACAGGCTTACAGTTTCTATGAAACATTTTCATTCATGCTGTAATATTTATAATCACGAAATGGGTAAGTTCTGTAATCACAAAATTGGTAAATCTTTTTGCTTCACTTCTAGTTGTAAGGACATTCTGTTTTGTGCTTTCAGATTATACATGCTTTCTTAGTATCAGCTGCTATCCTATTTGTTTATACTCTTATATCTCTTAGTATTCCTTAATATTTTTTGTGGTTCAAGTAATTCTATTTCTATATTCTAGGTATTTTTACCTGACTTGCATTATTACCTTCTGATTTTATTGATTAGAAGTAATTTGCATTAATAATTGTCAGTGGTGAACAGGGTTTACAAATCTGTGGGGCAGATGGTACTATCCCCATTTTTCAGATCAGGAAATTGAGACTGAGAGTGATTATATTACTTGACTAGTGTAATGTACTCTGCCTTCTGATTCTAGGATCAATATTCTCTCCGAAGTACAACAGCTGATTTTAAAATATCCCAGGTATAGACTAACCATTGTTCCAAGCATATTTCCTCAACCTAGACTAGGAACTCATAATTTGAGTTAGTGTGTCTTCTGACCAGATATGTTCTTCTGTATGAGAAATGCCTTGATGTAGATAATCTATTTGGATGATTTCCATCGTCCTTGATAAATACCAATACTTGGTATTTTAGATGTAGCAAGATATACTTTTTGTAGATATGGTAATGGTACATTTGGCTAAACAATGTTGTAATGATGCTTTTGAACTTCTGCTTACTCACACACACCCACACACATGCACCATTTTTCTCCCCAAAGAAAAGTTTTAACTTTCTGTTATGAAGAATGGAATGCAATTCGAGCAAAAGGAAATGAAAAGTGTCTTAGACATATGAAAAGTTTTACTCATACTAAGAGAAATACAGAATTAAAATACACTGGAATACCACTCTCACCTATTCAATTATTTTTGTAATACACTTTGTCGAATGCTAGGAGGTGGGGGAAAATAAATAAACAAACCAGACATTCTTCCACTGTTTGGATTAAAAATTGATACAACTCACACAGCTCAACAACAAAAAATCAAACAACCCGATCAAAAAATGGGCAGGGGATGTGAACAGACATTTCTCCAGAGAAGATATATGGATGACCAATAGACACATGAAAAGATGCTCATCATCACTAATCATCAGGGAAATGCAAATCCAAACTACACTAAGATATCACCTTATACCTGTTAGAATGGCAAAAATTTCCAAAACCAAGAGTGACAAATGTTGGAGAGGCTGTGGAGAAAAAGGAACCCTCATACACTGTTGGTGGGAATGCAAACTGGTGCAGCCACTATGGAAAACAGTATGGAGATTTCTCAAAAAGTTAAAAATAGAAATACCTTATGACCCAGCCATCCCACTACTGGGTATCTATCCTAAGAACCTGAAATCAGCAATTCCAAAAGTCCCATGCACCCCTATGTTCATCGCAGCATTATTCACAATAGCCAAGACATGGAACCAACCTAAGTGCCCAGCAACTGATGATTGGATAAAGAAGATATGGTATATATATACAATGGAATACTACTCAGCCATAAAAAAGGACAAAGTCGTCCCATTCACAACAACATGGATGGACCTTGAGGGTATTATGTTGAGTGAAATAAGCCAGACAGAGAAAGACGAACTCTGTATGACTCCACTCATAGGTGGTAGTTAACATATAGACAAAGAGAACTGATCGGTGGTTGCCAGGGGAAAGGGAGTGTGGGGGGAGGGCACAAATGGTGAAGTGGTGCACCTACAACATGACTAATGTACAACTGTAATTTCACAAGGTTGTTAACTATCATAATCTTAATAAAAAAAAAATTGGTACAACTGCCATGGAGGGCAATTGATACTATCTCTCAACACTGTGTATAATAGATACCAGTTGGCTCAGCAACATGTTTCTTGGTATTTAGCTTTTGGATATACTTGTACATATGCAAAATAATTTATATTAAAGATTATTCATAGGTTTGTTATAGCAAAAATTATAAACAAGTGTCCTTTGATAGGAGGTTGATTAAATGGAACACTATACAGCTGTTAAAAAGAATGAGAAAGCTCTATACTGATATGGAAAGAGCTTTAAGCAATATTAAATGAAAAACTGCAAAGTACAGAATAATCTTAAGCTACCTTTTGTGTAAAAAGGGAAGAATAAGAATATATATTTATATTTCCTTTGACATACATGAAGAAAGTCTTGAAGGATACACAAAGGACTAATAAAAGTGATTACCTGCTTGGGATTGGAAGTAAAAGAGGCAAGTGGGTAGCTGAGAGACACGTATTTTCTTTAGAACCATGAGAATTTTCTACCTAAAAAAATGTGTATGTGAGAAAGAGAGGGGAAGAGAGAGAAAAAGAATATGTAAGTCAGAGATTAGGTAGACACATATACTTTTGCTCCCTAAAATGACAGTCAAGGGATATTTTTTAAAAGGCATACACCCACAAGGACAGAGAATGGAAGAGGAAGAAATAGCAAATTTTTGGAAGCTGGAAAGCAGATGAATGAATGGTACTCTCTCAGCAGACCTAGAAATCCAAATTCTTTGCTGACAGTGGGAAAAGCTGAGAAGCTTTCTCATTGCAGAATAGCCAAAAATTCAGGAATTGGCTTCTCCAGGTACCTCTGGAAATAAGATTGAAGGTGAGGCTAAAAATAGGATTGTTTGAAAGCCTCCTTAAGAAGCAGTTAAATCCCCAACTGCATGGCCAGGCAAATCCCCTTCTCCAGTCTTCAGGTTTAGACTCTGGAATGGGTAAAAAAAAAAAAAAAAACCCGAAAAACCCAAAACCCCACAAAAATCTCTGGATTGAGATGTACCAGGAAGAGGTTGGGGAGGGGGCAGTAAGTGGCTGAAAACAAAGTGATTGAGCATTTGCATACTGAATACCAAGACCTTCTCCCTCATCTCTCTTTGCCCACTTGGTGCCCAGAGTGTTGACAATCCACTCTAGGCTGAAGATGCTTCTTTATGAAATCTGACCAGTCCAAAGAAAAGGTACCTGGGGAACACCCTACAGAACACCCTACAGTGAAGCTCACAGTTGACAAGTGCTAGCATGAACTCAGAGCTTTCAAACAACTTTTTAGTACCTCACTCTTAGATATGAAAAACCAAAGATCACTATGTAACTGAGGAAAGCTTTTAACATGAAAAGGAAACACTGTAGTGGATGCTGTGTTGCACTGCTCAGATCTGCCCTTCAAGGACTTAGGCATTCTCTCCTCCAGTTGCTGGTAATGTTGACTGCTGAGGGCTTACAGCTGAGTGGCTGAAAGGTGTCACTTTGCCAGGTTTACATCCTCTCCCCAGAGTAGCCCACCTGTAGTCTGGTTGAGATGTAGGGTGTGAGCTGGGGGCAGAAAGATGTGGTTCTCTTGCCTGAATTGGGAACAACTCTAAAGAGCTGTTGCAGTTCTGGAGCTCCCTGTGAGACTGGCTATTGCAACAGCATCACAGTTCAGCATCTCAGTGGGCGCAATTCTGCCTCCCTCACTCACTCAAAGGTATTGTTCCCGGAAGGCACTACCCAATTAACCACATGCCCCTAAATCTTAGTCTCAGGAAACCCTACCTATGACAGATCCAAAACAAATAAATAGAGAAAAGTCGGAAGACAGAGATTAGTAATCTCAGATAAACAAGAGAAGATACTACATCTGTGATACAAATGTCATAGAAGAAACATTGAAAGAACATAAAAGAGCTTCTAGGGGTTAACAAATATGATGGCAGAAATGAAAAACCTCAATGGATAAGTTGGAAGATAAAGTTGAGGTAATCTCAGACAGTAGAGCAAAAAGAAAGAGGGAAGAAAAGGTGTTTTGAAGGTCAGTCTAAATATCTGGCATCTGAATATAAGAAGTTTCAGAAAGAGAACAGAGAAAATGGGTGTCATGGAGGAGGATAAAGGGAAAGGAATCAACAGCAAATTAATTCAATAACGTTTCTCAGAACTTAAGGATATGAGTTTCCAGATTGAGTGCTTGGCTCAATTATGAGTATAGAGCACGTCATAGCAAAATTTCAGAATACCAAAGGCAAAACGAAGATTCTGTAAGCTTCTAGAAAAAATAGATAGGTCACATACAAAGTATTGGTAATCAGAATGACTTCTTAACAACACACTGAAAGTTTGAAGACTGTAGAAAAATACATTCAAAATAGTGAAAAAAATGACTTTCAACCTAATTCTCTACACCCAGCTTAACTATTAATTAAGTGTGAGGTAGAATAAAGACATTTGCAGACCTGCAAGTTCTCAAAAAATTTGCCTCTTCGCTTGTCTTCTCTGGAAGCTCCTGGAAGATATACTCCCCTAAAAGGAGGGGGTATAAGAAACTTAAAGATATGGTGTCCATGAAAGAGGAATCTAACACAAAAGCAAAACAAAATCTCTATGATGTGGATAAAGGGCAATACTAAGATGTTGGTTGTGCTCTAGGCCTAGTGGGTGACCAATCCAGATTGGAGCCGGTCAGGCAGCTCCAACAGAAATTATTGAAGAAGATGAAATCATTAACGTGAATAAAAAATTGAGAAGAGATTTAACAATTTTCAAAGAGTTTGGGGTTAAATCGGTAATAACTACACAGAAAACTAAGCAAAAGGAAGAACAAGACTTATTAACTCGAGAGAAATGAAAATTTATGCAAGAAAGAAAAAGTAATAATAATGTTCTTTATTGCTTGATTGTAAAAAACACATACATAGTCATAAAAGGTAAATATTCAATATTGATCTAACCAAAATTTATAAAATAATAACAGTGGGAGATGAGGGAAGAGTGTGTGTGTGCATGCATGCATGTGTTGTATTTGCTGGGGTTAGAAAGAGAACTAAATGGTCCTCTTCTACGGAAAGAAATAGCAACTCAAGAATGGAGTATACTTTAGTATTAACAGCATGAACTTTGCGTCCAGACCACCTAGGTTTGAATCACAACTCTGCTACTTTCCAGCAGTAGGACCTTGGGCAATTTACTTGACTTCTCTGTGCATCAGTACTCATCTGTAAAATGGGGATGATGATAATACACATCACACAGGGTTATTGTGAAGATAATATAAATGTGAACTTAGAACACCACCATACTGCTGTATAGTAACTGCTATGTAAATGTTTTCTATATATGTTATATGTTGTGGACTGAATTATGTCCCACCAAGCCCCCACCATTCATAGGTTGAAACACTAACTGCCGTACCTTAGAATGTGACTGTATTTGGAGATAAGGCCTTTAAAGAGGTGATAAAGTTAAAATGAGGCCATTTGGGTGGGCCCCAATCTAAGCTGAATGGTGTCCTTATAAAAAGAGGAGATTAGGATATGCAGAGAGATACACAAGGGATGCGCAGAGAAAAGACCATGTAAGGACACAGCATGCCCTTCTCACAGATAACACCAAACCAAACATGATGTCATTTCACTCGGTTTTTTAAAAATGCCTGCATTAAAATGTTTTTCATTATGTGAAGATAACCGTGATTCACTATAGAAACAACAATCAGGTTACTTATATTTATTTTGTTTGCATTATGTGTTCTCTTTACTACATATGTTTAACCAGGTGGAAAACAACAGAAAATTTCCATTTTTTTAAAACAAATATAACCTGGTCAGGAATTGAATTTACATTCTAATTGCATTATAATAAATCAGGAATGTTTACGGTCACATCTAGCACCCAGTTAAAACTCAACACATGTATAACAATAATAAGAAAATTTGTTGGCCAAAATGTTGTAATAGCTACTAAAAATACATGAATAAATTTTAATATCCAGACAGGAAACAACAGACATACAGTCTGTATTTGAGGCACATGTATCATTTGAACAGGCGCCAGAATTATGTAGCTAAAGATTAAAGTGTGATTTAGAGCTATATTCCACTCCGTATGCACGTGCATTGCCTCCATTAGCATTAATAGAATTTACATGCACGCAGTTAGAGGAGAGAACTGAAATTTGTTGAAAGGCAAAGGAGGAATGATTTTTAACTTTGCCTGTAATTCTAGGAGCGTGGGACTGTATTATTAAAAGCCCTGTGAAAGGCCTTAATTTAGGAACTGAGATATAGAAGCTCTATATCAAACTACTACATGTATACTTCGTTTGTATTATTAGAGAAAAGTGAGCCAAGCAAGGTAAAGCATTTGTTAAAGGCTGTTCTGGGATCATGGTACTGTGTAGAAATGGGAAACAATGTATGCCTTTTGGATGTGAATTAATTTGAGGAATATGAACAATTTTTAATCTGGGACAAAATGTAATTGATGTTGTTATGGCCATTAGCAGGCATGTGTGCATGCACACACATACACCAGTTACTAATATCAACTTATGTTACCTATATTCACCTGTAAGCATTTATTTCCTACCCTTCCCATCGACTACTTCCTAGGAAATGGCTCTCATTAAATATACCTATTCCTTGAGTGAGTATCAGAAGGAAATAAATAAGCTAAATAATGAATCAGACCAAGATGGCGACAAATGATAGACTTAACTTTCTGTGGGAATAATTGTATTTGAAAGTACAGTTTATTTTGAAAAGCCCCTGGACAATATATTCATTCATTCATTTGGCACATTCTTAGTGAATGTCTACTATGTGCCAGTCACTTGTTTGGCTCTGCTGACCCAGAGGCGAATAAGATAAAGTTCCTGACTTTGAGGATTTTACAAGTGAGCAATATACATTAAGAACTTTAAAAATGTTCACACTTTTTGATTTAGCTATTATATTTTTATTACTCTAATCTAATAAATTCTTAGAGATTTGCACCAAGATTGATGTATGTGAATTTCCATTGCATCATTATCGAATGCCTAGATACTTTTGCATGTGTTTTGAAATTCTCTGTAATAAATTAGAAATGAGTATCTCTAGCTAGCAAAAAGGGGTACTTTTAATTGTCTTCATGCTTTTCTGCCCTTTCTGAAATTTCTGAGCATGCATTGCTTTTTTAATTAAAAATGTTTTTAAGGTCCTTTAAATCTAAAGATGCAACACATAGACTTTGGAATAGAAGATATTTGTGAAAAGCAAGGCCTCACTGTTTCCTTTGCTTACAGATTGTCTTCCACTGATTTCTGATCTGTTGCTAATGCCTGTGCCTGAATCCCGTAGTGGATTCTCTATATCATAAGAAGCTAGCTCAGAAGTGTTTGAGGTGCTGGGTATGAGTAGAAATGTTTGAGCTAGACTTGAGCTTTAATTGAGAAGAAACTATGAAGAAACTCTGACCCTGCTCCTGACACAAATCTCCTAAAAATCCTTGTAAATAGGGGTGATAGAAAAATCTTTTTTTCCAGCATTTATCTTTGACCCCAGTTCCCAACACAGAGCTCCTAAAACATTAGTAATTTCCTGAGTGATAGGAGTGTCTGACACTGAGCTCTTAAATCCCTTGGAATTTCCCGGGTGATAGGAATGTCTTTTGTTCTAATGAGGTGAGTCTAGGTGGGCTCTTGGATCACCAGAAAGACCAAGTCATGATTAGAAGCTTGAAACTTTTACCCCGCCCACCATTCTCTGAGACAGGAGAGGGGCTGGAAAGGGAGTTAATACTCCATCATGCCTACATGATGGAGCCTGCATAAAAATCCCCATAGAATAGAGTTCAGGGAGCTTCTGGGTTGGCAAACACATTACTACCCAGAAGGAGATGCATCTCAACTCCACGGAGACCGAAACTCTTGTGCTTTGGACTCTCCCAGATCTTGCCCTATGTATCTCCTCATCTGACTGTTCATCTATATCCTTTATCATATCTTTTATTGTATAATAAACTGGTAGACTTAAGTGTTTCCCCGAATTCTGTGAGCTGTTAGCAAATGTTGATTGTGAGGAGGGGAATCATGAGAACCTTTAGTTTGTAGGCAAGTGGAACAGAAGTTGTGGATAACCTGGGGACCTACTATTTATAATTGGCATCTGAAGTTGGGGGCAGTACTGTAGGACTGAGCGCTTAACCTGTGGGGTCTGCACTAACTGGTTAGTGTGAAAATTGGATTGAATTATAGGACACCCAGCTGTTGTCACAGAAAATTGCTTGGTGTGAGAAGAAACCCCACACATCTAGTGTCAGAAGGAATGTGAGTGTGGTAATAGAGTGAGAATAAAGGAGAAAGACGGAAGTAAGTTTTTCCTTACTAAAAGGAAGGACCCATTACCTGTAATCAAATCTGCAGATAGACGGACAGAGAATAGACTACGAGTTCTTTTGTGGCTCAGCCACAAAGCCGTCTACAAAAATAGGGCTTTTGCTTTAGATGTGGGTGAAGGATCTGTGAAATCTTGACCTTGTAGAATGGAGACTGCTTTGTGTTTTTATTTATTTGTTTACTTATTTTTATTTATGTTAAACTAGAAGTTTCTATGTATGATTCTGTGACTCACAATTTACCTACTACTTTATAATCATCTTAGTGTATTTCAGGTAAGTTGTGACAAACTTATGGGGCTTTTCTTTGTTAAATTTGTAAAGCATCCTTTATAAAGAAATGCCAAGCTTTTATAAAATAGATTGGAAGCACCTTTCTAAGATCATACACACTTTCCTTAGTATGGATGTTTTATTGGTTTTCTCTGCAGACTGATTTTTTTCTTTTCCATCTAAATAGTCACCCCCAACTCCCTGAATTTATATAGACTCAGTTTTTACCCACAGCAGAGACAAACTAGGACTGCTTAATCCTAAATGCAACTTCCTGGAAAAAGAATCCGATTAGACAAGCTTTAGTCTAGTATCCAAATCTGGCCCAATTAATCGTGGCCTATGACACCAGGTCACTGAGTAACTCCTGAGTATCTTGACCCATCTCTGGATGAGGTGTGTGGGGACCTGGAATTGGCCACCCCAAGATATGTCTCTTTGGCATCAGGATTATTTGAGGCTGATTGCTTTTGATAAACTGGGACAGGGAAGGAGGCTCTGAGGAATGGAACTTGCCCTTCCTTAGGACACATTTACATTTGTAAGGTAAATCTCTATCTGTAAAAGGTGCCTCCCTCTCTGTACCAGGAAGAAGAAAGGAGATGACCTTCTCTCCAAAGACTCTTAATCAATACCAAAGGCAAGGACTTAAATCTGCATTTTATTGTGCTAGTCTGGTAACCTCCTGTAACTGACTTCCCTCCCCCTCCCAACTTTGGCATTTCTTTAGGGATTAAGCATCTTTCTTTAGGCTAGGAACTGATTGCTGTGCTCACCTGTGACCGCCCAGCCCAGCTCCAGACAATCGACTTGCCTCCGGCTACGCCCTCCGAGACAGCAGACCACTAACTGCTGTGTCTATCAAGCGCTGTGCTGACAGGGCAGTCTTGTGACTATTGTGGGAGGGACATTTCAATCACATGTGAAACACCCTGTTTGGGGGTATATAACCACTATGTGTACCCCACTTCTTCGGTGCCCTTTCCTCCTTCGGGAAGAAAGGCTCCGGGCCATGGTTCCTCATAAAGCTTTGTTTAATTTTCTCTTGCTATTCTGTCTCATGTGAATTTAATTTGTTCTCTGGCCAGACGAACCCCCATTTGGGAAGAGGAAATGTCTTCCTCCCCTACAGGTGGAATATTTGTTCTCAGAGAAGGAGGCTGACAACCTAGGATGTGTATGCTGCAGATAGAAGCTGGAACACAGTCTAGTTGGAAATCATTACCCTAGTGTATTATTAGTACAATGAAACAGATTATTAGTGGGGCTGGCCTGGTGGTGCAGCGGTTAAGTGCGCACATTCTGCTTTGGTGGCCGGGGGTTTGCTGGTTCAGATCCTGGGTGTAGACATGGCACTGCTTGGCAAGCCATGCTGTGGTAGGCATCCCACAGATAAAGTAGAGGAAGATGGGCACAGATGTTAGCTCAGGGCCAGTCTTCCTCAGCAAAAAGAGGAGGATTGGAGGCAAATGTTAGCTCAGGGCTAAACGTCCTCAAAAAAAAAAAAAAGTTTATTAGTATACTTAAAGGATTTGATTATCACCATCAGTTTATAAAATTTTTCCCATGACGTTATAGCTGTTAAAAATGTTTCTATATGTTTTTTATCTAAATTAATACTATAAAGGGAAAATATTGATGTGATTTTAGCCATGTGATTTTAACAACCAAGTTGTACTTTGTAATAAAAAGAATTACTTTGTATATAATAATATCAATGAATATATAATAATATATATGGAGATGAAAATGAGTATTGAGTAAAGTTTGTGGAAAGTATATGAAATAATGATTCAAATGATTTAAATATCACTAGAAGAGATATATTTTATAAATAAAACAGTTTACTTAAAAATTTCAAATTCAGGGCCAGCATGGTGGACAGTAGTTTAGTGCGTGGCTTCCTTTTCAGAGGCCCAGGGTTTGCCGGTTCGGATCCCGGATGCGGATATGGCACCACTTGGCACACCATGCTGTGGTAGGCATCCCACATGTAAAGTGGAGGAAGATGGGCACGGATGTTAGCTCAGGGCCAGTCTTCCTCAGCAAAAAGAGGAGGATTGGCAGCAGTTAGCTCAGGGCTAATCTTCCTCAAAAAAAAAAAATTTCAAATTCAAAGAAGTGAAGGAATTGTTAAAGGTTTACAAAAGGGTAGTGTTTCCTAAAGGGTTAGTTTTACAAGCTGCTTCTCCAAAATGTTCCAGGCTCTCTATAAGTTTGGGAACTGCTCGCTACATTTTGCTCTTGGAAATTCACATTTCATGTCAGTATGCCAAAGGTTCTGGGATGTCCACTAGGAAAGGAAGTTGTTTAACTTTGTAACCCCAAATTATTTCAATACAGATGTTCTTTTATTTAACAAAAATACTGCAAAATTAGTGTTATGAACTCAGCAAGTTGGCTGAGTTTGAGGGTTTCATATCACTACCTGTTAGTTTTCCTGTACTCCTATAGTCACTTGGAGTTACTGTGTTCTAATAATACATGTTTTAGAAAGGAATGATAAGAATAAATGTCAGACAAACATTAGCTTTGCTAGGTTCCTCAAGCCCTCTTTTGTTGTTCAAACAGCTCCTAATAAAGATCATATCACTGAGGGGGACATCTTGTACATTATTGATAATTGATGGACTATCACTTTGTGTTCAACAGCTCCTCAAGCCACCTAAGTGAGGATCTGTTGTGAAGTCAGGCTTAGACATTTTAATCTCTACTTTTGTATACTACAAGGATCTCATCTCCGTGGATACCATAACAAACAGATGTTCTTGGCTGAAGTCACTTTGAAAGAGTTCATGTTCAAGCGATAATAAATGGAAAAGAAAAAAATATGACTTCACTTTAATCTTTACCAAACAATGGTTATGTATTTAGTTATTCATGTATTTATCCAACTATTATTTAGTGAATGTTTACTATGTGCTGAGCACAATGTGGAGATAAGCAGTCTGTGCTCTTTCAGTGTTGACATTTTGTCGTGAGAAAGAAGCTTGTCTGCAATCTGACGCTGAAATATTACACTATATTCCAAGAATAAATACTTCTTCTAGGGAGGTAGGAGTGGGGGCTAGTATTAAGGAAGTTTGAGATTTATTAACTGTTAGCCAAATTACTGAAGGCTTAGCATAGTGGTTCCCAAACTTTTATGTGCATTAGAATCATCTAGAGGGCTTGTTAAATCACAGATTGCTTGCCCTCAACCCCAGAGTTCCTAATTCAGTAGTTCTGGTGTGGAGCCTGAGAATATGCATTTCTAACAAGTACCCAGGAAATGCTGAGGCTGCTGGTCTTCGGACCACACGTTGGGAATCACTGACATGGGGAGTGTATTAACTAGTGCTACTATAACAAATTATCCCAAACTTAGATTACTTAAACCAGTAGGTATTTATTATCTTACACAGTTTCTGTGGGCCCAGGAATCTGGGAGTGCCTTCGCTGGGTAGTTCTATCTTGAGGTCTCTCACGGGGTTGCAGTCAACACATTGGCCAGAGCTGCAGTCATCTGAAGGCTGGACTGGGACTGGAGGATCCACTTCCCAGGTGGCTCACTCACACGACGCTTGGCAGGAGGCTTCCATTCCTCCCTATCTATTGGCAGGAGGATTCAGTTTCTTGTCATGGGAATCTTTTCATAGGGCTGCTTGAGTGTCCTCATGTCATGGTAGCAGGCTTCCCCCAGAGCTAGTGATCCAAGATAGAGAGCAAGGAGGAAGTGGCAAAGACTTCTATGACCTAGTCACACACCATCACTTCCACTGTGTTAAAAGTGAGTTACTAAGTCCAGCTCACACTTAAAGGGAGGGGAGTTAGGATCCACCTTTCGGAGGGAGGGGTGTCAAAAAATGTGTGGACATATTTTAAACCTAGCATAGAGATTATAGTCTATAATTAGTACTTAACTAATCAACTATTAATTGTTAATTAATTATTAGTAATCAATTAATTAATCAGTGATTATTAACTCTTCAAAGATGATAGTATGATAAAAGAATGAACTAGAAATGCTGAATAATCAGAATTCAATAGCCAGAATTCATTCTTGCTATACTTTCACTTTTAGTGCTTTCAAATATTTTGAAAATAAAAGTAGTGTAACATTATTACTCATATTTTGAATATTACTTATATTTTGAATATTCCTATTTTATAAAAATATATTTTGCTTAAATGTAGATACTAGAATGTCTCTTTATTTTATATACGTATGTATGGATGGATGGATGTACCTATTTAGCTCTGAACATAAGTTTGATCCAGTGAAGGCTAAGAGCATGAGTTCTTGGGTTTGAATCCTGGCTCCATGACTTACTAGCTGTTGATCTTGGGTGAGTTATTTCACTTCTCTAGAACTCAGCTTCCTCATCTGTAAAATGGATTTATTCATAGTACCTACTTTTAGAATTGGTCTTGAGATTAAATGAGATAGGGCTGGCCCTGTGGCCAAGTGGTTAAGTTCACGCACTCCACTTCGGCGGCCCAGAGTTTTGCATGTTTGGATCCTGGTCATGGACATGGCACCACTCATCAAGTCATGCTGAGGCAGTGTCCCACATAGCAGAACTACAAGGACCTACAACTAGAATATACAACTATGTACTGTGGGGCTTTGGGGAGAAGAAAGAAATAAAAAAAAAATAAAATAAAAGATTGGCAACAGATGTTAGCTCAGGTGCCAATCTTTAAAAACAAAAGATTAAATGAGATAATAAATGTTAAAGAGCTGAGAAAGTGCTTGAATATTGTTGTTTCATTTTTTATGAATATATATGTATACCTTAAAAACAGAGCAATTCAGAAGGGACTAAAATGAAAAGCATAAGTTTAATTAAGAGCATAGCAGACTTCAGTGAATGTTTGGAGGGAGAAAAAAAGTTTATATCCCAGCCAAACAGATAACTTTAAACGGTATTAAACATTGCTCTGGAGGGCTGGCCCAGTGGCATAGTAGTTAAGTTCGCGCACTCCTCTGAGGTGGCCTGGGGTTCGCTGGTTCGGATCCTGGGAGTGGACCTATGCACTGCTTATTAAGCCATGCTGTGGCAGGCATCCTACATATAAAGTGGAGGAAGATGGGCACGGATGTTAGCTCAGGGGCAGTCTTCCTGAAAAACAAAACAAAACAAAAAACAAACAAAAAAAACATTGCTCTGCTCAAAGAAAAAAAACACCTCAGCTGTTTCTTGTAACTTGCACTGTAGTTCCTGCCATACTGCTTGCCTTTACCCTTCTCCATTCTTTCTCCTCTCTCACAGAATAGTCCCTTCCCCATATTTCTTACATTTTTCATGCAGAGCAATTTAGTCCTCCCTTTGGTCTTTTCTCTCTCTCTCTTTTTTTTTTTTTTGTGAAAAAGATTGGCCCTGAGCTAACATCTGTTGCCAATTTGCTCTGCTTAGTAACACAGTCAGAAAGATGTCCAACAGCAACCTTGAATCTACAAAAAGGATTTTGTCAATCGTGATTAGTTAACCAAGGATTATGTAAAAATGAACAATCTCCTAATTGTTCTGGCTAGTTGAAGCTCTGTTATAGTATGGTTTGTTGATTGATTTTGTTTTAAGGATTCTATCTGTACCTTTTGGTAGACAGTGAGTGAGGCAATAAGTATTTGTTTATCCTTAAATATTTAATAGTTTTATTGCTATTTTTAATGGAATATTTTAAAATCATTTTATTGGCTATTCCTAACAAAAAGGAATTCTTTGGATTTTTGTGTACTGATCTTGTATCCAGAAACCTTACCGGTTGTAGTAGTGTGGATGTGTGCATCACATTAATCAATCTTTTGATCTTCCTTTTTTTTTTTGAGGCAATGAGTATTTAATGACTGGTTTCGATGAGCCAGGTGTTAGAAGTGTGGGGAGGTGTACCGTGAGAAAAAGTCTAGGACGCAGGTCTTCTTCTAGTCCAGTGCTGTTTGTGTTGACTTGTCTTTCTAAGATTGTTTTTTAACTCTGATGCTCTGTTTTTAGTTTTAATATAGTTAAAACATCATTCAACTATTTTGATTTAATCTTTTTCAGATTTTATTTGGGATGTTTCTTTTTGTAGAAAGTATAGTATAGTAGAAAAATCGCTGGCTTTGACATCAAACCAAATTGCGAATTCCTGTTCTGCCACTTAACTAGCTGAATGACTGTGAGCAAATTTAATTAGTTCTCTGAGCCTCAATTTCCTCATCTGTTAAATGGGATAATAATTCCTACATTATAAACTTATTACAAGGATGAAACAAGTAAATGCTTACTTTCCTGTTTCCTTTACTTTTCTCTTAGAGAACTTTTGACCAATTAAAAAAAATTGTTTAGATTAATTTAACTTGACTAAAGGTATTTATCATTTTCAAGTTCTCATTTGTGTTTACATTTTTCTAATAGGCAGTTTGAAGATGATTAAAGGTGTTTTTCTGATTAATGATTGTCCTTTCTATTCATAGTATGTAATGTGGATCTCTCTTCCTTTGTGAGGAAAGAATGGATCAAAATTACAAGGTAACAAACTCTCTCTTACTCAAACTATATCTTCTTCTTTAAGCAAGTGCTGTGATACATGCTTTAGGAGGCGCAAAGAGGAGAATTGTAAGAGATGATCTGTGCCCTCAGGTATCTTGGATTCACCAGTGGAGAGACATCATAGACAAGTGGAAACGTAAATAAAAATAGAAGATTTAGATAGCATTCAAAGCACTTTTCGAAGAGCTGTCACAGGTAGTGCCTGCATAATTGTCAGCATACCCATCATTAGCATGAATGTGTGCTAATGCAGCTCTCTGAAGACCAACTTTTGCATGAAATAAAAGCATCCATCTAAAGCTGAGACTGGCAACCAGTACATTTTTCCCCCTCCTGTCTCCAGGGCAACCCATGGAGGGCAAAGTAATGCTGTCTATAGTTATTTACCAATCTCTACTGTAAGATCATGAGACAAAAAACTGGCCCTTCCTTCTTGAGAATTATTCTTGAGAATAGCATTGAAATATGCAGTATTTAATCTTCATTTGTAATTATCATAATAGGCAAAGAGAAGAAGGATTAAGATGATTAGACAGGTGGAATGTTTCCTTTTTCCCACTAATGGTATTAGAGCACAATATAAAATAATTGCTTATACTTTGATCCTACCTACCCTTCAAAAAGTGGATGGGGAAGCTGGATCTGTCTAGTCAGACAAAGTAAAATAAGAAATAAAACAAGAGTTAAATGGATTAACTTTAGGCACCTAATTTGCATATTTCAGGTATTTTTTTTCCCCCTCTAAACTCTCCCTTGCCACCGGTGTTTAAAATTTCATATATCTTCCACATTCTTGATTTCATTTAGATTTTGTGAGATTTCTGTATGTGTGTGTATAGGGACTATATATCACTTTTACCTATATGAACACTTCCATATTTTCTGGTTCCATGAGATGTCCCAGGCTCATATTGCTCCAGCCCTGGAATCAGCCATTTCTCCAAGGAGTCCTGGTTCTTTTTATCGATATCTTTAGAAACCAAGATCTGGGGGCTAGGTGTGCTCATTACTACTGAGGTGTCATTGCTTCTAGACCCTCTTAGTGGACAGAGCAAGGAGCACATACATGCACACACTCTCTCTGTCTCTGTCTCTCTCTTTGTATAATAAAAACCATGACTTCATATTGATATCTTCAATTTCAATCCCAAACCACCAGATCCATTTTAGTCTTCCTCCTTTCATTATTTGTAAACCCTTTTTCCAATAGTGAGATAGTTAGCTGGCTCTCATGATCTGTAATGTATTTATTTGTTCAATCCTTGAATGCATATAGTTTCAGAATAATTTATTAATTAGGGTATAGTACTTCTGTACAGGTTTTTTTTTTTGTCTTTAGACCTAAAATGTATATTAAAAATGTTATTTTCCAAAGTTACTTAGGTTAGTTCTTTTCTTCTTTGTTCCCTTAAATAGGATTATATTATTCTTTCTAATACAGTTAGGCACATTTGTTGCTGTTTATATTCCATTTTGGTTTTTCTCCAAGTCCTGGTTGATTTTAATCATTTATTTATATTTGTGTATGTGAAACAATGTCATTGTTCGAAAAAAATCAGAATAATATACTAAGATATACTTAGAGATATTCCTGCTCATCCATTCTGATACTGTCTCAACACAAGGTTG
The DNA here is from genome assembly GCF_021613505.1 of Equus quagga. NCBI lineage: Eukaryota > Metazoa > Chordata > Mammalia > Perissodactyla > Equidae > Equus > Equus quagga. Next base: position 119,185,475 of record NC_060273.1, read on the forward strand.
ACATAAGGGAAGCCATATTGTAGAAAAGAAACCATATTGTAACTTTTAATGACCTCTGATTAACTGGCCCAGATGTGCTCTGTAGATTTTGTTGCCCTTCCCAGCTGCTTTACTATGATAACTTTGTACATTTGAGTTCCTTAGGAATGTGATGACCCTGGGCAGAGAGTCTCTGCTGTTGGCTATCATCAATGGCTACTGAAAGATCAGGCTATAGGGCCTTGTTCCGGTCTCTGAGGTATATCCAGTAAAACAAAGGACTATCAGGAACTAAGACCAGATGTCTGCTCCCACCTGGAGACCAACCACCTCCCCCACCCAGAGACCAACCCCCTATATAACTGACCTGTAGTCTTTGTTCTGTAAGATGGTTCTTTCGGACATGAGGCATCCATCTTCCCTCTTGCTAGCAAGCTGTAATAAAAAAACCCTTTCTCTCCTACCACCTTGCCTTCTGACTATTGGCATGTCTTACAGAGAGCAGAGGCCCCCTCCTTGGGTGGTAACAATTCTAATCTGTTCCTATTTCTCCATTCTTCCTATTCTGTTCCCACTCCTTGTAGGTAGCCAATTTCATTAATTTCTAGTTTATCCTTTCTGTGTGTCTTTTTGCTAAAATGAGCAGATATGTGTATTTTTCTTATAGTTCTCTTTTCTTTTTCTTATACAAATGGTAACATACCATAGATAGTCTTACATTATGCTGTTTTTCTCTTAACCATATATCCTGGAAATCACTCCATTTCAGCTCATAGAGATCTTCATTATTCGTTTTTTACAGGTGCATAGTTCTCTGTGGATGTAGCATGGTTTATTCATCACCATTCTATTTATGGGCATTTAGGTTGTTTCTGATATTTTACAATTATAAACAGTGTTGCAATAAATAACCTTGTGCATATGTATCTTTCTATTGTTGTAAGTGTCTCTGCAGGGTAAATTCCTTGAAGTGGACTAGTTGGGTCAAAGGTAAACACATATGTAGCTTTGTTAGGTACTGTTAAATTCCTCTTAAAGGATTGTACCAGTAACGTATGAAAGTGCCTGCCTTCCCAAAGCCTCACCAACAGAATGCGTCCTGCTTTTAAATTTTTGTTCATCTGGTTTGTGCAAATCTTAATTTTAATTCTCTTAAATTTTGCGGTTGATTTGGAACTAGCACTTTGAGAATTCCTCTTTACTTTTTAGAATCTGTGAAGATCCTAAAAGTTTGCTTTTGCTTTTAAGATCCTGTCAAGTTTTATGATTTTTAGTCACAATCATAAAGTTTTATCTATCTATTGACTCACTACCTATTCAAAAATATCTTCAGTGACCTCTGTTTCCCAGACAATACGCTAAGACACAGTTCTTGCCCTCAGGTTGCTTACTGACAGGGAGGATGAGGTAAGCAAAAAAATGGACAATTAAGAAACAATGTAATAATACGTGAGTTATTATTGGGGGTGCAGTATGGTGATGGAAATAAGTACAAAGTATTAAGGGAGCATTAAAGGGGAACATTTCCTTCATATTTGCAAGGGGCTTCCAGGAGGAAGGGATTTCTTAGCTGAGTGGATCTTTAACATGAGTAGGAATTAACCAGTGGAAAGGGGGAGGAAGGAGTGCTGGTGAGCTTTCCAGATAGACGCAGCTCTGCATGAACAAGACCTTCCAGTGAGGGAGAGAGAGCCAAATATATTCTGGAATTACAAGCAGTTTAATGTGATTGGCACGTGGGACTCGTGTCTGCACTCATAGATGTGGTGAAGTGGGAGAAGGGCAGAGAGAAATACGGTTCAAGAGGCATGTTGAGAAGTTTAGGCTACATCCAGAGGACAAAGGAGACTTGCTAAAAAGTTTTAAGCAGGATAGAGATACGATCAGGATTTTTATTATGGGAATGGCAATGAGGTGTTTCCAATGAACTTGAGGTTTATCCCGAAAGTGTTAAACTATGTTGCGTACGTAGAGATGTGTTAAGTCATGTAAAAAAAAGGAATGATCCCCAAGCCAGGAATTGACTATGACCTTATAGAAGGTAGTATCTTCTTTAAGAAAGAACTGACCAGGGTCGGCCTGGTGGTGCAGTGGTTAAGTGCACATGTTGCGCTTCGGTGGCCTGGGGTTTGCAGGTTCAGATCCCGGGTGCGGACATGGCACTGCTTGGCAAGCCATGCTGTGGTATGCATCCCACATATAGAGTAGAGGAAGAGGGGCATGGATGTTAGCTCAGGGCCAGTCTTCCTCAGCAAAAAGAGGAGGATTAGCAGAGTTAGCTCAGGGCTAATCTTCCTCAAAAAAAAAAAAAAAAGAAGAAAGAATGGACCAATCTGAGTGTGGTCAGCAATGAAACAAAGTAAAGGGAGACGGTATCTGAGAGGAAGTCTTTGTCTGCTTTGGTGGTTCAAAGTGAGTCCTTTTCTCAGAAAAGGAGCTGCTCTTGGTGTCTGGGCTTTTCCAGTAGAATGTAAATAACACTAGTAACTATGTATGTTGAGAGCCCAACCCAGCTATATCCATAACAGCTGATTTGTTTACATTAACATGACTTTACTCTTCAGATGCTTCACTAAGGTGATTTTATTATTCCACTGTCTTCATCAACCTGATTTGACTATTTCAGAAAATTCCTGCCCAGGAAGATAAAGTTGCTAATAACCTTATTGTTCATTTCAGAAAGTTTGGAAAGTCCATTTAAACCAATATTAGACTACTCAAATTAAAGCAGCATCAAACAGCTGTTTACCCTTCAAGAATTGCTTTGAAACCCTTTTTCAAAACCTTCCCCTCTCTATGTCTGTCAATCCTAAACTATTAGATCACAAAGTTGCCCAACCATAATCAAGTCCCCCTTCTTACACCAAAAGATCCACCTTAAACCAGACCCTCAAATCCTATAAATAGCCTATCTTTGCCTTTTCTCTTCTGAAACACAGCAAGATTCTTGTCAAGGTAGTGGCCTGTCTTATTGTGGTAAGCAATAAACTCAAGCAATAAGCCTACTTTATCAACAGGTTATATTGGTGGTGTTTTCAGGAAGTAAAGACTATGATAAGATTCATTTCTTATTCCATCTACAAATGATGCTTTTTGCATAAATGGTGACCCATGTGGTTTGGAACTATGACCTAAATTAACAGTCTAAGAATATCTCAGTTAACTTGCTAATTTTTTCTCTTTCTTTCAACCTGATGCGTGACATTTACAGCCAGAGAGACCTCAAGGAATGTCATCGTGGCTCAGTCATAATTATTGTTTTTCAAATTAGTGAATCTGGAAATGTATTATGGTTTCAGGAATAAGTAAGTGAATTATGTATCCTAGCCAATCAGCCTACATCAATCAAAAAAGACTTTTGAAAAAAGCTATATAGATTTTATGTAAATTTGGTATTTATGAGCACCAAACTTTCAGCATTGACATCTGCCTGAGAAGAAACTTCATTTACAGCAGTGGCAGAAATGAAGTTCACTGTGAACTAGTTTTGGATACCATATGCTTTAACATGCTGAAGAGGAGAGGGAAAGAGGCATTTTAAAAACAGATTTTTCTTGCTCTCACTGTGGATGATGTTGCGTGACAACATTGTGACATCATAACTTAGGCTATTTTATTTGCTGTTGCACCAGTATAGCATCAAGGCATGTAACAGTACCTTGGATGCATATAGTGCTTTCCTTCCACGGAAGTTAAGGCACTTCACAGGCATTTTCTTTCTAAAACTCACAACATCTCTCTAAGGTATTGCCAAACTGGAGACAAATTTCACAGTTTAATCATGTGGAACACATTGGTAAATATAGATGTGCCTTTTAGAAAGTTGCTTCAAAGTGTATTTTGCAGCTCACTCGACGTTTCCCAGGGTGTAAACCAGTGGTGTAATGTAAAGCTTTTGGCCCTCCCCCATGTGAGCTGGGAGGAGAGATGTGTTTGGCAGCACACAGTGGCGCAGGAGGAAAGGAGGGTTGTTCGGAAAAGGCAGGCTGTTTTGTTATGCGTCCTCCCCTTTTCTTCGTATCTCCACACAGGGGTGCCTCCTTTTCCTCCATCTCATTCTTTTCAGCATCAAAAAAGGAAACTGAGTTATAAAATTTAGCTTGTAATTAAGAGTCTCGCTGTATATTCAGGGCAGAACACAAAAGTCCGTTTAACTCACAAGGCCTGTGGATTATAATCCTGGCAATCTCACCAGTACTTATAGTTTTAATGGAAAAAGAGTTCTTATGAAATGGCAATGTGGCAACATTGCAGATGTGCTGTTTCTTGCTCTAATCTCTCCAAATCCACTGTGAAAGGGAATGTACTCCTTCTCAGAACTCTTCTGCCTCCAAACCCCACCCTTTTCCTTCCTAGACCCCTACACCTCCCAATTCCCTAGAGAATATGTCTTAATATGGAGCAGAGACCTGGATATGAGTCCTAGTTGTGTCCTGTAAAAGATGTGCGAACCCTGAGTTATGAAACTTCCCTGAACCTGTTTCCCCATTTGTAATTTATACATAAATTACCTAATTCACAGGGTTGTGGTGAAGATTAAATAGGATAATGTATATAGAAGAGCTGGAGAACTGTCCAGCAGACAAGAATAAGGCTCTACCCTTTTGGGTATCATCCAAACCAGGACGTTTTCAAGAGTGAAAGGGGGAACTCCAGGACAACAACAGACATAAACCGGGACTGTCCCAAGCAAACCAGGATGTATGATCCATCTCTATATAGGGGACTTTCACAGGGGAGGGCCCTGTGCCTAATTGTACATGTTATTATGCATAGGGATGCCTGCATTTTATGAATAAGAATATCATTTATTGTCCACATACAAGTTGAGCCTGTGCCACATATGTCTTATTTTCACAACTTTTTTGTGTAGTTTATATTTTCCAAAATGTTCTACATGGACAACAGGTGGCACATCAGATCATTGCAAGTGGTACACAGCAAACATTAATTTTTTTAAACTATCGTGTCAAATCCATAATTTTGGAGGTAAACATTTTATTTTAGACTAAGCTTATTTTGACTAAACTTTGAATTGATTTAAAGGAAACAATTAAGTAAGTCGCACTACATTTGGATTACAGATGCGGGGAGGTTGATCTGAAATGACTGATATGTGGGAAGCCCTGCTTGATAGGATACAGCCAGTAGAATGAAAGAATAAGCTACTCAGTATTTGAATAAACAGGATTGTAATATATCACCTTCATTCCAGGAAAAGTGCTTTGCGAGAGTTGGAGATGAGATAAATACCCAATCGTGGCCCAGGTGAGGGGGATAGAAATGGAGCAATTGCAGCCGAAGATTCACCTTGGATTCACTTCCTGGTAAGCCCTGGGCCTCATCACCATTTTTGTACATTATTAATATAAACTATGTGTGAAGAATTGATAAAACTTGGCAAAATTTAATACATACACTGGTTTAAACTTTGTCGTGACATTTTATTCATGTTTGTTCTTTGAGAGACATGATTTAGGAGGAGACGTAGTTGGTCTTGTCTTGAGAATTTCAGGAATAGAGACTCCTCAGACTCTGAGTAGTTCATTTAATTCCCTGGTAATCAAAAAGGGCTTCCTGATATCTGGTCCCAGTCCCTTTAGTTTAAGCACAGTCTCCAAAGAAACAGAACAATTGGGAAGATCTTGTCATTCTGCTCTTGATATTTGTTCCAAAGACACTGACAGCAGTGGACTTCCTAATTCTCACCTTAATTTGTTTACACTCAGTGTCCTTTTTGTTTGTGGTTTCTGTTGATGGAAAACATGAGTGCTTCTTATTGTTTTTGTTTGCTTAAAATGGAGACAATTTAGATAATGTATCAAGACACTTGGGTGTAAATTATTAGAGGTCAGCCCTTAGCAATTACACGCTTTCCTAAAACACATCAAAATATTTGAGAAATGGTCATTTACAGATATCTGTGTGCACCCGAGCTGAGGGTTTGTAAAGGTTTACAAGTATTTATGTATGATTTTATGTGTATTTTCAGAGTTGTTTTTTTTCTTTTCTTGTGCAACTTTGAAAAATGAAGAGAATTAAGTTGTTTCTAAAAAGCCAAAGCAGCCTGCCATCTCTTTTTCTTTTCTGGGCTACAGTCCAATTTGCACAGCAGTTGCAAAGAAAAAGCAAACGCATCACTAGATTCAGCGAGAAATATTGTAACAGTATGTAATCTCTGTCAAGATAAAATTGCTTTGTGATTTACATTACAATAAATCCTGACCTTTAAGTGCTGCAGACTAAGCTAATCTGTGAAGTACTTTATTCCAACACTGAATCAGCGAGTGAAGCTCAACCAAATTGACTGTATTAGTCCCACCGTGGTGTGGTTAAAGAGCCTATATATATCGAAGCAGATTACAGAGCATTGTTCTATGTGTACTATAATAAGTAGAATAATTGAAATATTCAATCTGTTTCATCATTGTGAAATAATAGAATTATTTTAACCTCCCTTCTGTTTGCCTATTATGGGAATTACAAGTAGCTTCATTTAAATATCATTAGGGCCTGATTTAGATAGATGAGAACAAGGAAATTCAGAATTAGGCTAAAATATCACATGATATTTTGACCTTAATTCACTCCTTATGGCTGTTATTTATTTTCTTTTTGTTCCTCTGTTCTTTTGGTAAAATAGTTAAGATGTTATGTTGAGTTTCTCAACATTTTTGGCTTTTTTTCTGACCAAGTCAAGTGTTAGGCTTATCAATCATTGGAGAAGGGAATTTTGTCAGAGATATTATGAGTTTAAAAAATAGCTAAAATTGACCAAATTTGGGAGATTTTCAGCCGTTATGTCTTCAAATATTTTTCTTTCTTCCCGTCTCCTGGATTTTGATTACAAAATCAAATCATTTTGATTACAAAATCTTCTGGTTTTTGATTACACACATATTAGACAACTTTATATTACCCCAGAGGTCAATGATACTTTTTTTCCCAGTCTTTTATTTTCTCTCTTTGCTTCATTTTGGATAGTTTTCTGTTGCATGTCTTTAAATCTGCTTTTATTTTTCTTTTTTGCAGTGCCTAATCTGCTGTTAATCACATCCAATATATTTTTACTTCAGGTACAAAATTTTTCAACTGCAAAATTTCCGTTTTGAAAACTCTCTTCCTTTCTCTCCTCATTACACTCATTTTTACTAAAAATGTCATCTCTGTCATGTATGCCTCTTTTCCTACCTAGTGATTATTGATTGGTACTGGATAGTATGTTTTTGTCTTTGGGTGCTGAATTTTTTGGCATTTCTTTAATTAGCATTAGATTTTGTCCTGATATGCAGTTAAGTTCTTAGGAATCAGATTCCTTTGAGGCTTGTTTTTAAGCTCTTTTAGGTAGATCCTGAACAGCCTCTACCCACAGCTAATTTGGCCCATGGCTAAGGTGGCACCCTTCTGAAGACTCTTCCTCATGCTTCCTTTATTATGAGGTCTTCCCCCTCTGGCTGGTCGGAACACCACTGTTTCTGTTCCTGTAGGCGATGCGAGAATTGCTTAGTGTCCTGCTTCCTGCCACTTATTTATTTGATCAGAGGTACTATCTTCTTCTGCACATACAGATAGTACTCAGCCAAAGGTTTGTGGGAAATCCTCCACAGCACTCTGGAAATCTCTCTGTGTAGCCCCCTCTTCTCTGGTACTTTGCCCCAGAGATTCTAGCTGTCTTGGCCTCCCTGAATTCCAACTTCTTGCTCTTCAGCCCAACCACAGGGCACAGTTTGGGTGCCCCTCTCTTCTCTGTGAGCTGGAAACTCTCTCAGGTAGTAAGCTGGAGCAATGGTAGAGCTCACATTGTTCCCTTTTCTTAGGGACCACACTCCTGGGCTATCTCTTGTTCAATGATTGAAAACAATTCTTTCCTATATTTCTGTCAAATTTTCTCATTGTTTAAGGTGGAAGGCTCCCTGTTACTCTATGATGGTCAGAAGCAGATGTCTCAAATGACTAGAGTTTAATTTTTTTTAATTTTTCTTTTTTTTTTTAAAGATTGTCGTCTGAGCTAATATCTGTTGCCAATCTTTTTCTTTTCTTTTTTCTTCTCTCCAAAGCCCCCCATTACTTAGTTGTATATTCTAGTTGTGAGTGCCTCTGGTTGTGCTATGTGGGATGCCACCTCAGCATGGCCTGATGAGTGGTGCCATGTCCATGCCCAGGATCCGAGCCTGAGAATCCCCGGGCTGCCAAAGCGGAGCATGCGAACTCAACCTCTTGGACATGGGGCCGGCCCCTCAAATGACTAGAGTTGAAAAGGTAGTTTCAGATTTTTATTTAACTATTTGTTTGACAGTTCTTGACAGGACGCATTTCTGGAGACATCAAAGTAAGGGATAAGAAGTTTATTTAAACAAATTCTGGACACAATAAACTGTAACAATTGTTGATGCTCATTGTCTAACTGCAAAGCAATGTAATGATTGCAAAGTACATAGGACACCATAATCACTTCAGCAACTTAAAATCGGAATGTTTTTTACATCTTTCAGAGTTGTGCACAAGAAAGTGTTCTGTGGAGTGCTAGAGGCCTCTCCATTGTTTCTTATGGTAACTGTTGCTCTGCTCTATTTTAAAGTTATATTGAGTTCAGGGGAACAGTTTTCATTTTAGTAAGGCAAACTTTTTTTTTGCTATTTTGTGTTTTTTTATTTTATATTTTTATAATAAATTTATAGGGTACCTTGAGGGCAGCCCCGTTTGCATCGTAGGGGGCCACCTAAGAAACTCACCTGGGACAGACCAATCTGTTCTGCCTTGGAGCACTACGGCCTGGAACCAGAATTGTTCATGAGATACCCACGTTATAAATAGAGACATCCTCGAGGCACCATATCGATGTATACTGGAGGGTCTTCTCATGCATTTTGAGGGGAAAACAGCAGTTTTGATATATCCCCAAGATGAGAGCAAGTATTCCTGATGCTAAACGGACACCTGAGCACTTAGCTGAAACATTAGTATTTTTTAAAGGTCAATTTCATAGTTCCAAACAATTTTAAAATTAAAATATAGTGATTTTATAGAATCATTTGCTTCAGTGCCAAAAAGAGTACAAAACTAATAACTTGAAGGAAAGAGTATATAAAATATTGATAGATTGATATAAGTAAGGTCACACACACACACGAACAGCCTTTCAAGCTGCTATTTATTTTCTTACCAGTTTTCACAAACTGCACAACTAACAGACTGTTGTAACCCGATGGCTTACCAACGTTCCAATTTTCCGTGACCCAATCTGCAGACGAGAGCGCAAAAGCAGCTCACTAGTCTTTTCTGATGTCAATGAAATCAACGTGTACTTCTAAAAAGTGATTTTATTTTTATTAGGAAGAAGTCTTAAGTCCCATACTGCAACACGTTCCAACCATTCGGGGATTTTCTGTCCTAAGGTCTGTCAGACACCCTTCCACCTCCTGTACACACATACTGACTTCACATAGGTTCTGTCGATGTTGATGTTTTGTCCCCATCTGCTTGATGTGGGGGTTCATTGAGATATCTTATCACCTATTCTTGTTGTAGTTGTTGGTCTGTGGATTTTTGGTTTAGCTGTCATAATTGTTTTCTGTGACAGAGTTTGGGGAGATTCAAAACTACCCCACTGCCACCACACTCTTCCTTGAATTTCCCCTACCTTGACTCCTTAAGCTTTGTTTCTTCATGTGTTAAAAGAAAGAGAATGAAATGATCTAACATCCCTTCCAACTCTAAGATCTGTGATTGTGTAAGATAACCCTATTTGGACCCACAATTGTGGAGGATGGAGTACACGCGGTATTGCCTCTCTTGTTTTCAGACCCTGCGTGTCTAAGATTAAGTTGTGTGTGCTATGATTATATTCGGTCCCCTGAGTCAATACTCATCCTTATATCCATCCATCCTAATAACCAACACAGAGCCTCTGCTATGTGCTAGCCTCATTTCTTCAGGTACTTATCCAGTTTACTACGCTATTTGAACCTATAAATAGCCACACTGTAAATATCATTTCTCAGCTGATCACCTAAGCAGACCTGATTGTTACTTGGAGGGAAAATGTGAGTGTTATGGTTTTTGTGTGTGTGTATGTGTGTGGGGTGAATGGGATTAATTATTTCAGTTTCTTGACATAGAGAATTTCTTGCCTGCCACCACAATCTTGGACCACTTAGCATGATCAAACTACGGCTTGAAGTTTCCCTAAGGGATTTAATAATCAGCTAAAGAAAGCCACTTAGCCTCACCAGACTCTATTAGTAACCAGACTCTGAATCTGGAAGAATTGAATAAATCTAGGCCTATGGCAGGTCATTGGGGAATATTACCCATAGGCATGTGACATTTTAGTGTTATCGAATAGCCTTGTGTAGGCATCTTCCCACTCTGCTCTGAGGAGGGACAGTCCTGCTGAATAGTTGTCAGGAGAGACTCAAGCAAATGCGGGCAGAAGACACACTCAGTGAATATACAGGGGCACAATTTCAGGCAACGCTTCATTCTTCCAGAAGAATCCCAAGCTTAACAAATGTAGATTGCCTACTTTTACTACATTCCCTGAGGTCATACAATTTATATAATCAACATTTGTGGAATACCTACCATATGTGAGTCATTTTGTTAGGTGCTTTCTTTATCTTTTTATCTTAATGTAAATTTTTCTTATTAAAGTCGTACTTGCACATGCTGAAGAAATCAAACAATACTTCAAAACTCATAAAAAAAAAAGCTGGCCCCTGTTTTATTTCTCTCGTCTTCTAATTCCTTCTCTCCAGAGGCAATTACTTTAAATTATTTCTAACTGTTTATTCTAATATTTGCTTTTGTATATCTAAATAACAGCTTTTATTACTATTTCTTGATTTGTCAGTTTTAAATATTATTTATTGACTTCCTGCTATAGAAGATTATGGTTTAGCTCTCTTATATCCCCATCCCGTCAACACAGAAATATTTCCCCTTCCTCATCCTTCTAGTAAAATTATAAATCATATTTTAAGTCAATATTTGTTTGCAATGTTATGATCATATAAATATTATGCATTAATAGTGAACCATATACTACACTATATTTCATTTCCTTTCTAATATAACTTGTTTTCTCCGAAAATAAAAATTTCCTCGTTTTTCAATTTCTTCCTTTTCTATGTAAATATCACTAATTCACCCCCAATTCTCTAGCAGAACTGAATTGTAACACTTTGGTACCTGTCATACTCATTATGCGTTGGAGGTAGCCCTTCTAGGGGCCTGTTCTGCTCTAATCTGCACTGGATGCTCTTCAGGCTGCCACAGAGCCGTCATCCTGAGAGTCCCACTCATACGTCTGCTACACCTCTTTACTGTGCCCCATTTGACTCTACAGACAGTTCTCAACTTACGATGGTTCAACTTAGATTTTTTGACTTCACAGGTGGTGCAAAAATGATACATATTAGGTGGAAATCATACCTTGAATTTTGATCATTTCCAAGGCTGATGATATGTGGTAGGATATTCTCATGTGATGCTGGGCAGCAGCAATGAGCTGCAGCTCCTAGTCGGCCATGTGATCACGAGGGTAAACAACCCATACCCTTACAGCCATTCTGTACCCACACAACCATTCTGTACCCACACAACGATTCTTTTTCACTTTCAGTACAGTATTAATAAATTACATGAGATATTCAACAAAATAGGCTTTGTGCTAGATGATTTTGTCTAACCATAGGCTAATGTAAGTGTTCTGAGCATATTTAGGCTAAGATATGATGTTTGGTAGGTTAGGTGTATTAAATGCATTTTCCACTTACGATATTTTCAGCTTGTGATGGTGTAATCGGGAGGCAACCCCATTGTAAATTTAGGAATATCTGTAATGCTTTATTTTATTTTATTTTTTTAATAATAAACCTATATGTATATTTTTTAAGTATGCTATTTTTTATTGTGAAGAAGATTGGCCCTGAGCTAACGTCTGTTGGCAATCTTCCTCTTTTTTTTTCTCCCCAGAGCCCCAGCACATAGCTGTATATCCCAGTCGTAGGTCATTCTAGTTCTTCCATGTGTGATGCTGCCACGCATGGCCTGATTAGTGGTGCTAGGTCTGCATACAGGATCTGAACCCAAGAACCCCAGGCCACAGAAGTGGAGCAGGCAAACTTAACCACTCAACCATGGGGCTGGCCCCTGTAATGCTTTTTCTGACTTTTCCATTTGTTTATTCTCTTTATTTTTCATCTTGGATTTTTTTTTCCCACTAACTACTTTCCAATTCATTAAGCCTTTCTCTCCTTTGCATGTCTAATGTCTTATTAAATCCATCTATTGATTTCTTAATCTGAGTTATTTTATTTTTCAGTTCTAGAATTTTCATTAGGTTCTGCAGTTCCAATGAAATTCTTCATTTTGCCATTTATTTTCTTGAATATATTATTATAGCTATTTTCAAGTCCTTCTTGACAACTCTAATCCTGGACTATCTGTGGGTCTGTTTCTCTTTTCTTTTTTTCTCTCTTTGTTTTTAGTCATTTTTGCCTTCCTGGTATGCCTAATGATTTTTGACTTAATGTTGAACGTTGTAAATTAAAAATTATAGAGGCACTGGATGATTTTATCTTTTTCCAAAGAGAATTTTCTTTTCTCTATCAAGCAGTTAGAGGAGGGATAGATCATCTTGATCCATTTGTGGGTAGTCTATTTCTAGGCACTTCTTACTTCTAGAGAATTTTCTTTTGGGGATCTCAGCTAAAAGTCTGTAGGTGTTTTCCAAGACCTCTTATCCTTGGTGTGCTTTGAACTCCAATTTTGTCTTCTTGACACTGTAGTCAATTGAAGATTACTTCATTTTTAGCTTCTAACTGCAGATTTCTTCTTTGTTTCTTGGCTTCTAATCCTGCACAGTTTAAGAATCTGCAAATGCCTTGAGGAGAAAAAGTTCTGAGGAATATCAGATTTACTTCTCCCTGTGGTCCCCTTTTCTTTAGGATATTGGATCCTCAAATTTTAGAAGCCTACGTATCTCTGAACTTGAATTTGGGTCTCTCCAAGCCATTGAGACTGACACAAACTCTAAGCCAAGCCTTTTTGTTCAGCTTCAGTGCCCCACAATGCAAATCAACAAATGCTCTGTGGGGAAAAAGCATCCATGAGTATAAGGCTCACCTCAATGCATTTTCCTTTTCTCTGTGACCTTGGCTCTTCAAGTTCTGACTGCCTGAGTTGTTTCCAATGCCTTAAAACAACTCTTTCTTCCAGCTTTTAGTTTGGAAACTCCAAACTTCCAGGACTTCCAGGATCTGAAAATTTTTCTTATATTATTTCTTTAATAATTTATGTTCTTCCAGTTTTCTGTTCTGTTTTTCCCTTTCTGCAATTCCTGATATTTTGATACTGGACCTCCCAGGTGGATCCCTTGACTTTTAACTTCTTTCTCTCTCATTTCCATTTCTACATCATTTCCCTTGAACCAGTTTATTCAGAGGGGAATCTTCCACCTTGTGTCTTGGAGTGTGGGGTAAGTATGATTGCTGGTGTTCTGAGAGCCAAGTAGGGAATGATATTGAGGAGAAAGTTTGTTCCGAATGTAAGCTTCCACTCAATGCACCTGTTTTGCACTTGATACCTTGCCCATGCCTTCAGCTGTAACTTCTGTCCCAGAATCCAGAACTTTCCTCGTTCATCCTCTCCAGAGAGGAAACTTCAATCTTCAGCACAAATGGAGGAGAGATGTTTGTCTATAATTTTGTTTTTGGTCCCACTCCACACCTAACTTCAGAAGACATGGTGTTGCCAGTTCTTGAGACTTTCCAGGCTCTGTGGCACAATTAGGTTGTAGACTTTGGTTTCAGCTTTCTCTGATATGTTAAGACACTTACTTTTCACCCATTTGCTTTTCAGCTTCTAAAATTATCTTGTCACCTCTTGTTTCCTACATCTTCTCTCCCATTTTCATTGTCTTTGTGGATTTATACTTAAAAATAATTTTTTCATTTTCTTTTTAAAATCTAGAGCTTTGGGGGAAGGACCAGAGAACAGGTGTGTTTAATCCACCATACTTAACAGGAAGTTTTAGGTGCTTTATACACATCACAACAAATTTCCACAGTAGGAATTAATATATATAAAGAAAATGCTAAAGGAACATAGTAAATGACAAAGTTAGAATTAAAGCTCAGTCTGTCATCAAAGCCCTATTTTGGAATGAGCTTTTTTTTCTTACTTTGAAATTTCAGGTTTTACTCACAAGTATGAAGAAATCCAATCCTTTTCAAAACCAAGTGATTCATGAAATAAGAATTTTTGCAATATGCCTTTACCTTCTTTATTTAGCAGTAAATTCTTATATTCTTATCATGCTGTAATGAATTATAAATTTTCAAAAGCTAATGTAATTTTACGAATACATTTATCATTGTAGTTTTTACTTTGTGCTTGAAATTACTAAAACTAAACTCTGGAGAAATTATTCTCAAATTGAGACTTTTGTCTCAGTCAAGATTATTCTCCCCAATAGACCATATCCATTTTCTTTCATAAAAAATAAAGTTTCTTGTTTACCCCTTTTGTTATGTTTTGCTTAAAGCCTAAAATTTCTAAGAAGTTTCTTATTCTGTTTCCTTTTGGGCTATTCCAGTATTCCTTTTGGCTTCCTCTTAGCATATCTTTGACCCTGGAGACCCTTGGTAAAAATCCACATATTTACCACACAATTAATGATTTCCTCTTTATTATGGGAAACATGTAAGATCAATGTGAAACAAGTAAGATCATTTTCAAAAGACAATTAATACATCTTGTAATGAATGGAACATATAGTACTTGGAAAGTTTTTGTAAAAAATCTCAGTCTAAAAATTGTGCCAGCTTGCCCTTTCATATTCCTACCTAAGAATGGATAGGGCCGTACCTATGGGGCAATTTCACATGAGGAAATGGCATTATGATGGGCTGTGGTCACCTCCAAACATTTTTGTCCCATGAGAGTTATAAAGGAACATATTTCCCTTTTGAAGTTGTCAGTTACTTTCAGGCAAAACCTTTGTCTGCACTTCCTTCCCTGTTTTCAAGAGATAGGGTAGTTACATCTGCTAAACATTTGCAGGAAAAATATTCAAATGATCAGAGAACTGAAACCAATGTGGAGACACCTGATGTTGTATAATATTGTTTGAATTGAGAATAAATTGGATCTCAAACAGTTTCACTGATCTCTAAATCTCTTGGTACCCTGAAACTTCCACGTCATTACCTGTTTTGGAAGAATCAAAATTACTCTCTTTTGTTAAATGCTCAACAGAGTTTTTCAGTAATCTTAAAAATTTCTACTCTCTAGGAGCGCTCTTTCACCCTGTTAGATCAGAAACACTCACTTGTTCTTTATCTGCTCTGAGTGATTCATATATTCAGTTTATCAACTTTTCCTTCAGATTTGCACTTCATTTTTTATGGTGATTATTCTATTATGTTCTGTCTCTCCCAACTAGATTCCAAGCTCTTACAGTTAACAAAGGGATGCCATGCTGACGTTACCGAAAAGTATGCTCAGTAAATGTTGTTCCCCCAGATACAGAAAATGTATGTTTGTATTTTAATTCTGTAGTGTGAATTCTTTAGTGAAAGAACTGATGGAAGATCTCCATTTCTACGTGGGATCCTGGGTAGTCTGCCATGAGCAAAGAGACAACAGGTGGGTCTGATATAGGAACCTTTTGAAATTAAGATATTGATATTTACCGTATTCTTACTGATATCTGACTGGTATACACAGACCAGAGGAAGATAAAAATTAAATAAGTAAAAGGAAAGAGTTTTAAAGTAGGGTAGTGAAATCCTAGCTGAGTAAGTGATCAATTAGCAGATAGAGGCAGACTGAAGAATTTTCCAAAACAAGTAAGCAAAGGAGGATCTAGAAAGCACAAAAGAATACCTATCTAGATCTATTATAAATCATGGTGACCTCTTCTATAACAAGGGCAGTTTCCAACAGGCAACTCTGGGTAAGAATTTAAAAATTGGTGTTAAAGCCAAGTGGAGAAAAATAAAAGTGTAAGCAAGAATAGCTTCAAAATGACTTTCTTTCAAAGCCTTTTAATGATAACAAAATAGTAACAAAGAGGAATAAATCCCTGAAGGAAGAAAGGTGCAAGTAAGGATTAAAATTACAAATGTTAGATAAGGAAAATCACAAATTAATGATGTAATTTTCCCCCAGGTGTAGCAGAAAAAGAGATTTAAATCATTTTGAGGAATTGACTCTCTCTGATGTGGAAATTACTTTTCTCTTTTAATACATAAATTCTGCAGAAATGTAAGTTCTTGATTCAAACTTCGATCCTCCCTACCTTGCCTCACGTTTGTCTTCCTCATGTCCTTTTATTTGTTCTATCAGGAAAAAATCTCATATGACTCTGTGCGGACATGCATGTGAGGACTTGCTGATATTTTAGGCCAGACTGAAGGGTGAGCCATCGAAGACTACAGGGAACATAGGAAAAATTGAGGAATACCAGCTAGTAACTCAGATGATTAGAATCAGAGATGGAGAGATATGGTAGAAGCAGATGGTTACCATACCTTCCACATAGTAGGGTCCAATAAATATTTGATGTATGAATGAAAAAAGACGGTTACATTTATGAACATTGGACGAAATTGTCCTGCACCAAAACAGATAATAGAAATAGCTACCATTTATCAAGTGCTTTCCACCTGCCAACCACTGTCC
The DNA here is from genome assembly GCF_021613505.1 of Equus quagga. Classification (NCBI taxonomy): domain Eukaryota; kingdom Metazoa; phylum Chordata; class Mammalia; order Perissodactyla; family Equidae; genus Equus; species Equus quagga. The sequence goes on from NC_060273.1 coordinate 119,202,143, forward strand.
TAAGTACTTTTGTATTTTAATTAATATGTAAAACACCTTTAGAAGCTAAATATTATCCTCAATTTACCCATGAGGAAACCAAGGCTCAGAGATGTTAAGTGTCTAGCCCAAGATCTCTCAGCCAGTAGCTGTTGGATCCAAGACTGGAATTCAAGTCCATCTAACTGTAGAGCTTGAGCTCTTAGATATTATGACGATACCTCTTCTTCCTGAACAAAATGAGTAAGGTCAGGATGTCCCCCTATTGCTTATAGGATGAACTAGGTTCCAATACAGCATGGTATAGCGGAATTCTTTTGGCTTTCTTCCTTGATCACACTGTGTAAAATTGCCTGGTGGGTGTCATCATCTGGGTGTTCCATAGGCCGTAGTCAACCATTAAAGGTCCTAAAACTGAGCTCATTGTCTTCCCTGCAAACTTCTTGTTATTTGTTTTTTTTTTTCTTTATTATAGTTAATGGCACCATGATCCACCCAGGAACTGTGAATAATTCTGCTTTCACAGACTCCACAGCCAATTTAGTCACGAAATCCTGGGCTTTCACTTCTACAATATCTGTGGGATCTAAACCCCCTTTCTATTCCACTGCTGACGCCTTTGTCAGGCCCTCATTCTTTTCTCTCATCCTACTTCAAGAAGCTTTTGATTTGTTTCACTGTCTCCCATTGTGGTCATCTCCAACTCAACCTCAGCAATGCAGCTAGAGTCATTGTTCCTGGTTAAATACTGCTGCCCTAGGAGAAAAAGAAATCTCTTTGCTCCCATGACTTCATTTACTATCTGTTTGCTGATAAATCACAAATTTATATCTCTAACCCAGATTTTTCTTCAGAGCTTCCATACTACTGTTTCCAACTCAGTAAACAATACTGCCATCCACCCAATGCCTCCGACTTTCTCACTCTAATACACATCATTTACAAGTTCTTATGGTTCTACTTCCTGAACAGCTCTCTTTCTGTCCACTTTTCTCCATCCTAACTGTCACAACTCTAGTCTTGTTTCACACTTCTGCAATGGCCTGAACCACCGAGGCAGCCAGGATAATACCCTTTTAACTGGTTCCTGTATACCATGATTTCCCACTTCTAACCATTCTCCATACATACTGTATTTTATTTTTTTTAACATTTTAACTTCTCTGAAATCAGGATATATCTTACAATTGATTTTGTATCTATAGTTTAATTAGCAGCATTTTTTATGTCATATAAAATGATGGTGCATTTTATATTTAACGGCATCTTAGAATTGATGAAATATGATAGGAAAAATCACCTTCTGGATATGCTACTACCCTGCTTAGACTCGTCAATGATTTCCCATTGTCCTTAGGATAAAACTCAATATTCTTAATGTGCCTATGAGGCACTGCATGTTCTGGCCCTTGTTTACCTCTGTAGAATCCTTTTGTGCTAATCTTCTCATAGTTATCTACCCTTCAGCCACATTCATCCAACAAATATTTATTGGGTGACTGTGTGCTAGGCACTATAATGATATATTAATGAACCAAAAAAATAAACATGGTCTCTGTCCTCGTGGTGCTGACTGTGCTTTCAAAGCCTCCTGGCCTATCTTGAATTTGCCGTGTTATTTCTTACCTTGACCCTTAAATATGCTAGTCCCTGCCACAGAATGCCCCCCTCCCCACCCTTTGCTCTTCTACCTAGCTAAGCCCTACCACCTACTCATCTTTTAGGGCTTATTTTGCAGAGCTCTCCCCGACAGCCATTCTGTTCAGTACTCTCATGGCTCCTGTACTTCCTTTCATGGCACGCACAGCACTTGCTTTCTTGGGATCTGTCTTCCCCTCTGGACTGTCAGGTCTGTGAAGGCATGGACTACACCTGCCCACTCATGGCTTTCTCCCCAGCCCTTAGTCCAGTGCCTGGGTCATGTTAGAGCCTCTAAATGTTTGTTGAATGAATAAGTAATGGAATTGGAAGCATGAATTCAATTTTGAACCACCCTGAAATACTCTGAATTTTTTACCACTTGAATATGTTATTAAAACAAAATAAAACCCAAATAGAACCATCAACATATGGGGTTATGTGAGAAGTTTTACATTGACAAGCAAGAAGAGGAGAAAATATATTATCAATCTCAAGCTGAGATGCACAGAAGTTGATATTATATGTCATAAATATTTTCTTTCTTAAAATAAGTGCTATAATACTCTAGCATCATTTTCATTACAAATCCGTATACCTATATTTGCATAGTAGTTTCTGTCTTGACAGATTAGATCATATTCTTCCTCTGCTGGTTTTAAAAGCTTCCTTCTCCTTGTTCTACCCTTTGTATTGAAGATGGGCTGCCTCTGTGCGTCATGGATTAGCTCAGTGGATTATGTTATGAACTAGCTGTAGATTCAATTCCAGGTAGTGAGTTAGCCTAGCACTCCAGACATAGTCTGCTATTTTGCAAACATGGTTTCAGTTACATTCCAGAGAAAGCAATTCAAAAAAAAGCTCACTAGTGTCATCTTATTTTTAAATATAGTGTGTTTTCATTAGAGTTCAAAGCAATCTTTAACTGCTTGGTTTTTTTTGCTTCAGATGTAAATTTTTCTTCAATTATGTGTACTCTAGTTCATTATGCAATTGTATGTTTCTTGTAATTGCCTCTACATTTATATTAGCATAATCTTCCTCTCTGTTACCAAAGAAAAATTTGAGAAATAGCCAAAAAAAATCTTACCTTTGAAATGCTCCACAATAAGTAGAGAAAGAACCACAACTTTAGGTTTTCTAGTTATTGAATTTTAGTTCTCTTATTGTTAGTGACATAGCCCCAAATCCTTGGATGAAAGGGCTATAAAATTTGAAGTATTATTGCTATAACCTATAGCAACAAACTGCCTCAACATAGGTATAATCAAAAGGAAAAGTTTTATAACCACATTCATATTCAAAGATCTTGTGATATAAGCCAGCCCCTGTGGGGGTATTATTTTCAAACATAACACGTTGACATTATATAATTACACACTGCTGGATATTGAAATATCAAAAAAGGAAAAAGTGCTTATAGTAGTACTCACAGCACACTATTATGAGTATTCACATTTATCCTCACATCTTTAGAGAATTATTTCTAGTTATGTATTACAGACTTTAGCAAAGATTTAGTGATTTATTTAATATCAATATTAGGTTTTGACATTACTGTCTTATCAAGCACAGGGAGGTGTGGTCCTAAGACTTACTTCCACTCAATAAAAGGGCCCCAAGGTGAAACTCTTCTCCATTGTTCTGCAGTTTGTTAAATAGACATTTGATATATATATGTGTATGTAAATATTCAAAATTCCTTTCAATTATTCTTGTAGTTTGCACTCCCAATATACTTAATTTTTTCTCTTTATTGTTTTTTCCACCTTTGATGATGGCATTGTTCTTTTCTAAGATAAAGTCTTTTTTTGGTCCCATTTTACCATCCACTTCTGCTTTATGCATCTTCTGTAGAAGTGATGAGGGATTGTCAGAATTTCTGATTTCTCAGATTCCTGTTTCACTATTCTCAATGCTACATTCCTTCCATTTAATCTCTGGATGAAACCAACTTTTACCTTTCTCCCTTTCAAATGTCAGGTTTCGAATCTTTCCATTTTTTTCACTTAACATGAGCTTTTGAGTCAGTGTGCTGCCCTATGAAATGTAGTTTCACAAATATTTAGGCCCCAAGTGCCGTCATTTTTGGAACTTTACCTAGTCTCTCTCAAGTTGTCAGCTTGAAAATCTTACGTCTCTTTTTCCTACTCTGTTATATAGGTACAATCTATTGGCTGCTTTTGGATTTCTCTTTCATCAAGTCTTCTTTTCTGAAATGGTTGCATGTAATTATAGGGCGTATTATTTCATATTTAATATTCTTAGCAATTTTTTCTAAAGTGACTTACATATGGGAGAGTGGGATTGGAGGAGAGAGGAGAGACAGAGAGCTAGAGCATGACACTGAGAGACAAACAGTATGTATTTTGGGGGGAGCATTAAGGTGGCATAGAACAACAGTCACTGTTTAAGAGTAAATACTAGCAAAGCACCAAACTGGGAGTACGCGTAGCAGTCTGGGGAATAGTGGTCTAGGGGGCAACTCCCTCCCTCATCAACAAAAATCAACCAGTCAATCAACCAACCAACCATGCAGTAATAGGATAGGCTGTCCCAAGTAATGGAGCTCGGACTTAAGTGGGTACATGCTCAAAAAAGGTGAACCAAGACCCTTCATGGTGATTATAAGAGGCTCAGGGAGGGATTGGAGTTTACTAAGCTAACTTTCGTCGCCAACTCTGTCATCTCTCCTTAGAGCTATTGCTCTTTCTTTCTATTGGTACAAGCCAAGGATCCAAATGCTGGGATGCAAGGTGAAAGTCTTTAACTACACTTCTTCAGCCCCTTGCCCCTAAACCATACAAGGGCTGAGTTGTAACCATAATAGGTTTTCAATAAACATTTATGGATAAGAATGGTAACTTGAAAAAGAAATTCAGTTAACATAGTTTGTTTGCTTGCTTTTAATAAATTTTACCTGGAGAATCCTTATTAGGGGCACCTTTACTGGCCTTGAAAAACTTCTGTGGGTGTCATCTTGAGGTACGCAGCTAAAATCATTATCTTTCAATAGAAATAAAGTTGGAAAATCCTGTTATCACCAGAAAATTAGAAATAGGTGAAAATAGGCATCAAATAAAAACCAAATGAAAACACTCTGGAGATCTAGTGTGTCTATTCTGATTTATCTCCCATAAAATCTGCTTTTTGCACCTTTGTGGTCTCTTTGGGGTGTTGGTGTTCATGAATAAAAATCTTACTTTAAAAAACAAAACAGGGGCCGGCCTGGTGGTGTGGTGGTTAAGTTTGTGCGCTCTGCTTTGGTGGCCTGGGCGTGGATCTATGCACTGCTCATCAAGCCATGCTGTGGCAGCATCCCACATACAAAATAGAGGACGATTGGCACAGGTGTTAGCTCAGGGACAATCTTCCTCAAGCAAAAAGGGGAAGATTGGCAACAGATGTTAGCTCAGTGCCAATCTTCCTCACAAAAAACCAACAAAACAAATTCCTTTGCTTTAGTTAGGCAAAATGAAAGCCTTCTGTTACAATTTATATTATTAAAATTTTGACATTTTCTAATGGCATAAAATAAGTTCTATTTTTAACAAAGTCCAATATTTAACAAAGTGTCCTCCAATATAAGGAGATTTCCAAGTTCTAGTGATGCTTGAGGTTTTGTAATTATTCAATACCCAAAATTATGGCGTAATAAAATAATTTTGATAGTTCCTGGTTCTATTTAAGTACTAGTTGGACTTCTAGAATTATAAACACCCAGAATAAGGTGACTAATGATTAAAATTTAGAAAAATAATAATTGTTAAAAACTTCATACATAACAGAAATCATCATTTCTGGGCAACAGAATCTGTTAGGGTAAAACAGTTAAGTAGGATTTACCTATGTCAACACTACTTGAAAGCATTCTTTAATCTGGACCTTCATGAACACTACAAAATTATTGAGAATGACTAAACTGTGTAACTGGATTTAGGAACAACAAATTATAAAAGACATAGAATGAATTCTGATCTCTATGTTCGGTTGTTTCTCATTAAAGACCTGGTGATAACTCTAGACAATATAGCTAAGGGCACTGTCTCTTCTATAAGCCCAGATTTTTTTTCCTTCCAAGTTTTCATAGCTTTTATTTTTTTTTAAATCTATCTTATAGCCTTTTTCTTGCATCAAGGCCTTTATTAAAATTTTTTAAGTAAGCAATTACGAATGCTCAAAATTCACCTCAAATAAAGTATTTTTTTGGAAATTTTGCTTTTCCAAAGTATTTCCTATTTAGTTTTCTGAAAGAAATGGCTATTTTATGCTGCAACTCCCTGTCTTGTTATATTCAAAGCATTCTGGAGCTGTGTTCATTCTGCAAATATTTATTGAACACCTATCATGAGTAGGTATTGTGCTGGATACTATGGATGCAATAGTGAGTTACAGACCATCCCAGCCCAGGAGGAACTTACATGCTAGTGGGGAGAATAAACAAACAAAAAGGTGATTGCCAAGAAGTAGAGCTGGGACTGGGGTAAATTAGGAATGCTATGGGAACATGTAAGAATGGCATCTAGTCTGGTTTTTATGGGTCAAAAAGTGCTTCCCAGAAGGAGAGGCAGTGAAATTGAACCCTGAGTAGGACTCAGCTAGATCAGGTGGAGAAAAAGAGTGGAAAGACTCTTCCAGAAAGATGAAATAGCATGCACACTCTTAAGCTGACTAGGTTTTCTTTTCATGAATTTTTTTTGTACACTGGGGTGACGGGAATGTTGTTTTGAACTACTCCTCGGGGCTGGCCCCATGGCTGAGTGGTTAAGTTCGTGCACTCTGCTTTGGAGGCCCAGGGTTTTGCCAGTTCAGATCCTAGATGTGGACATGGCACTGCTCATCAGACCATGCTGAGGTAGCATCCCACATAGCACAACTAGAGGCACTCACAACTAGAATATATACCTATGTACCAGGGGACTTTGGGGAGAAGAAAAAAGAAAAAGATTGGCAACAGATCTTAGTGCAGGTGCCAATATTAAAAAATAAATAAATAAATAAAAATATAAAAATAAACTACTCCTAGCAGGGAAGTGTCACTCCTTGCTTTGTGTCAGTGCTAAAACTGACACCTTTGTATGGAGATATCCAAAGCCTTTTCACTGTTGACTACCCCCCAGTAAGGCAACTAGCAGGACTAATCACTTGCATATAATACAGCATATGCAAACCTACATGGATGAGCTTGCTCATACCTGCTCAACAGGTCTGCTCATTAATAAAGTGCACAAAACAAAAGAATACTTGGAAGGAGTATGGCAGTCAACAGTTACAATATGCTTGGCTGCAAGTATGAAAAAAACCCACCCAAACTAAATTGGTTAAACAATTATGAAACTTGTTTTATATAATTGGCATCAGGAGTAAGGCAGGCTTCTTGTCATGCAGTTGCTGGTGTGAAGTCATTGAGGATTCAGGTTCTTTCTCCTCTCTGCTCTGGCATGCACAATGTCAGCTCCATCCTATTTCTGTTTCTCTCTTGTGGTTGCCATCAGGGCTATATGATTTCTTGTTCACATCCAGCAGGAGAGAGTGAGATCCTCTACCTCACGTATGGAATCAAGTCATTCCCTTTGGTCAGATTGGTGTAACTAAGGACGTGTCGTACCCTGGACCAAAAGCAGCTCTGAGAGCTACACAATATTCTGTTCGCTCAGTGGGGAGGTACACTTAGGGAGGGCAGGAAGTCAGGATGTCCTCCCCTGAGTCATGGAGGTGTGGACACCTAAAGAAAATCATCCTTTTGTTAAGAAGGAGGAAGGGAGAATGGATGTGGGATAGACAAACAACAGTGTATCCAACCAGGTTGTTTGCTGCTTCTTCATAGTTGTTTAATTCAAATTCAGTCTTCTGACCAGAGCAAAAATACTTCTATATCATTGGGAGAAAAGGGCATGATTCTAATGGATTCTAACTCTTTGAACTATGTGTGGATTGGTAATTAGGGAGAGATGAAGTAAACATTGACTTGTGGAGACCGCTGTTTTGTCTTTCCTTTCCTTCGCTTCCTGAATTGTACTTTTGAATTTCTACATTGGTTTTTGTGGTGCACATTTACCATAGAGTAGAAAGAAATTGCAGGCATTTGTTTTGCTGTAAAAGTATTTTTAGATGTTTTGTGGGCTGCGTATCAATTACTGTATAACATAGAGTTAGGAAGGAATGTGCAAAATATATTTAGCAACCTTTGATAATATTTTAAGAGCATTTGATTCTGACACATGCTATGTAATTTATAGAGATGCAGGTTACATCATTATAAGGTTACATATTGGGAAATCTACAGAAAAAATTCTTAACAAAAATACCTTCTTGAAACACAGACTGAGGAGTGTTCCCTCAAAGGAAAAATATGTGATGATTGCTCAGGTTTTTCTTTCTCTTTTTTATTTTCTTTTTGTACTTCTTGTGCAGGTATAGTTTTTTGGCTTCTGATGACAAACAAATGACCAAACCAGAAGTTTACGTCAGTTGAATGATTGACCCTTATTTTTTATTCAGGACTATTCTTTCCCTCTGGCTACACAGGGTGAAGAGATATGCTTGCCAGAGGCTGGACGAAGATAAACATATTCTCCTATGTAAGTGGCAGAGTGCAACTACATAAGCAAACACAAAATGTTTCTCTCTGCAAGTTTGTTCAGGGCAACCTTTGATGGACAGAAGGGAGAATAAAATTAATAGCTTAAATACCAGAAAAATCGTGATTTCCACCTAATGCATAGTGACATATTTTTCAGAGTGTTTTTGTACACATTTTCTCACATGCTGGAGTAACCCTGTGATAAGAAAAGGATGGTCATGTTATAACCGTCTTACAGATGAGAGAATTAATACATGTGAAAGTTAAATGAGTTTTCCACAATCTCAAGTGGAAGAATGAGGTTCAGAAACTCAAACTTTTTGTTTCCTTTCCTAGTGTGTGTGTGTATGTTTTCCAGTAAAATATTTTGGTCCTTCTTCTTTTTTTTTTTTTTAAAGATTTTATTTTTTCCTTTTTTCTCCCCAAAGCCCCCCGGTACATAGTTGTGTATTCTTCGTTGTGGGTTCTTCTAGTTGTGGCATGTGGGACGCTGCCTCAGCGTGGTCTGATGAGCAGTGCCATGTCCGCGCCCAGGATTCGGAAACACTGGGCCGCCTGCAGCGGAGCGCGCGAACTTCACCACTGGGCCACGGGGCCAGCCCCATCTTCTTTTTTTTTTTAAAGAAAGAGAACAAAACCAAATACAAAGAAAATAAAAGGAAAAAAGTGAGTTGAACAAAAATTGCCTGCTATGTTAAACATACATAATGATCAATTTCTAAAGAAGACGTATTTGCTGGATTATGAGCTTGTGCAAGGCAGCAAGTGTGAATTTTTAGAAATTGAATGACTTAAAATACTCTAAAAAATACCCTTCGAAATACAATATTTTCATTTTTGCTCTTCATTTTCCTGTCAGGCAGGGGTCTCACATATCCGGTTCTGTCTCCCTCAAGGGCATTTCTTATGTTTATGCTTTTGTCCTCTTATTCCCCTTCCCCCAACCTAAACTCACCTCTTTCATGAGGGTGTTTGAGCCTCAACTTACCTTGTGAAGTGTCTACTCAAGGCCTGGAGACCATTAATAGGCCCTCTGACATTATTTAGAGAGCATTGGCTTAGCAGAATACATTAAGGGGAAGGGTTATTGGTGGGAGTCTTTGAAATCGTCTATGTCATGTGGTGGGGACCTATACCTGGGAATGCCCCCAGACACAATCTTAAGATTTTTTTTTGGTGAGGAAGATTGGCCCTGAGCTGACGTATGTTGCCAATCTTCCTCGTTTTTGCTTTGAGGAAGATTGCCTCCGAGCTAACATCTGCCAATCCTCCTCTACTTTGTATGTGGGTTGCCACCACAGCATGGCTTGATGAGTGGTGTAGATCTGTGCCTGGGATCTGAATCTGTGAACCCCAGGCTGCCAAAGTGGAACATGCCAAACCTAACCACTACACCACTGGGTCAGCCCCAAAGATTTTGGTGATTGACACATAGTTGGTCCTCAATAAACAGCTATAGATAACTATTGAGTTTGCTGCTGGAGTAACTGTGTTGCATGATTTTGTGCTTTCTGAATACAAAATAGACCCTTAGTAAGGTATACTTTTTGACAGCTGCTGATAACATGTGAGAGACAATTTAGATCATCTGCAACTAGAGCAGCAGAAAATAAAAAAAGCAAACAGGCTACATCACTACTCCTGCTTATTTGATGAATATCAATAAATATGGATGAAACACCTGAAGGAGCACATGAATGCCTAGTTAGCAAATTTGCCAACTATGCAGACAATGGGTGTACTGCATGATTATGTTTGTCGAAAATAAAAAAGAGAGACACATAAATAGGGATAGTGAGAATGAAGATTCAGTGACAGCATCGCATAATGCTTATAAAGAATCTTTCATCTTGGGTAGTTGAAAGCATTTTAAAAGTGTCCTCATGACACCCTTCTGGTGCTAGTAGATGGTAAAGCAATATCAACTCCATTTAAATTAAAAAGGATGCTGAAATGGGAGTTGAAAAATTAAGCAAACTGCATAGTGTCTTGGTCTCAGAAACGGAGGCTGTGTCTATCTGTGGCAAGTGTATTGTGTCATTTGCCCCCAAGCAATCTTTTTCTAGCTCTGTATAAATTATCTACCTGGCAAAAAGAAGACTGAAGCTGGGAGCAAAAATATACTTCTGTGGGTGTAATTGTATTCTTGGCCAAATAGAATTTGGACTTCTTCCATTAGCAGGAATGCCTGGTGGTAGTACTAACTTTAAAACCCTGAGTTGTCAACAAACAGAAGGAGCCTAGTTGAACAGGATTAGAGAGGAAGAAATGGAGAGATGGGATAAATACACAGGCACATCGAAGGATTTAACCTGAAACTTCCTTGAGGAAGATGAATTGGTGGGAGGGCTCCTTTCCTTGGGGCTGGGCTCATTTGTTTACCCCTCTTCCCCAACACTATTCTTGTCCCCCTTTGCTCCTTGGCTTCCCCAGAAGTACCAAAAGACAGAACTGGGAACAGCCAGGATCCGGGGTTTCCTCCAGGTAAGGAGTAGCAGTACTAATGATATTCCTTCCTCTTGCTGAGGACACTGAGGCATTTCCCTGAAGCACCTCTCTGGGTCATATTTTCATCTCATCTTTTACTTCTCTCGCATCTTGCTCACACCAGCACCAACCACACTGGTCTTTTCTCTTGCTCGCATAGGCTAGGCGTGTTCCTGCCTCAGTCTTTCCTCCTCACGTTTCCTCTACCTGGAATGTTCTTTTTACTCAAATATCTTTATAGTATGTCTTCTCTGGCCACATGGTCTAGATTTAGAGTGACAGAGTATCCTGTTTTGCCTAGGACTGAAGATTCCTGGGACGTGGAACTTCTAGTTTTAAAACTCGGTCAGTCCCTGGCAAAGTAGGATGTCTTGATCAGGCTATTTAAATTGCACCTTCTTCTATCTGGTTTCACTCCTTTACTGTTTTTCCTATCATTTGTCACCATCCAATATGTTATACATTTTACCTACTTATTTTGTTTATTATCGGTTGGTTGCCTCCTCCTCCAATGCTATCTCCATGAGGGCAAGGATTTTTTTTTAATTTATTTTTTTCACTGTTGTGTCCCCAGTATCCGGCATGGCTCAGAGCAGGTACTCAGTAACTGTTTTTGAATGAATCAAGAAATGAATGAGTGAGGGGCCGGCTCCGTGGCCGAGTGGTTAAGTTCACGCGCTCCGCTGTGGCGGCCCAGGGTTCGGATCCTGGGCGCAGACATTGCACCGCTCGTCAGGCCACGTTGAGGCAGCGTCTCACATCCCACAACTAGAAGGACCTGCAACTAAGATATACAACTATGTACGGGGGGTTTGGGAAGATACAGCAGAAAAAAAAAACAAAACAAAAGATTGGCAACAGTTGTTAGCTCAGGTGCCAATCTTTAAAAAAAAAAAAGAAATGAATGAGTGAGAACTTTAGAAAATGCTAATTATGAATGAAGAAACTATGTTGGGGATGTATTTCCGGAGTTGAATTATTGAATCTATAAAGTCTTGGTCAAATGTAATCTGACTCTCAAAATAAATGCATTATTTCTTAATGAGGGATAAATATCTTGGGAAATTTAAATAATGTTTGTGTTCATAACTTAAAATTGAAGAATTATTTAATTCATTTAAAAAATGTTTTTGTAAATATAGACTATTAACAGAATGTAGTACCACTCTTACATATCATGTTAGAGGATCATTTGTGTGGGTTTAAGTCAACTGATTTTAATCTACTGAAATGCAATTAAAATTCAGTTAGTTTTAACCCATGTAAGTCTCTTATTTGCCCCCAAGAAAACTTAGGCATATGTTTGATTAACAAACATAACACTTCTTCTCTTAATATCCAGTTATTATTGTCTGGATGAATGGATGGATGACTTCAAAAGGCAAATATACAGAAAACTAGATGAATTACATATTATATATATATAATATATATATAATATATATGTTATATATATGTAACCAGTCATGGGCTGCCATTTACTTAGGGTGGCACTCTTGGGTGTCTGCCTTTTATTGATCTTAGACCTAACCTGGAAAGCCTGGCCAAGTTGTCCTGTTGCTCTATTATTTGCAAGCACTTGGGTTGTCTCTCACACGTCCATGTTGGTGAGAGCACTGAATCTGGGAGCAGCAGACCTGGGTCCTCACCCCTTCTCCCCATTTAACTTTCCATATGGCCTTGCATTATCACTTAACCTTTCAGAACCTGCATCACATAATCTGTGAAATGTGGATGATAAAGGCCCACCTACCTTGCCAGGTCGGTGTAAGCTCACAACAGGAGTGGAGATGCTTTGAAAATCCTTAGGTGCTGTGTAATGGAAGGTGAGATAAGATGAGGAGAGGTGAGGCATTCTCCTGGGTGCATATGTTGCAGGTGATTGAGCAGCTGCTGCCAAATGGTTCTGAACTTGGCTCTTGGATCATTTCTATTTTCCACCTCACTGGAGAAGGTTTTCTTTCTCACTGGTGATATCTAGAGGGTATCAAGAATGGAGCCTGTGATTTTCCCTTCAGATATAAAGACTTAACTTAGATTTTCTTCTCAAAGTAGGTGATTAGGGAGCTATTCTCCAGCGGCTTCTTACCAGTTTTAATCAAGTCACGTTTACAGAAGCAGGTCACACTTTGGGAGTAGGATTTTGTTCTCTCCCTTAAAATAGGCATCAGTCCTCCATTTTCAAACTAGATTCTATCTTGGTAAATTGGTGAATAGCTACAAAGAGGCCAAGTGATGCAGTGATTAAAACAGACTCTGGAGCTAAGCTGCTGGTGACCAAGTCGCACCTCTGCCATTTAGCAGATATTTGACATTGAACGAGTGACTTATTCGTATGTCTTGGTCTCCCCTACCTCACAGTGTGTAGGAGAATTAAAGAGTTAATAATGCAGAGTGCTTAGAACAGCTCTTGATGCCCACAAAGTGCCGTGTAATTGTTACTAGGTTACTACTATTATGCTACTTTAACTGACCCCTCACTCAAATGGTATGATTTAGGCCTTACTCCAGACCTGGTTTCTGGTATTCTTTTGGTAAAGATCCACCAAGAGCATGCTGATTATGCTTCATTTCATTTCCATGAGCTTTAGGGCACTTAATGAATGTTAAGTATCATCTCTTGGGAATGATATCCTTCTGCCAGTCTCTCCTCTTCCCACCAAAAAATCCACCATGGACTTCAGGTGTATTTTTGGATTTTTTAGGAATAACAACATGCAGGACAGGCGAATCACGGTTCTTACCAATTATTGTACTGTCTAAAGGAGATTGCTTTGCTTATAGGCAGGCCCCTGTTGAGAGAAAAGCCATATGTAGTTTCTTACCCATATCTTGTTATGATGGCATCCTGTCTTTATGTCACAGCTGGTTGACCCAAGGAAGGACAATTGGCAGTGCAGCTAGTCTACAGGCTGTCTAGTAAATGGCCTATGAGATGACTTTGCATGAAAGTTCTGCCAAAACATGGATGATTATTTAGGACAACTCAGATGTTCTATTTGGGTACATCTTATTGAAGCTATATGGAGAAAGCATATTAGCAGTGGTAGGGCCAAGTGAGCTAAAGTGGCGAGTAAGCAGTTGTCACTTAGAGAGTAAGCTATGAGCAAGCAGAAAGCATGCATAAGCAGAAGGCAGAAGACATACTCCAGCAGAGTGAGATAGTTGGCTTGGTTGTGGCTGGAGCAGAAGAAGCAGAGGAGTTGATAACAGAAGGAGATCAACAAAGTCCTTCTGTTGAAGGGGTGATAGGTTAACTAGCTCCCATACTTGCTTTGAGTCCTGCACTTTTGACCCGTTCCAAATTCCAGAGGTCCACCCCATGGCTGTTTCTGGGTTTTCTTGAGATTATGTGAATGTGCATGCTCACAGTATATCCTTATTATTTGAGGCAATCTGAGTGAGGCTTTGTTCCTTACCAGCCGAAGACCTTAAGGATCACTCCAGATTCCTTTTTTTTGTGTGAGGAAGACTGGCTCATCTATTCTTGTACTTCAGATAAAAGGATCATATGATAGGTATTCTTATGTACCTTGTTTCATTTGTTCAACATAACACTTTTGAGATTCATCCATGTTTTGTCTATTTCAGAAGTCATTTTTTCTTATTGCTGAATCATATTCCATTGTATGCATCCAACATCATTTGTTTATTCTTTCTCCTGTTGATGGATATTTGTATTTTTTCCCAGTTTTTGGCTATGAATATTCCTATATAAGTCTTTTTGTGGACATTTGCTTTAATTTCTCTTGAAATCACTGGATGACAATGTAGATACATGTTTACCCTCATAAGAAATTGTCTACTCATTTTCCAAGGTGGTTGGACCATTTATACCCCCATGAGCAAAGTATGAGAGTTCTAGTTGCTCTGTATCCTTGCCAGCATTTTGCATTGTCATTCTTTGTAATTTTGGTTATTTTCATGTGTTTGGAATGATATCTTATTGTGGTTTTCATTTGCATTTTCCTGAAAATTAATAATGTTCAGCACTATTAAAAAAAGCTTTTTTGGGGCCAGCCTGGTGGCACAGCGGTTAAGTTCGCACATTCTGCTTCGGTGGCCCAGGGTTCGCCGGTTCGGATCCCAGGTGCAGGCCTAAGCACTGCTTGTCAAGCCATGCTGTAGCAGGCGTCCCACTTATAAAGTAAAGGAAGATGGGCACGGATGTTAGCTCAGGGTCAATCTTCCTCAGCAAAAAGAGGAAGATTGGTGGTGGATGTTAGCTCAGGGCTAATCTTCCTCAAAAAAAAAAAAAAAAGCTTTCTTATTGACCATTTGCAAATACTCTTTTATGAAGTATTTAGGTCTTTTGCCCATTTTTTATTAGGTTGTTTGTCTTTTGATTGTTTATTTACAAGAGTTTTTACGTATCCCAAGCCCTTTTTAAGATATATGTATTATAAATATTTTTTTCCCAGTCATTGGCTACTTATTCGTTTTCTTAATGGTTTTTCTTTTGATGAGCAGAAATTTTTCATTTTGAGACTGTGAGCTTCCTCAAAAAAATTTTAGGACATTTTGTTATAAGAACTGGAGTAATCATTTTTAGGCATCTCTGATAAAATATTTCAGGACACCACAAGGAAATCAGCTTTCCTGAAAATGCCTTATTTTTTTTTCCAGAAAGATGGACAGATGAGTAGTTTGAGATCAAGAACATGACTTGTCTATGTGATGTCTATACTATCCAATGATTATAAGTTAATAAGTCAAGGTGGTTGTTACAAAACTAATTGGGTTTTCTATTTAAAATGTGCCACACATCAAATCATTGCCATCTTGAGATAAACCATTTACTTTCTCAGTTAAATAGCTATCTTCTAGATTTGAATTTTTACCCATTGGGTTATAATGTACCAGAACACTATTTGTTCTTAATATATATATGCAAAGCAAAATTTCCCTGACCTGTTGGCTTGTGGCTCACATGCAGTCATAATAACATTGCTTCTCAAATTATGGTGACTTTGGGCCTGTGTCCCAAGAAACTGAAGGAAGTAGACTCCTCTATTTAGGACACCTTTTCCAGGGACCGGCCCCTTGGCCGAGTGGTTAAGTTCGAACGCTCCGCTTCGGCAGCTCAGGATTTCACCATGGACATGGCACCATTCATCAAGCCATGCTGAGGCAGTGGCCCACATGCCACAACTAGAAGGACCCACAACTAAAAATGCACAACTATTTAATGGGGGCTTTGGGACAAAATGGAAAAATAGAATCTTTAAGAAAACATTAGCTTTTCTGAAGATGTCTTATTTTTTCAAAAAGATTGTCAGATACAGATTAGATACCGGTCAAGAGCATGGAATTTGGAGCACGTTGGATTTGAATTCCAGCTTTATCGTTCACTAGCTTTGTGACCTTTGGTAAACTACTCATACTTTCTGTCTCAGTTTTCTTACCTGTAAAATAGGGATAAGAGCAGTAACTATCTCACAGTGTTGTGAGACGTGAATGAGTTGATATATGTGAAGTACTCGGGACAGTACCTGGCACATGCGCATCTGTGTTAGCTGTTATTGCTGTTCTTCTTACTATTCCCCTCCACAAGAACCTGTGATGCCTGAATTCACCTACTAGATTCATAAATAATAATGATAATAACAACACATCATGTATTATTTTGGGCTGTTTCTACACTGCAGACATACTCTCTGACTCTGGCCTTCTTCCGCTCAGAATGATTTCTCGAGCTTTGGATGGCTGACCATCTTGGGCTGCTAAGAGCAGCTCTATATCTTCTATTTGGTACCATCCATGAGCACAGATGCTTCTCTTAGTTTTCCACAATCTGCCAGAGACCTGGCTATTTGTTTTATCAAAATTAACTAAAGGTTCTTGGATAACACAAGGTGAGAACAATAGAGATAACAACTTGAAATTTGTAATAGAGGAATTCTGGGTTCCAGAAAACAGCAAAAGGCTGCAACACAAAACATGACTCCCTATACACTACTCCTTCAATAAAACTAGGAAAGCAAGAAAAATCCACAACCTGTAAACAAAATATAGGTTGGGGGAAGAACATATGAAACCAGAACAGCATGGGATGCCAAATGGTGTTACAGGGTGGCAGGTGCTGTGGGAAAGAACTGGGAGTGAGATTTTCTAGCAGAAACAGAACAGAAAAAATATTGGCAAATCTTCACTCCTCCACAGGAGGGGGCCTTACCTGGGTGAGAACTGCTATGGGTAGGACTGAGAACGAGTAGGACAGGGCCTGAGGGCTAGGGGAAACAGTGAAAACAATTGTGGAAAATGCAAGGAGCACAGAGTGGCAGTGGAAAATATTGATGAAAATACCTGTCATAGTCACAACAGAAGGCAGATTCCTTGAGCCAAGATATTGGCAAAGCAACCCTAACCCCTCTTCTCTCATCTACCAGCTTCTCTTGGTCATATGTAAACCAAGAAAAAGAAATTCATTCAATTATGAATAAAAAAGTAAAAATGCTACATCCGCAGGAAGATGTCATAAGGAAAGACAGAAAAGTCAGATCTTGACAATGGAAGAAAACTCACCCAAAAAACTCCATCACAATCAGAATAAAATTGAAAACAGTGTTCTTAAAGAAAAGTGTTCTGTATATAAAGCAGTCACAGCTGTAAAAACATCATGAAATAGAAATAAAGAAACTCAGAGAAAAGATGGCCAGACAACAGGAAGGGGAAAACAGGAATTGACAGAATTCGGGAAAGAAACTGAAGGAAAAGATAAAATCATTTCAGAAATACAGACTAAATTACAAAAAGCACAAGAGACACTAGATATCATGAAAAGACAACAAGGGTTTGGGGAAGAAAATGAGAAAAAAATAAGACAAAAAAGAGACTAGAGAGGAAAATGATAGTTATAGAAGACAAGGGAGATCCACAAACTTATAATTATAGTTCTTGAGGGAGAAAAATGAAATAATGTAACATAACAAATATTTAAAATTAGAATTCAAGGGAACATCCCTAACACCAGATAAGATTTGAATCTCTATATTGAAAGGGCATGTATACCTAAGAAAATTAATCCATGATGGTTAATATTAAGACTTAAGGAAATAAACTAATAAAATTATTGGACTTTAAGGAATAAAGAAGAATCCTCTGAGGCCAGCTCTGGTGGCCTAGTGGTTGAGTTTGGCGTGCTCCGCTTTGGCGGCCCAGGTTCAGGTCCCTGGGTGCGGGCCTACCCTACTCATCTGTCAATGACCGTGCTGTACTGGTGGCTCACATACAAAATAGAGGATGATTGGCAACAGACATCAGCTCAGGGTGAATCTTCCTCAACAAAAAAAAAAAAAAGAAGAAGAGGAAGAATCCTCTGGATAACTAGGCAAGAAGTCCAAGTCACCTATAAGAAAAAAAATCAAGTTGCACCAGACTTCTCAATAACAATGTGCCTACACAACATTGTAGAGCTTGGTACTCAAGAAAGAAAGTGTGAGCCAAGGAATATACATCTAGCCAAACTCTCCTTCATATGTAGAAGTTTCAGATAAAAAGTATAGAACAAGTAAGACCTTTGAAGATGCATTTTTTCCAACTAGGAAGCAGTGGCACAAGGACTGGTAGTAAGCAATAGATATAAATATAGTACCAAGAGTAAAACAAACATATAGAAGGATAAGGGTGATTAATAGTATATGAATCTTATGCACCTTGACAATGTAAGAATTGAACACGTGAGAAAAAATGGGAGGAGGAAGAGGACAGGTGGTAGAAAGTAGAGTAAACTCAAAGGTGCTTCATGAGTAATAAGCAGAGGTAAAGAAGATCATTTTAAGGTGACAGATCAAGTAGTGCAAGTGTAAGCATGTAAAAGCTTCCCAAAATAAGTACCATTAAAAATAATTATTGACTAAAATTGCATGATGAAGGAAAGGAGGGTGGGGGGAAGAAGAGTTTAGGAGAAATAGAAAAATTGGTCAAAGTGCTGTTCCTTACAGTATCACAATGGCCAGATGTTTTATATGCTGTTTAAGCTGTTCCAGTTTAATAAAGAAAACATAGGAATATGTCCAGATTCACTTATGAAGTGAGTATAACACTGATACCAAAACTACTAAAGTTGCACAAGACAAAAACACCCTCCTATAGATCAATATTACTTCTAAATACTGATGCAATTATATTAAATAAAATATAAGCAAACACTATTCAAGAGTACATTAAAAAATAACACTTCATAACCAAGTGGGGTTTATTCCAGAAATAGTAAGGGTGATTTGATATTAGTAATTTTAAGAGATTTAATGAAAAAAATCATATGATTATGTCTATAGATGCTGAAAAAGCATTTGACAAAATTCAGTCTCCATTTCTGATTTGTAAAAAAAAAAAGGCAATTGATAGACTAACCATATATATTTAAATGTAGAAGCATATATATGTATAGATATATACACATATGCACACACATTGTGCATATTTGTGTGTCATCATCCCCAAAATAACATCTTTCATAATAAGGAAGCATCGGAGGCATTCTCAGGAAAGTCAGAAATAAGACAATGACACATTTTCAGCACTAATATTTAAAACTGTACTGGCAGTGTTAGCTAGCACAATTAGATAAGAGAAGAAAATTAAAATGACAAGAATAGGAAAGGAAAAGGCATTCTATGAATGAATAACTGGAAAATTCCAAAAGAATCTATTAAAAATGATTACAAACCAATCTCAGAAAGGTAACAGGATATGAAATTAACATGCACAAATAAACAGCCTTAATAGACACAAAAAATGAGTTAGAAGACATAATTGATGACAAGACCCCATTTACATTAGTAACAAAAAAGATAAAATACAGTGCCCAGATAAAACTTAAGAAATATGCAAATCTTATAAGTTGTTGTATATATTTAAAGCAAACCCAAGTTGCTTCTCAAATTTATAGAGAAAAATATGCAAGCAAGAAGTGTCCAAAAAACCCAGCATGTCTTGTCTGTCTCAGAAAAAAAGAAAAGAAACTTGGCATTTTATTGTACTTGTATTAAATTCATATGCTAAATTAGGGAGAGTTTACAAACCTTAGAAATTGGGAAGAAAAAGACCAGCAACCCAATAGAAAAATGAGCAAAGGCATGAAGAGATACGACACAGAAAAAACTACCTGTGATCCCTAGACATATGACAAGATGCTCAACCTCATTCACAACAAGTGAAAACGTAGGTTAAAATGACACTAGAGGGCATTTCTCATCTATCAGATTATTAGCACCTAGAAGTTTCATAATACGCTCTGTTGGTCAGCCTGTGGAAATAGGCACTTTCTTACACTGCTAGAGGAGGGTGTGTAAAATGGTACAACTTCTTTGGAAGGAATTTGGCAATATCTAACAAAATAACAGGTGGCTTTTTCTTTTTTACCCAGCAATAGGAATCTTATGGATAAATCTGCACACATTGTTAGAGTCTTTCTGTAACCATGGGAAAATCCACTGTATCAGCACATTGCATCATGAAATCCCTCAGCGAAAAAAGAAAGGTCCAAAGATCATTGTGCATTCTGTGGCACAAAAGTTGTTAAATATTGTGAATCTTGTACGTGTTTCATTGCAACATATTAGTTTTCTGTGCTCGCATGCAGATATGATGGTGATACACTTTTCACTTACACTGTATGCTAGGCAACCTGCAAAGTCATCTCCATGGTCCATGTGAATATGAACAGGTAGTAGCAATTGCTGTTGTAACAGATTTGCCTCTGTCAGGGCCTGGAGCATGTGCAAGCATTTAGGCTTCATCTTGAGCTGCTGATGGAAAGGTGTCAAATGCCAGGAGATACCAGATAAAACTTTTCTCCTGCATTTGTTTGTACCAGAGGCAAAGGATATTTTGAATGGGTGAAGATATGTAGTATCTTAAATGTGATCTCTGTACTTCAGTGCAGAACCAAATTTAGCAAATTCCAACACACAGAAAATGAGAAATAGAAGGGTAACTCAACAGTTTATGCATACTTCATGCACATGTAAGCTAGTTCCTGAGAGTAGGTGAAGCTGTCAGTGCTGTGTCCGTATTCCCTTGGCACTTGCTGTTGCCATATACTTTCTAGTCCAGCTCCTGGACTTCCACAAACGAAGTCCAGCTTATCCCACAGCCAGAGCTTTCTAGTGTGTCTTGATGCTCCAAGGTCCTGTACTCTGAACTAGAAGTCCCAGTGTGAGCAGGGAAATTTTCGCTATCCCAGTCTCATTGGCCTCTCTTGTCCCTGGATCTTCCCACTTCTGCTTGTTTCTAGGGAAACTCCAATCTTAGAACATTTGTGGTGTGTCTTTGCCCCAAACAATCACTTTAGAACAGAGTAGCCCAACATCAGGTTATTTTCAAAGTCTGAGTTATTTAATCTTAAATTAGACCCTGAGGGCTTCCTGCAATCCGCTGGAGTGGAAGGCTCTTCAGACCTGGCTGTGCTTCAGAAGCATGCATGGAACTTTCTAAAAATACAGTTGTGTAGGCTCCGTCCCCAGAAATTCTGGCTCCAGTTCACTTTTATCTCCTTGAAACCCCAGTATAATGTCAGATATCTTTTTGTTAGTTGTACATCTTAGTTTCTGCTATTCTGTGAGCAGTAATTAGACTTATCACACTTCCTCATCCAGAAGGAAAGCAACAGTTTACAGTTATGCTGTAATGAAAACAAAGATTTGAAAAAGGAATTTTTCTTTAAAGGAAAGAGTGTGCAGAGGTCGAGCTCAGCCTTTTCCGTTATTGTAGTGACCAGTTTAGCTCCTTGGAGCCACAGCTTCCCAAACATTGCTACTTCATATTTGTGTAGCCAAGAAGCTCATTGTGGTATTGTTCTACGATGAAAAGGAAAAAAGACAAAGGAAAAAGTAGTATATGATTTTTGCATCTTGGAGGACATAAAATTGCTTACAGTTTTGAAATGGCAGTTTTTCCGGCTTCAAGGATTCAAAGAGCTTAGAGTTCTAGGTATCCACGCACCGATCCTCCTTTAGCTATCCCTGGACCAAGAAAATGTCATGCTGAGATGATGGGGAGAGTTAAGCCAAGAAGAAACACCCTTCTTTGTTACACAATAACATCTTAACCAAATTTGCCCAGAGTGATTCAAAACAAAAGTAGGAATCAAGGGGCTGGCCCTGTGGCCCGAGTGGTTGAGTTCGTGTGCTCCGCTGCAGGTGGCCCAGTGTTTCGTTGGTTCGAATCCTGGGCGCAGACGTGGCACTGCTCATCAAACCACGCTGAGGCAGCGTCCCACGTGCCACAACTAGAAGGACCCACAACAAAGAATATACAACTATGTACTGGGGGGTTTGGGGAGAAAAAAAATAAAATCTTAAAAAAGAAAAATAGGAATCAAACTTTTTTAACGCTCACAATCTTTCATAAGAGGAAGGAGGAGCAAATAGTATTGCTATTCAAATTTGTAGTTGGCAGAACAGTGCAAGTTAAAAAAAAAATCAGATGACTTTCTTAATGTCAAGGGAAAAGATCCAGGAAAAGAATGCACATTAATGAGAAGTCTTATAGAATAAACTGCTTCTCCAAAATTGAGAATATTCTTTAAAATTTTTGGATTGCTCTATAACCTGAAATAGTAGAAATTTTAATGATGACCAGAGTTGCTTTGTGAAATCAAGTTCATCTTCGGCTACACGATGTCTTGCTAAGCATTTTAGACCAGTTAATCTCTTCTTAGTCTGCTCGTATCATAATTAGTGTTTTCTTATTTGGTTACTAATCAACTAATAAAGTCAGTTTTTTCTAGAAATCCATTCATTTCAAGCTTATTTTGGTTCCTTAGAAAAAAGAGTTTTATATTAGAATCATCTTTTATGAAAAGAATGTTTTTTAAATAACTGAAGAAATAATTTATATCATTCTTACAATTTAATTAAACCTTCCAAAATGTTACATGTAGACAGACTGCTGTCTCTTAACTGGCTTATTATATTTCTGTGTTAGTCCACAGACTGGATTTTGAGGGGTTTATCTCTCTCTATTGAAAATTAAAAATTCTTTTGCAATATGTTGTTCAAGTCTGTCCCAGAGCTTGTGTGAAAGTATCGTCTCAAGTTCTTACTGTACGTCTTTCCCACTGCCTCTGTGCCCTTCTCCTTAGTGGATTCACTTTCCCACTGTAAGCCACTTAAGGAAAGCATTTATACCCTAATAACGAGAGCTACAACACCAATTTGTTAGTAGACAAAGTTGTCACTCCTCCTTCTTTCTTTTACTCATTAGTTCATTCATTTGCTCGCCATAGATACTGTCATAACTAAGAAAGAGTGCTTTCCAGCTAGATTCTTCCTCTGTTTGCCAGGAAGGTAACAAATGTTGACAGAAAGAGAAGCCACTTAAAAACAAATACACCTACAACTTTGGATAACATTAATAAGATACATGTTTAGAAGAAGACTGTCTTCTCTGGAATATCTTCGGATATTGGAGGTACAACTTGATAGAACTTATTTCTCTGAGAAGATATCCAGACTCCACTGGAACTGAGTAATCATACCAGGTTTCTTTTTCTTCCTTTGACCACTCTTAGTAATTTCATTAGTGTTGAAGCTTTAAAAGTTTCACGCTTCATAACAGTCAAATTCCAATTCTGAGGTCTTACGTGAGGGTAAATAATTTTTTGTGTGTGAGGAAATAAATTGGTACATGGTACACAGAAATGTGAAATATAATCTCTGGGTGGCCGCATGTATTCACCAGCAAAAATTCCTTCCTAAGTAATGCCATTTCCATTTATTTTATAGATTGCTGGGTAGGAATTGGTGGGTAGGAAATATTCCATGGTATAGAGTGGCTTGGTCATTTGACAACCCCTCTTCAAGTACTTTTTGAACAGGAGATAAAATGGAGAATTGGTGATAGAATTAATTAGAACTGTATATATATGATTGTGCAACTAAATGCAAAGAAATTTGGTTAATTAATGCACTGATGTCCAATTTTTAAGTCTTTAGTGAAATTTCTTAATGCTCTAGTCTCCCTATTAAACATTCTTTTTACTGCCTTAGAAACAGTACCCAAGCTTACAAAAATTACAATTAGTATAAACTTTGAGGTATAGTGAATATGTTGGATAACAGGATCAATACTCATTGAAAAGATAGACTAAAACAAATCAGATAAAATGTGGCAGTTATTAAAGTTATCTGATTATTAAAATAATATAAAAAATCAGTGTAGTATTGCAAAGACCTTAGCATATGGTTAATTCTAAATGCAACATGAGACAAAAGAGATGTGATGTGACTGTTAAGGCACACAATTACAGGCTGCATTGATGGAAGCATGGCGTTACCCACATCAAGAGAGACGCTTTTCTTGGGGTAGTGTCTGCTGGTTAGACCAAATGTGTGTTATATTCTGTTCTAGGTGTCACATTCTAAGAGGGACAGTGACATCAGAGAGTATCAAAGGGAAATGGGGAAGGTAGAAGGTGGAGCGTCTGGAAAGTATGTTGTAAGAAAACACTTGAATGATGTGAGGATGTTTGGTTTGGAACCAAAAAGAACCTAGGCACATGGCAGCAGTGTTTGAATATTTGAAAGGGTGCCCTGTTGGGGAAAGAGACTTTTTTTTGTTTGCTTTGGAATAATTGGTATAAGGTATGGGGCCTAGTTGTTGGACCGAGGAAAACTTTTCCATTGAGAATTAGAACTATTCAACAAGGAACTGTTGGCTGTTAATTCCTCATCACTGACTCATCGCTGAGAGTGCTCGGGCAGATATCCAGTGTGAATGATCATCTGTCAAGGATTGTTGTAGAAGAAATCCCCTCTGTTATTAAAAGCCTCCAAGAGCCTTTCAGTCCTTGAGAGTTTTTACTTCTACTTTCAGATATTTAGTAATGTTCAGGCAGAATATCAAGATGAGTGTTTGCACTTTTTTTTTTTTTAAAGATTTTATTTTTTCCTTTTTCTCCCCAAAGCCCCCCCAGGACATAGTTGTATATTCTTCATTGTGGGTCCTTCTAGTTGTGGCATGTGGGACGCTGCCTCAGCGTGGTTTGATGAGCAGTGCCATGTCCGTGCCCAGGATTCAAAGCAACGAAACACTGGGCCGCTTGCAGCGGAGCGCTCGAACTTAACCACTCGGCCACAGGGCCAGCCCCAAGTGTTTGCACTTTTACTTGTGCATTTGGATTTTTTTTTTTTTTGGTCACAGTTTAACATGCCCAAATTGTTAAACAGAACAGGGTCTTTTATAATTTTTTAAAGTTGCAACTACTGATAGCCACTTGGGTATAAGTTTCAATGACGTTAGACAAATGAAATGTTGGCTATGAAATACTGTGGTCTGGATTTTTGGAAAAGATCACTGATTTAAAACAAACCTAAAAATCATGTGTAGAAATAAAACAACTTACAATAACAATTTGTTGAGACATGTTTCCCCTTGTTTTTCACCATAGTTTTTCATACATCTGATACCTCACAAACACTAAGTTGAAATGACACTCAGATTATTAACTCACGTTTCTGTTTCTGTGGGTTATTTGCAGAGGCTCCAATCTTCCCAAGTGTATTTTCCCTGATTTTAAAAAGTGACTTCATTTTCAGATGAAAGATTTTTATGTGAATCACAATATGGAATAATTTATCACTATAAGAAAACATTATGCCTACATTATATAGATTTACATTTATAATTAATATCTATAAATTAAGCAGCAAATATAGTAATGTTAGCTGTTTTATCATTTATGTTCATCACACTCTTTAGTGTAATGTTGGCTTATTTCTCATTTAATCAACATTAAAAAGCAGTGACTATTTTCTTTAAAAAGTTTTTAGTAAGAAAAGAGAGTAAAATGAAAGCAACAATAGTACTTGAATTTTTTGTTTTGTTTTGTGTTATTATTGAGAGAGAAGGACCCATGTTATCTTGCCAGGGAACCTAATGCAGCTTTTGTTTCCCCTGCTACTGAAGGTGCTTATTTTCAAAACAATTGAGAAATAACAGAAAATAAAGAAACAGCAAAAGGTTTTAGGGATTAAGTTAAAACTTTTAACAGAGGCCTTTAGGCATTCATTCTTTGGTTGGATTGTATCCTCAACAATTTATTTTCACCAGGGGCTAGGGGCAGAGTTGCCCTTTATTCCACACGTTTATTTTCTATGGTAATAGGGCCTTTGGGTGAGGCCATCCATATGCTCCATAAATGTAACTGTTATTGACGTAAATGGAGTGGAGCATATAAACTAGCATTCATTGTTGAAGATCTTATAGTGTTTGTCACTCACCCAGACTTCTTGTTTACAGTCTCTGTGGACACAGTAGAGGTTTTAGCATTAGTCTGACTATATGTATTTCTCTTCCTCTAAATTGTAGTCATTCCCTTGTGAATTCACTTCTACCCCTGAGGTTACATCTTTCATTTTACATTAGCAACTCACCATTTCAAATATTTATATTCAGGTTTTTGGCTGTCTAGGAAAAAATAGTGTATTGTACACTTACATCCTTTTTACCTGCTCCAGTTTATTTTTTATTTTTTATTTTTGAGGCAATCAGGGCAGGCAGCATGGGCTTCTTTTTGCAATACTTGGAAGAATACATTTTAAAAATCATCCTAAAGAAGAAATTTGGCCTGTTTAATTGATTTTAAGTTTTAATAAAGGTTTAAAAGAAACTTAAATAAATTTTTAATAATCAAATGTTTCAAAATGAGAAACTGAAAAACTACATAATGAAAAGTAGTCCTGCAATTCTTACCTCACACATGCTTAGTTTGCACTCCCTCTAGGTAGCTACTATGAAGTTTTTAAATGTGCCCTTATAGAATTTTGTTTATGCATACATTTGCTACAAATATAGATATTTAACTTTTCTTTATAACTGGCATTGTCTTATATACGCTATTCTGTATTTTTCAAACTTAGCAATGTATCGCTCGGATCTTTCCATAACTATGTAGAGTACTTTTTTATTCTTTTTTACGGTTACATGGTATTCCACTGTCTTGATGTGTTACAAATGACTCAACTGGTCCCCTATTGATAGATATTTATATTGTTTTCAGTCTTTCACTATTACTGTGCACAATGACCCACTTTAGCTTTACACCCATTTCACACTTGAGCAATGATATCTGTAGAACAAATTCCAAATAGGATTTTAAAAGTTTTCATTTTCTTTCTAAGAAACAGATGACTATTACTTCTTAAAGATTCTATAAGATTGGCACTTAGCCCTCCTCCTTTTTAAACTTACGTATGTGGAATCAAAAGTTTTCCATCCGTTTTATGAATGCCTCGCCTAATCTTGCACACTTTTCTTCTCTATCTGCTCTAGAGACTGTGGGCCTAGCAAAGCAGAACCCCTGGCTAAGTCCAACTGAGCTTATGCATTCCTAAACTACCTTTCTAGTTCGGAGAAGTACTTTCACAAACTGGCTCTTTGCTGCTACATGTCTCCTTGAATTACCATTTCATTGTTTAAGAACAGGTCTCTTCTGAGCATGAGAGGAGGAGTTCTTTATTCTTTTACTAAATTGGTCAGCCAAAGAACAGCTTTTGGTGAATAAAAGATATTCTCATTTTAGCAAATGAAGGGGAAGTTCTATTCCCTCCAGTCCAATGCAAAATGTTGTTATTCCTTAAAAATGTTCTAAGTGCTCAAAGTGCTGGAAACCGTTCAGAACATACCACAGAACCCAGTTCCTCCCTACATTCAAAATGTTTACATTCTAAAAATGACAAGAGAGGGAAGGTTGGGAAGGTAGCTAGATCCGGAACAGATGGGCACATATGCCCTCTCTCCTTACCAAATGCAGTCCTATGGATGGCTCAACAGTTAATGTAGATTTCTCTTTACTAAGTTTTATAAGTAACTCTGCTGTGCACAGCCAAATGACTTGAAATGTGAAGATGTAATGCCTCTTTGCTGTGCCCTGCTGTTCAAATGTTCTCAGCTTTGACAATTTATCTTGCTGGAAAATGTCTTCAGAATGTCAGTCACTTCAGTTTCCATGCTTGCCATTTGCATGTTGCACACCTGCTGGTATCTTTGGTTGTGATCTATTGTTATTTTTCGGCGGGGGTGGGGAAGGTACAAAATTGCATTTGCAGACTTGGAGTTCAGTTTGTGTGCAGTTCGGAAATGATTCTTGTGAGCCCAGCTTTTCTTCTTAACATCAATATCGCCTACAAACAAGTGTTTATTGAGTTCCTGGTGAAATTTTAGTGCTATGTTAGCCACTTGGGGAGATAATTACAGGTGAATGAAAAGACAAGTTCTTTGTCCCCAAAGGGTTAGGTTCCCACATGAGGATACACATAGATACATAGGCACACAGACTCACAAAGGGATACTTACAAACAATACCATCTGGGCAAACATAGGTGTAGATATTCCAATAACATTTAAATCAAAATGTGTTAATAGTGGCTGCATCTGATAAAGAGTGGGAGATGGGAGGGCCTGAAGGGCATAATAAAAGTCCCTCTCTATTTATTTAGTTGAAGAAACTGGGTCATTTATCCTGTAGAATGTCCACATTCTGGATTTGGTGGATTGCTTCCTTGTGATGCATTTAGCTTGATCCTCTTCCCCATATTTTACAACTAGAGATTTAAATGAAGAGATGTGAATAGATTCAGATTCCCTTTTGTTTTGTTTTGTTTTTTTGCAAGAATATTTCATAAGTGATACTGTGTACTTCCTAAAAGTTTGAATCAGAGGACAAGTTGTGACTGGTTGTTCTAGTTTTAGTGGTATTAAGATTCATCAGTAGATTCAGGAGTTGTCAATAAGATTCATTCTTTATAAAGTTCCACATCAACTTTTGCACATCAATATTTTGGCATTTGTTGATAGTTGTTGCCTAGATTCATTATTCTCTAAAGTGCTGCTTTAGTTGCAATTCTTGAATAAAGAACAATTTTTCCTCATCAACTATTTGGTTACTCAAAATACAGGAAAGAGAGAATGAATATTTGATACTTTCTTTCCCTTAATTTTTATTTTCTCCTGGCCTTCTTTTAAGAGTGGTAAAACTTGCCCATCCATCCATCTTCAGAAGTTTCCTTTTACTTCTTATTGGCCACTTTTGCATGCATGTCCATCCCTAAAGTAATTATTTGCAAGGAATCCTTTGGGAAGAATGTGGCTGACTCATATTTGAATGACTTGGGTGCTCTTGGTAATGAAAAGGCAGAGCAATTTGCTCGTGAGTAGGCAACCACAATGCATGGTGGAACACCACTATCTATATGCATGTGATTGTCACCTCCATGTTTTTTGGTCTCTAACAAGTTAACCGAATTTACTAAAATAAACCTTACCCTTTACCTGTGTACTCTTTAGTTTCTTTGAATCTTTATTTTTACATCCTAACCAAATCCATTGCAATTTTTAACAGTAAATCTACCTCAGTGTGTCACTTCCCTCTCCTTCAATAGCCTGTAATTGCTTTATGACTACATGGCCTGACTCCTTCTCTGGGACCAATCTGAGTACCGCTAAACACTTGCCACCCAAGGCAGCTTGTTAGTATTTGAAACCTCTATGTGAGTTTTAAGCATAGGAGAACACTAGAAAGATAATTTTTAGCATAGATGCGTCAAATTTCCAGAACATAGGATTTTATCCCAAGTTAGCTTTATTCTAGTCCTCAAAGGCTGGTGATTTCACTACCAAGTTGATGCCCTCCTAATTACTGTGATTTTCCTTTCTATACCACATGAAGGTAATGTCTTGAATACCTAGCTAGGGTCAGATTCTTCTTTGTTTGCTCATATATTTGGAATCATAAGAAATCAAACTAAGAGACTGATTATGGGGGCAGTATGTGGACAGGAAGAAAATTAGGTCTAACCAAAGGAGTGTTCTGTGTTGGTTTTCTGAGAGATGAGGCCAAAAAATATAATTTGGAGGAAAGTCAAGATCATAGTCCAGAGAGACTGATATAAATACAAGCTGAAAGGGTGAAGAGTGACTGTAATAGTAGAATTAATAGCAGTCATATGCCAGGAGAGTTGGGAGAATAATATCCAGCTTTTTTATATTGAGCATTATAATGTCCCAAACCGTATTCTAAGCACTCTACATATATTAACTTATGTAATCATACACAACTCGGTGAGGTAGGAATATTATTCCCATTTTTTTTCAGATAAGTTTTAGGACAAATACTGTAGATTTCAACGATATGACTTCCTGAAAAAAGGCAAAACTATGGAGACAGTAAAAAGATCGGTGCTTGCCAGCGGTTAGGAGGAGGAAGGTATGAATAGGTGGAAGACAGAGGATTTTTACGGCAGTGAAACTACTCTATATGACACTATAATGGTAGATACATGTCCTTACACATCTGTCAAAACCTACGGAATGTACCACACCAAGGGTGAACCTTGATGTAAACTGTGCACTCCGGATGATAATAATGTGTCAATGTAGGTTCATTGATTATAACACATTCACCATTCTGGTGGGGGACATTGATAATGGGGAAGGCTATGCATATATTGGGGAGGAGGTATAAGGAAAATCTCTGTACCTTCTAGTCAATTTTGCCACAAACTTAAAAATTCCCTGAAAAATAAAGTCAATTAATTTTTTTAAAAATGGAAATTTGTCATTCTTTGGGAGCTTCCTAAGGATTCTGAACATTAATTCCTGCTCTTGAGATCCCATGGTTGGCCTTCTTCTGTTTTCCCAAGAGCTGATTGTTCAGATTTTTAAAAACTCTTTGAATTATCCTTTATCTTTCCTTAAATTACTTTTTATGCTTAAGTTAGCCAGAGTTGGCTTCTATTGTTTGCAACCAAAGAAGCTTATCTGCATATCCACGCACTCATTCATGTTTTATTTTTTGAAAGAGCATTTGGCTTACAAATAGTAGTCACATCTTGGTCAAGGGTAAGGAAGCTTTAAGGTTATTATTAATTATTATAATAATTGGTTATTCAAAACCAGTTGAAATTTCAACACATTTTGGATATGACTTTTCAATGTTACCAAAGTGAAGTTGCCTTCACTTTTCACAAACTCAAAATAAGAGTATTATAAGATATTTATGATATTTATAGGTAGACATACTGTTATAAACATATTGTATTTTTTTGTGTATATAAATTTTACCTACAAAATGACAATTTCACATGGTTCAACTTTTTACAAACTTGAAAGGGATTCAATGCTTTGCTTCTTTTTCATTTCTATGTTTTCAGGAGCAATATGTGTAGGCAATAGAATGGATGAAAGGGAACCCATGAAAATCTAAGAAAAGAGGAAAGGGTGAAGGAGGAATTTAGGTAGGAAGAGGTCAAGAATGCTTGAAGAAATGGCCATAACAAGGGGAAGGGAAATGGAGAGAAGGGAAATGTGGAGAGTCACTGTCAGCCAAGCTCACCTGGCTTCTCTCTGAGCTACTAGCCCACTGGATAATTCTGTGGTGTAGTGATTTCCTCTGATAGCGTCCAGTTCTTAAAACTTGGCTATGGATATACTAATTCTAAGAGGAAATGTATTTTTAAGTAGGAATAAATTACACTTTTTCTCTTCTAAATACTTATCAGTCAAAATTTCAAAGCCTGTTTTTGATGTAACATGGTTACATTTATTCCATTGACTGAGAGTCATTGATAGGCTAAGAACTCAATCCTCCAAACAACCCAGTGAGCTAGATTTTATTACTCTGATTTTATAGATATGAAATCTGTAATTTAAAGAGTTGGATCAACTTTCCCAAATCTTTCTGCTGATTAGTAGCTGAGTAGAACTGGGGCCCCGGTCTTTGCTTGTACTCCTCCTCTCTTGCCAGCAGCTGTCCCAGCAGCCTCTCTTTTTATCCTCTCTGAAATTCTCTCCCTGATGCCTCGGCTTCTGCCTCTTCGTCCCACTGCCTCATGATCTACCGATCTAGTAAGTAAATCTTAACTTTCCCCGTGCAAGGGAGGGGGATGCCCAGGAAGTAAAGCTAGACTTTTTGGAGTAAGGCAAAGAGTACTGTATGGATTATCATACAGTAATGTTTGTTTCCATTATGTTTGCTTATGGATTTTTTCACGATTCTAATCTTTACTGTTTTAAACTAGTGATCTAGTGAAACATTTGCCACTTTATTATTTGTACTTCAGTGTCTGTTTTCTATATATTTTGATACCCGTTTTCATTTTTTACTTTAAAGTGGTGAATAAATGCATGTTTTCATTCTGTATTCCTCAGCTTTTTTATAACCTCATGAAGCCCTTTTGGTGACAGGTCATCCTAGAACAAATCAAATTGTCAAGTATCAATTAAGTGCAAATAATAATGTGCTCACTCCTACAGTAAGTGCTGTGGGGAGGCAGAAGTTATAGAAGACTTGTTTGCTACCCTCAGGAAGCTTGCAAACTAGCTAGGATTGTAAAATTAACCAAGAGGAAACAGTAGCAAGCAGTGCAGGACAATATTTGCTGAAGTATGTGGTGGAGATTGGAAAAACTGTAAGCCTTTACAGAAGTAAGAGGTTGCTGAGGTTTGCAGTTGCCAAAGGGAAGTAGAATTTCAGTGGGGTTTTTAAGGAGAGCATTCCTCGAATGGATGGAGAGGAGACTAAGTATGCCAGACCAGGGCAGCATAAGTAAAGGCAAGAAGCAGAAATGCACAATACCAGGGAATAAGACTGAAGTGGCAGATAGAAACCTTTCTGCTTCCATGCTTGTTGGTTTAATGTTTGATGTGTGCCAACAATTGTCTTTCTATGCCATGCATGTTTTATTATCTGTTGGCCACATTTCTGTTGCTTTTCAGTACAATCTTAATTATTTCTAACTTGTTTTGTTGGTGTATGGGCTACATATTTTGGACTTTATTATTCTACTTCATGGTAGTGAAATAATAATATTTTTTGGTTCATAAATTGTTTCATGTGTGTATCTCAGCATTTAGCACAATACCCAGCATGTTATTGGTGCCCAGTTAATGTTATTAGTGGGATGATTGATTGCATATGGTATATGAAGCTTACTCAGGTTTTTAAAAAAACTATTCTCTGAAATCACCTCTTTTATGTAATTAGAGTGGTGTAAGGAGGAACAGACTCAGGTACACATCACCATCCCAGTGATTTGTAAGAGTGGGTTGAAATGTTTTCTTTTCGCCTGCGTCTGTGAAGAAAGGGAAGATGAGGGCAAAAAAGCATTCTGTCACTTTGGAGAAAACATGGGTAAGGCTCTAAGTGTGAGAAACTTTCCACATGATAGGAGAGTGACTGACTTTGCTTTCGTTTACTAACACTGTGGTGTTGTGACAAGGTCCTAGATACCATGGCAGACCTGTGGGTGGCCTCCCTTGAAAGCACCTTGGAGATGCTCTCTCTTGTAACCAAGCCATGAAATTAAATTTTGTTTGGAAACTGACTGGCTTATATGTCTCTTTGAAAGTAAGCATGTCGGAGGTATTTATTTCCAGCACAAGAGCTTCATCGGCCATAACTAATAAATTCTTTACACTGAGACCAACTTTGCTAAGCGCTGGCATGGGTAGGAAGTGCTCCTGGAGTGAAGACATTTCAAAGACATTTTAATACAGTGGCACCATGCGGAGGGCATTAATCTTTCTTGTGATTTCCTCCTATTGTAACAATGGAAAAGGCTTCTAATGTGCAAACCTCGTTAAATCAATCATCTTGGGAATTTAGATGCACAGTGTGATAAAGGCAACAACTTTCTCTACCTTAAGGCAATTTTCCATATGTTCTGGAAGTTGAGATTTAGGGAAAATAAGCTCTTTGATGGATTTATGATTCAGCTTCAAATGAAATATTTGAACTATTCACTCTATTAGCCAAAAGAAATGGAAAGTCCTGAATAGCTAATAAAGTGTGTTTCGTTTTTAGATAATATTTATTTTTTACGCGGCTGCTTTGGACACTCGTTTTATATCTTTTAAACTGTAACTACACTGATGGAATATAATAGGAAATGTATTAATTTGGAGCAAGGAGCTGTTTTGTACTGTTCTGTGTTTATTTACAATTCTCTGCTATTTTTGTTTAAGAATTTAACTGCTATTATTTGACAAAGCAGTTTTATGAAGATTAAAAAGTGTGAGGAAAATGCTTAAACCAAAGTGTCCTAAGAAATACACATTTTGCCTAGACTTAACTTCTTCCTGTTTGTATATAGAAAAGCACATTGAAAAGGAACACTAACTTCCAGAATATTTTAAATTTGGACCCAAATGCACATGGGTTATGCCTACACAACTACAACATTAGTACTGGCAGGTGGGAGTGACAAAGTTGTAGGAGGCACTGTTTTAATGCTAGTATATCGGCCAGAGGAAATGAACAATTAAAGCATTTGCCTTAAATCTCTTCTGCTATATTAGGGAAAGAAAGTGATTCAAAATGTTAACTTTGATTGGGTTTTATTAAATGCCATCCATAATTCACCTGGCTGATGGAGTATGTCTGGGCATTTCACAGCAAGATGGATAGTGTGGGAAGATCTAAGAGTTCACAGGAGCACTTGGGCACCATTGTTTGTGGACCTGTATCTAAACCATCTTGGAGTTAATTTGGTCAAAGCTTATATTACTAGATCTCTAGTGAGCTCTGCTTGAACCACGGATATTGGTTCCAGGAATACCTAGATTGGATCTATAGACCAAGTGGGGAACTCTTGCCCTGAACTCAAGAATTCCATGACTCAATAATATATTGAACCATTTTTCTCACTGCTTTCCCATAGTCCCTGGTTTGGTATTTTTGGAAGTTGTATTAACTCTTTTAGAGACATTGATGCTATATTTATATGAGATGTGCTTCCTAACTATATCACACTACGCTATCTAGCTCTATTCCAGTTTGAATTGTGCTTATTATGTGGCACTACCGTGTCAAAAACAGAAACAAAAGAATTTATTGAAACAAAAGAACTATATTATTTAAAATTAATCCATGTTTAGTATTAGGAAATTTAAAATATCAAGCAATTATATTTCAAAAGTTATGTATGTGATATGTGTATATATACATACATATACTATAAACATTTGGCAGAAGAGTATATTCTGTAGTCTTAGAAAGAGGAGTATAGAGCCATTTGAAAAATCATGATTGTATTACTTTACAACCTGAACCATCAGTGACTCTGTAATCTTTAAACGTTTGTTAAACACTGGTGTTCCTCAGAAACTCAAAGTTTGGTTAAGGACAATAGCCTTGAAAGATAGGTAAAACATTGTAAGTATTTCTACATGGCTAAAAGCTTACATGACATCTAGGTAAACTTACACTATCTATTAATTGACAACTTAGATCTCCATGGCTCAGAGGAAAGTGACAGCTGTGGGAATGAAGTAAGCCATTGAGATAAGTGGTTATCCAGGGTCTAACTGAATAGTGGTCACTTTCCAAATATACTTATTTTGTAGAGGTGGTTTACATACAGGTGGTGTCATATGGATTTTCAAATAAGAATACCGTTTTCTGCTTTCTTCTTTCCTCTTTGCCCCTTTCTGTCCTTCACCACCTCCTCTATCTTTCTACTTATCTGCCTTCCACAGGGTTTGAACCTAAAGGTACCCTCAGCAGGCTATTCTGTTTTCTTTGCTTGCCATCAACCCTTAGCAAAATTTCCCTCCGTGATGATCTGTATACCTAGGAACTTAACTGAAGTTGCTTACAGTGCAGCTTGTCTTTATAGTTATAGCTCTCTGGGGGAGCTGGAATGAGCAGGTCCCTATTCTCTATTTGTTTGGCCTTTGCATAATTTTTGAGGTTTGAAAATATGAGCTGACTCTTACCTGGCCACATTCAGGAAACTCTGCAATAGAAGCTTTGGTTTTATTAGGAAAGCTTTGGGAGAAGATGAGCTAAATGAGCAGACTATGTCTCTGAACACTGATGCTTGGATAATAATGGGGCTAGAGAAGCAAAAAGCAGCAGTACCCTCAGTGGCTACAGGGCCGGCTTCTTTTCTTGGCAGCGCCAAGAACAACCACAAAGCAAAACCTTCACTAGGTGGAAGCAAAAGAACTCTTACAATCCAATCACAGACAAGGGAGTGTGAGCAACTTAGGAGCTAACCAGAAGTGGAGGAAGGAGGTAGGTGATTTGGCGGAAGGCTTGGGGACGAATATCATTTTATAGTACTGATTATTATGTCATATTTTACTGTATATTACATGGCCTTCATTGTGCTATATAATAATAATAAAATACTATACATTATATACTATGTATTATAAAATTAAGTACGTATTTTGTCAAAAAGCGTTATGCTAAAATACTGTATAAATATAATGGTGGCATTATTATTGTACTCTAATGCATTCTCCCTGCTGCTGAATATGCCCAGGAAACTTTTGTATATGATATAGACACACTTGCTCCATGCATATAATTCTGATTTAAAATAGGATAAGAACGATTTGTCTAAGAGTATGTGCCAATCTCTAATAATGGAATTCTACATTTAATTTAAAAGAGGATTATGATTTGTTAATAATGTGGTCTTATTTCCTCTCTTCCCCTCTGCTATGAGAGCAGAGGCCTTGGCACTTGGTTCTCAGCTTAGTCAATCCCATCCATTCTACTCTTGTCATCACACTGTGTTGCTGTCATCCACGGCTCAGCTCCATCTAAGGGTAGGCAAGCCTGCCCTCTGGCCCTGCGCTATTTGCCCGGTCATCATGGTATAGCATTTGCTCGCTGCTGCTTGTTTACTCTGATGTTTTTCATAGTGACTGATGTTGGCTTTCATACCTTCTTTTCCTAAGTATTGAAGATGTTTTCCAGGATCCTTGTGAGCTCAATTTGATATCAGTAAACTTTTTTCTTCCTTTGTGACTTTAATATTTCATACCCTTTTCTTTATTAAGTTTTTCCATCTATTTCAGATAAGACTAATTTAGCCAGCAGATCTCCAGATGGGGTGCTTAAGTTTGGAGACCACCTTTTTTCTGCCATACTTGCAAGGATCCTGTGAGCAGCCTCAAGTGTTAGGGCTACAGATGGACATTCTAAATCCAGGGCATTTTCAAACTCAACTATTGAGAAACTGGTACTTGCCCCTGGGATATTAAGAAGGTAAGAGCCTTATTATCATTAATGACTTTGGACTGACTGATAAAGTAGGATGCCTGCTGCAAATGAGGGGTAGAGTGTTTAGCAGCTTTCTGGAGAATGGTAGAAGCTGGGAAGAACACAGAAGGAAAATTGATCAAGTTAAACCAGGAATTGGAAAAAGAATTATCAAACAGTGTTGAGGCCTGAGTAAGGTTGGAAAGTGTTCGGAATTGATTCCCACCTGGAAGGAGCCAAGAAGGAGTTCCTGGTTAGGTAGTAACTTTGGGGTTGGTAACTGGGACAGGATACTTTTCGGGGGGTGCTATTGTATTGGTGTGCAGGAATCAAAGGTGACTAAGAGTTATCCTCAAAGAGCAAATAGTGCTGTATTTTGCGCTAAACGAGCATCATCAAAAAACAAAGACAAGTACAAGTAACTACAGTTCAAAACGCAGTTCACATCCAAGTGGCTAGGGGAGAGAAGGAATCTGCATGAGGAGCCAAGGTTATTAACCAACACAAATCATCAGGAAGAAGGATGAGGGAGTTGTTATAAAGAGATGGGGCAGGAATGGCTCCAGAGCTGTCAAGTGGACAGCTGTTGTTGTTTATTCATTGACAGCAATCTTGGAAGTTAAGAGCAACTGGGGAAAAAACATGTGCTAGGAGTTTGCAGAAGCCAGTCAACATGGCTATCTGGCTTCTTTTAGAAATGGTCTACAGTCTCAGGGTAGAAGAAACAGAAGAGAATAATGAAGAATTTTAGGCTTTGCAATTGATTAAAAAAATTAGGGCACTAGAACAACCATGGTTGATAAAATGAGGTTCTGACTTTTCTAATGAGATACTACCTTCCTCTCATTTGGAATCAACCCTCCAAAAATCACATTTGAAATAATTTGACCCTTGTCTCTGTTTCTGTTTCAAATTTTCGTTTCTTTCTCTATGCTGTAAAGGAAGTTTGAAGCATTAACTTTTCATTTAGCTTTACAATGTAATATGGCTCTGTGAAAAGATTAAAGATATGGTATGTATGAGAAATATACCTTCCACATTATTCATGTAATAGTCATGAACTAGAAAAAACCTTACATTCTTGATACTTGAAGAGTTGTATGACTCTAGCAAAAATGACTGGTCAATCCATTTTGATGCCTGCTCAGTGACATCCCTGGGGGGTGCAGGAGTGAGAACCTGGATCCCCAAACTTATCACCATTATGGTATTAAGATGAACCATAGCAAATCATATTTTATGGTTTCATGTTCAATTCAGCCACAGCATATAGCCATGGATTATTTTAAGTGAAAATAAAGAAAACATATGGAAAATTTCTAGTCCATTGTGCTCATTGTAACTAGTCTATCTATGTAACTTAGAAATAATATTTTGGACTGAACTTGCTGAAAGTTGGCTTGTATCAACTGAGTAATTTTCTGATCCTTTCTCCACTTATTATTCCTCATAATCTAAACCACCAGTCTAGACAAGTAGCATAATTATATTTGCATCAGAAAGCATGGTACTCTTTGTCACAAACCTTTTACAGTGAATTTTGGAGCTATGAAACTGTTTTTTTGTTGTTCTCAAAACAAGTGTGAGCCACAGATAAATGGACAAACAGCATGCCTAAAACGCCATTTTGTAAACAAGTTTTAAAATTTACTGTCTGCAGCCTCTATCTGAAGGACAAATATTGCTTGTGAAAATAATTTTGATCTTTAGAGGTCATTTTCAGTCCCAACACATAGTAGATAGAATAATATCCATTAGTTTAGAAAGTGGTAAAGATGTCAACAGTTTAAGGTGGCCTTAAGTGGCAAAAGACAAATTTGGACTAATGTCTATTTGTAGCTATTAAGAAACCCATGAGTTTTATCCATCACATACACAGGCAGGCAATTCGTGCCACACAACTAAGAACCACTCCTCTTGTGTGACCAGCTAAATTCCTCTGGCTACCAGGACTGTATTTCCTGCTTGATGCGGATATCTGGTAATTCCTTCCCAGGTGCCTGCTCTTTGTGTTCTCCACAGACTTTTCATCCTCAGTGGCCACCTGGTTTATATTCCTTTTGTTTGATTCTAGCTCCTATCTCCCTCAGTTCTGAATAGTTTTGCAGAGATCAGCATATTCTATTTCTTGCTGAAT
Source organism: Equus quagga (assembly GCF_021613505.1). Lineage (NCBI taxonomy): Eukaryota > Metazoa > Chordata > Mammalia > Perissodactyla > Equidae > Equus > Equus quagga. The sequence goes on from NC_060273.1 coordinate 119,240,966, forward strand.
GCCTCCCTTTCTCTGAGTTACATTTCGTTGTTTTTGTGCTCTCATTTAATCTTTTTCTCACCTCTTTTCTAATTAACTCCATCGTTGCCTCCTTCATTATGCTTGTAATGAGGTCACAGAGGTGTTCCGAAATTTCTGCTTTTCCCATCTGCTTCAGGGTTCCAATTACTTTTCTTTGGAATTCTAAAGTGTTTTTGCTTAGTAGAAGCTTCCAATAAGGCTAACTCTAGGATGGCCTCTTTTCCTTCATCAATTCAAATGAAAACTTTCAAGATTATACAGACTCTCAATGGTATAAAAGGCATGATTTTCTCCAGCATAGAAAGGGAGTTAGAGACAACAACAGTTGAGCTACACAGAAAATTTAAATATCTTTTGAAAGAGTGTGAAGTCTGTTCTTCCAGATTGCAAGTAGATGCAGGTGAGAAATTTCAGAAAGACACTTTTATCCACACTTGGACGTGAAGGGTATGTAGCTAACACAACAAAATGAATTTTAAAGGAAATTTGCAAATAATATATTCTAAGGAAAAAGTTTTTTAACTTTAGTATCTTGCTCCTGGAGCATTATTTTCATATAGAATTTTTCAGTAGACTATTGTTTAGCTATTGCTATGGACTGAATTGTGTAACCCTCCCCCCTCCCCGGCCCCGCACCCCCCCTGTGACCCCACCCCCCAACTCTTATGTTGAAGGCCTAACTCCCAATGTGACTGTATTTGGAGGTACTGTATTTGGACCTATAAAGAGGTAATAAAGGTTAAATAAGGTCATAAGGGTGGGGCCCTAATCTGATAGGATTGTGTCCTTATAAGAAAAGGAAAAGAGACCAGATCTCCCTCCCTCTTTGTGCTCTGAGGAAAGGCCATGTGAGGACAAATCGAAAAGATGGCCTTTACAAGCCAGGAAGAGAGTCCTCACCAGAAACTGAACCCTACCAGAAGCTTGATCCTGGACTTTTCAGCCTCCAGAACTATGAGAAAATAAATTTCTATTGTTTAAGCCACCTAATCTATAACATTTTGCTAGCAGACTGATACAGCCATTAAAAGTAATTATTTTAAAGAGAGAAGCATTCATGTAGTTGGCAAAGCAGCACAAAAACTGTATACACTAAGATCTTAATTTAAAAAGCATAGGAGAAATTAGAACCCTCATATGTTGCTGATGGGAATAAAATAATGTAGCCACTTTGAAAACAGTTTAGCAGTTTCTCAAAATGTTAACCATACAGTTACCACTTGGCCTAGCAATTCTACTCCTCAGTATATACCCAAGAGAAATGGAAACATACATTCACACAAAACTTGTACATGAATGTTCATGGCAGCATTATTCTTAATAGCCAAAAAGTGGAGACAACCCAAATGTCCATCAATTGATGAATGGATAAGTAAAGTATGGTATATCCGTGCAATGAAATATAATTTGGCTATAAAAAGGAATGAAGTAGTGAAAAATGCTACCACATGGATGAAACTTGAAAGCATTACATTAAATGAGAAGCAAGTGACAAAAACCATTATATGATTCCATTTAAATGAAATGCCTAGAATACACAAATTCATAGAGAAAGGAAGTAGATTAGTGGTTGCCTGGCTCTGGGAGGTGGGCCATTGGAAGGAATGGGAAGTGACTGCTAATTAAATGGTACAGGGTTTCTCTGGGAGAGTATGAAAATATTCTAGTTATATGGTGGTGATGGTTGCACTACTCTGTAAATGTACTAAAAATCATGAATTGTTTATTTTAAATGGGTGAATTTTATAGTATGTGGGTTATATCTCCATAAAGCTGTTAAAAAAGAGTACATACCCATACAGGCACACATACATGGAAACATACTGTAAGGAAATACATTAAAATGTTAATAAAGATTTCATGTGTGTTTTTGGCTGATTTTCTACTTGCTGCTTCAAGTTTTTTTATACATTTTTTTCAAATTTTCTATACTGAATATACTTTTCAATAATGAGAAAGTAAACAAATATTAAAATCAAAGTAAATGTTCTCAACTCCACCCAAAATCTCCTCTCCACATATTTATTGAGTGTTTACTATGTGCTAGGTTCTCTGCTACATGTTGGAAAGACTCAACGAAACTAAATGAAGTATAGAAGCTTCTTAAGGAAGGGGCGTTATTTACTACTGTAAAGAAAGCCCTCAATTTGGTGAACGAATGAAAAGAAATAAATGAAGACATCATTGTCTCTTCTTTCATGGAGGCCACAATCTAGTTGTGGAGGAAAAAATTAAATAGGCAATAGTACAGTGTGATAAGCAAAGAAATAGGGTGCTTTAGGAGGGACACAAAACCTGGGATAGGCATTTAGTACAAGCTTCTTGGTGAAGGTAGTTTCTAAGCTGAGTTCTGCAGAATGAGTTGGTGGGAGGGAAAGAACAAATTCTAGGCAAAGAGAGCAGCACGTATGTAACAAGTCCCAAAGGTGAGCTGGGGCGTTGTCCAGTCAAGAAACTGCAAAAGCTGTGGTTAAGTTTGTTTGGAGTGTTGAATGAGTGGGAGTTGTAATGGAAGGTGAAGTTGGAGGCACGAGAGGGTGCAGATCATAAAAGGCCCTACATGGAGTGCTGAGAAATTTGGATTTTATCTTGAGGCAACAGTGAATGATTAGAAGGGTTTTAGATCCAGAGAGTGACTCCATTATACTTGGGCTTCTCTTGGTTTTGAAGAGTACTCCGTTCAGCTTCCTTTGTTATTGTAGGTATTTATTTAGAGGCTAGTCTGGTGTTAAGTTGAAAATAAAAGGAGGGAGAGGCTTGGGGGCCTGTAAGCAGAAATTTTATGGCTTCTCTGTCTCCTCCCACCCTCACCTCTTACCTTGTTTAACAAGAAGTTGGAGTTTTGGGTCTGGAAGAAAGGGAGGTGCTTGTGCTGGGGTCCCTGCCTTGGTTGGCAGGAGCAGAGAGCTGTGCCTCTCATGGCACTTCACTCTGGAGAGATTTTACTGAACACTGGCTTACTCTGAAGTGGCGGGAGGCTCCAGCCAGGGTTTCCAGCCCTCTCTAGATCTTCCATCCAACGTTTGTGGTCTCATCTTCCCAAGTTGGTACAGCCACCCTATCCGAGTTTTCAGTATTTTGAGGCTCCTAAAGACAGGCAGCTCTTAGTTAACATGATTAATTACTCTGGATTATATCCTACTTCCACCTTATGTTTTCAATTTATAATATTAAAACCTCTGTACCACACTGTTAGCTAATAATGACACTATATTTTCTGTATATTTTGACCAGTATAAATAACTTCTGGCTTTTGATCTTATAATCTTCACACACAATATATCATCTCCCAAACCAACATTATACACAGCTAAGCAGAGGTGGAGTCCCTCAATGCTTTCATGTAGGAAGGAGAGGATTCAGTGTGGAGAATGGATTTGAAGGAAGCTATTGTAGTGATCCACGTGAGGGACAATAGTAGCCTGATCTGATCTGATATAGTGGTAGAAAGGAGGAATATAGTTACTATATGGGCAGTAGACATGGTAATGCCAAATGATGATAACAATAATAGAGAGCACTTACAAGAACTTACAAGCAGCTTTATTTTGTGCCAGGCACTGTGCTATGTGCTTTCCTAGGATTATTTTATTTAATTTCTTTAATCCTCACGAAGACTTTGTGAGTTAAAACTCCATCACTGAATCGTATACACCTTCTGAGCAGTTTTAGTCATCATTATGTTGGTTTTCTATCAGTTCTGTCGAAATGCCTTCTTCCTCCTGACTCAAGGCTTTTGTGTATGCTGTTCTCTCTGTCTGGAATGTTCTGCACACCCATTTCCTCCTACCCCCAACTCAAAAGAAATTACCTAGTTAAATCTACTTTTAGATCTCAGTTCAAGTGCCCTCTTCTCGGAGAGACCTTCCTTGATCCCCAAATCCAGGTAAGATCTAGTTATTTCATCATCTTATAACACTATGTACCTTTCTTTCCAACAATAATCTCAGTTATAAGTTTACATGTATTTGTTTGTTTATTTTGATCATTTTTATTTCCTACACTAGATTATAAATTTATGAGGGTAGGAACCATGCCTAGGTTTCAGTTGTATGTATTTATTTATTTTTGATCACCATTACCCCTAGCACTAGCATGTTGCAGGGCATATAGTGGCCATTCACTTAATAGTTTGAAGCAATCGTGAACTTGGAGACTTTCACTTTCCCCTGTTTACTTTTGAGAATCCATCAGTCTACAATGCTTCTTTCACTACATCTGTGTCATCCTTTCCCAGTACTTCTAGTGACCATGAGTTCTCCAACAACATGTGACACGCAGGGTTTCTCCTGATCAATGATAGCCCTCATGCTACTGTGACTTCCAACTTCCATCTGCCTCCAGGATTCACTCCTCTCTCTGTTATGAGCATTGCTCCAATGAGAACAAAGACTTTTAATTTTGTTGATTCATGATCAAACACAGAGATGTGTGCCTTTGAGTTGACCACTATTCAAGTCAAAACCTGGAGCAGTTATTTTTGAGACAAAAGGATGGGAAATGATCAAACACTGGAAATTTTTAGTGCAAATAAAGATTGGTTCATGCATTTTAAAGGCATGCCATTCACAGTATTAGAGTGCAAGATGAAATTGCTAATGTAGAGACTGCAGTTCAAGAAGCTAGTAAAACTTTCAGCTTCAAAGGCAGAGGAGCCCAGCAGCTTGATCGCTTCTCTCTGTCTGCTTGAGGGAAACTTAAAAAGGAGACAGAAAAGAGATATCTCTGAATTGGGTTTTCAAAAAGTCAACAAATTATAAAATTGAGTCTACTTTAGGATTTTCATTATGTAAAAATATGCTGTGTATATAAAAGAAAATGACAAGGTAAAATTGTTTTTTTGAGGTAACAAGATTATAGGTGAATTTTTTCCTTCTTTCATTTTGATATACATTCATATTGTCATATGCAATATATAACATATTTTTCAAGGAACTCTAAATCTTCTGTAAAGTTCTAAGTTATAATTAATGTGTATCTACTATGTGCTGAGTTTCCTTTTACGTCATTTTAGTTAATCCCAATGACAATCCTAGGAGGAAGATGTTGAACAGGTTAAAAAAAAAAAAAAAGATATATTTGCTCCAGGTCTCGTACCTTGTCAGAGGCAGAGTTGGGATTTGAGCCCTGCTGGACATCCAAGCTTAGTTTTGATCCATTGCCCTACTCTATCTCCTTTTAGAGTCACTTGGCACAGTCTCCTCAAAGACTTTTCAAATTCCCTGACACTGTTGAAAGTGGTTTTCCTCTGCCACTTTGTTACAATTGATTATTTCAATAAATATTTATTAAACATTTGATATATGCCAGTGATTGTTCTGTTTCCTGGGTGCATACAATGGACAAGCTTCTTACTCTCAGGCTATTCTAGTAGAAGAAAGATAATAAATTCTCCAATAAGCAAATAAGAAAGCTGTAAGATGACAGTAAGCAACATGTAGAGAATGAGTGTTGGTTATCTGATAGTGACTAATTATTGGACCCCATAAGCTGTTTATTAAATAACATAATGCGAAGACCTCTCTGAGTAGGAAACACTGAAGCTGAGACCCAAATGGCAAGAATGATTCCAACAGAGGAACAAGTTTTTACAAAGGCCCTGTGGCAGGAACCAGCATGGTATGTTCAAATAAAGGAAAGGGAAGACCAGGGTTGCTAGATTGTGGCAGGTGGAGAGATGAGGTTGGAGAAGTAGATTGTAGCCAGGTCATCTAGGGACTTGGAAGCTAGAGTAAGGAAAATGGATTTCAGTTTAATGGACATAGGAAGTCACTGGAGGATTTCAAATAAAAAAAAAATATTTGTGCTGCTGTGTGGGAAATGGATGGTAGGAGAGCTGAGAAGAAGCATGGAGATGAGTCAGAAGGCTGTTGTGATATTCCTATACACTGAACCTGGGAGATGATAGTGGTTTTGATGGGAGCAGTGGTTCTCAGACTGAAGTATTCTTCAAAATCACCTGTAGGGCCTGTTAAAATACAGACTGACGCCCTGTTCTCTCCTCCCCTCCATCAAGTGTCTGATTCAGTACATCTGGGAAGGACCTGAGAATGTTCCAGCAAGTTCCCAGAGGATGCTGGTGCTGGCTCTCCAAAGGCAAAGACATTTGTAATGCAGTTAAGAGGGGAAAGATTCAGAGTGTATTTTAAAGTTGGGGTGATAGAACTTGCTGATGGATTGAATTTAGGGAGTGGAAAAAGAGAAATCAATAGCTAGAATTTTAGGGAAGTGGGAGGCGGGCATTTCACTGAGAAGAGGAGATCTTAGGAAGGAGCAGTTTTTGGTGGAAGAAGAGTAAGGAAAGAATCAAGATTCAATTAAATTAAGAAAGTAATTATGAAAACGTGTTTCATATATTTATACTGGATTGTATTAATTGTAAGTTTAGGTGATTGGTGACATTGATCCAATTCTTTCACGGAGCTGGTGGGGCTGGTTTGGGGCACATAGCTAAGTTGGGCAGGCCCCAACTAAGTGTTGGGGGTCAGAACAGGGGCTGGAACTAAAGAGGGCACATCGAGGCTGTTGGGAGCCAGAGGTGTGATTCAAGCCAGGTGGAGAGGTAACTGAACCAAAACAACAACATCAGGACTAAGTATGGAGGATTCTAAAAGACAGGATCGGCTGAGAATTTGTCTAGGGCATGTGGGCTGCAAAGTGCTTTGATGAACTAGGTCAACTTACAGGATGAGTGTGAGGACAGGAACCTGTGTATTGATAAATACACATGATAATAGCAACTAACCTTTGTTGAGTGCATAGTGTTTGATAGGCATTGCTGAGCACTTGACATAGATTGCCTAATTTAACTCTTACCCTGTAAAACTCCTTGTTTCCTCCACTCTCAAAACACTTCTCCCACAAAGTGTGTGGATTTTTCTGCACCAGGCAATTCTCCATTTCTTGGCATACACTGACTGGTTGTCCTACAATTTAACCCAATTCTGACACTAGCTACCTGGAGTTAGTGCAGCCCTCACAGGTTAAGGGCTCAGTCCCACAAGACTGCCCACTTCGGACACCAGTCACAAGTCCCAGGTTGTCATCTGTAGTTCTGACCAACTGGCTATAACTCAGGAGTTCCCACAACTCCCTCTTCGGATTTGATAATTTGCTAGAAAGGCTCACAGAACTCAGGAAAGAGCTTTACTTACTAGTACTAGTTTATTACGGAAGATGCAACTCAGAAACAGCCACAGGGAAAAGATACATAAGGCAAGGTATGTGGGAGGGGGCAAGGTATGTGGGAAGGGGCATGGAGCTTCCATGGGCTCACTGGGTTGCCACCCTTCCAGCATCTTGGTGTATTCGCCAAACCTTCCAAATGCCTTTGATTAGGGCTTTTATTGAGGCTTCATTATATAGGCATTACTGATTAAGTCATTGGCCATTAGTGATTAACTCAACTTCCATCCCCTCTCCTCCACTTTGCTGTTAGGGGGTAGGGCTAAAAGGTTAAGGTTTCAACTCTCTGATCACATTGTTGGTTCCCCTGACAACCAGCCCCTCATCCTTAGGGGCTTTCCAAAAGTTACCTCATTAACATAAACTCAGGTATGTTTGAAAGGGGCTTGTCATGAATAACAAAGATGTTTCTTTCAGCTTTATCACTCCAGAGCTATTTCAGGAGCCAGGGACAAAAATCAAGTATTATAATAAAAGATGCTCGTTTCATATTTATCACTTAGAAAAATTACGTAGGTTTTAGGAGCTCTGACCAGGAGCCAGAGATGAAAATCAAAATATATGTTTCTTATATCCAATTCCACACCCTGTGAGATAGGTATCATTATCATCCCAGTTTATAAATGAGGAAACTGAGTCCGAGAGGATAGCTTCCCTGAAGTTGCATAGTTAGAAAATGATAGAGCTGGGATTCATACTTGGGTGCTGTTGAATTTCAATATATTTTATAAGATTTTAATCTGTACAACTTTAAAACAAACATTTTATAGGGGGGATTAAATAGCTTTTTGCCTCCTAGTCTATAAAATGTTTAATGTCAGGCTGTAGTCAGGGACATACTTCCTCCCATTCTCCTTATGACATTACTAATATTGAAAAATCTAGATCCAGCTATCATTTCAATTGATAGCTCTTCTTCCAGGAAGGCAATTCATTATAAACTTGAGGACTGTTTTCATGGTCTGTGTCTGAAAACAGTATCTTCTGCACAGAATTAGCTAGAGGGTTTACCGCTATGTTTTTTTAAGTGTTAATACATTAATCATATATATGAAAGTGTTACATTTCCTCGAGAAGACATTTTTTTGCTTCTCCGAAAAGGGAAAACCCTCACGTTCTGAGAAGCCAGGCTGTTTATCTACTTCCCCTCCCTTTCCCTTGTCTGATATCTTTCATCTCATCTCCTGTTTCTTACACCCTCACCTTCCAAAGTGATGTTTCCTGGGAACACAGGAAGAGAACGAAAGATAGCCCACACAGGCAACTCTTTAAGGATGGGTGTGCCTTTATCTTCTGTACTGGCTCCGGATGCCTCCCTTGGCTTATTACACATTACTCCCCTGAATCTTGGATGCTGGCACGGTCCCTGATTGTCCCCTATGCAGACAAGAAGGAGCATTTGACCGGCTTGCTTGGGGGAGCAGACAGATAAGAAAGATGTTTTCTTAACACATTAAATTTCATGGGATTTTTTTTTCTGCCCAGAGAAGCTTTCCAGGGCTATTCACTTGCTGTTTTTTCCCCAAGTCTCTGAATGAGTTATTCATTTGAAAACTTGAGAAACTGAACAGTGATGGGACTACTGAGGAGCCCATTACCTGAATATAGGATCTTTGAGGGCAGGGAGATAGTTTTTATTAAAGAAACTGATTATTTTGCAGTACTATATTATGCTAGGTGTCATCTAGTAAATATTTTTCAATTTTTTTAATGTCATAGAAACCACTTTGCAGATTATACAGCAAAGACCACAAATATATAATATGTTTTATCTCCTGCTGGCTGGCCTGTATTTCTGCAAAAAGGACTTTCAAATGTACCTTATGTTTCCAATCAAGAAAATATTTTCAAAAATCAGACCTTCTTTATTGTATGAATCTTGTGCTTTGAAACAATGTTATGGAAACATAAGCATAAAGCAAAACATGTTTTGATTGGGTATTGATCTGAATTAAATGGAAAAGCAAGAAAATTCTGAGCTGGTCAAGTAAATAGACAGAAATATGATATAATTGGAGGCCAAGGAGGTGCTTGGCACACGTTCTTCTTTCTAAATATTTCTCTAATAGTACAGATAGGTTCCCAATATGTTGCCATTAGTTGTGAAGAATCGCTAATTTAAATGTAATCTCCTGGGAGTAGCATCAAGTTGTCATTAACAATTGATGCACAATATTTGATATCTAATTAAGAGTAAGAGTTAATGAGAATGGGGTCCAGGGTAGGTTGAAGCAGCAATGGAGTTAAAGGGTTTTCATGGAGCTAGCTTTTGTGGAGATGGACTGAAAAGAATGAGAGGAAAATAAGAAAGAAAACCTGCCCCAGCTGGGCATGTGGGACCTTCCATTCTGAGGGAGACTAGCTTGCTTAAGACCCCTGCTGATAGGGAGGTGGTGGGGATTTTAACTGTACCACGTGACCCTGCCTTTCTTCTTTGGCTAAAACAGTTTATCTTGATTGGGAGGATGGAAAGCTGGTGGTGAATCTGAAACAAGGACATTGATTCCTTGGAGCCAATGACCTATGGATGGGCTAATACAACAAAAGGATGCTATGGCGTGAAGTTGATACCAGAGTGGGCCATAAGGGAACCAAAGTTTTTAGGAAGCTTACATTTTGAATAAGCAAAGGAAGCCAGTAATTAAGACCACCTAGCCCAGGCGAGGCTGATGCAGAGAGTAACTGATTCTTGAAGTCTGTAGATAATCTCACAATAAACTTCCCTTCTCTTAAGCTGGCCTATGTGAGCTTCTGTTATAGTAAGAGGAGCCCAATTAAAATACTGCCTGATGAATTTTGTTTAGGATGATCTTGACAGCAAATACTGAAGTATGTGACCATTAGGCCACTAAATTTCTAGAAGTAAGAAATTTCTGGATGTAAGAAGCAGAGGGTGCTATTTAAGAGGAACGCATTAAATTTGATATGCTCACTGGCAATCTAATTTGAAAACCTTTCAGCCCATTTCAGTCTTCTCAGCCCACTTACTTCTCTGATCTAATCCTGTATGAAGATAGGTTCTGAGACCATGCATAGGTTAAAAAAAAGAAAAAAGAAAGAAAGATGACCACTTTTTACCTAGAAGGATGTTAGTAAGCATAGGGAGACAACTGTGATGTTATCTATAGTGCTTGGTCCCAGCAAATAGACGTGAGTGACATTCCATCCAGATTTCGCTCAATTCTACCATTCAGTAACACCAGCGTCTACCCAAATTGAGTTTATAAAGACATTTGCTCTTTGAACTAATTTACTTTTAAAAGTATATCCTATAGAAAAGTCTGATGTGCCATCATTCCTTACATTTTGGTTCCCATAAATGATTAGCTCTCCCATTGAATATGAAGAATAAATAAGAGCAAAAGATCATAAAATGAGAGCATATTGTCCAAACATGCTATGTATGCCTTGGCAAACAGAATACACATATTAAGACAAATCGCATCTAACTTGCCAGAGAACTGGATCAAAGCTGGCACAGAAAGGGCTGCTGTTGGACAGATCAGGAGGGAAGCTTAACAGTGGCCCCCTTGAAGTAGGGAGACCATACAATTGATCGTCCAGACTGGGACACTTTTGAGAGTGGTGGGAACACTACTAACAATCACACCAGGTCAGTAGATGTAGACTAGAAGTATTCCAGGAAACTGGATGTGTGGTTGCCCTCCAAAGAAGCCAATTCACCATTTCCTCTGCAAAAATTTCTTTTATGTAATGGCCAAAGAGCTAAAAGGTGGAAAGTTCTGAACTTGAAAAGAAGAATGTTCTAAAATCCAGGTCTCTTGAAAATGTGTACTGTTAAAATGATGAATAAAATTCAAAATATCGAGATTTTTGTCTTGAGAGCCACAAGTGTCACATTTTAAAAGAGTTAACTTAGGCACTGAGGTGATGCTGTAGGAACTTTACTCAACTTAAAAACAGTGCACCTCCAGTATTGCTGTGAGGAGTCTTGGCTGCCAGGGTCCCCAACTCACTTGTGCCAGGCAAGCCAATCCTGAAGGCTTTCTGAGCCAGGTCACATGTACCAGAATTAGGTTTTTTGAAAAAAATCAAAGTAAAATTGGGGCCTGCTCCGTGGCCGAGTGGTTAAGTTCGTGCGCTCTGCTGCAGCGGCCCAGGGTTCGGATCCTGGGTGCAGACATGGCACCATTCGTCAGGCCACGTTGAGGCGGCGTCCCACATCCCACAACTAGAAGGACCTGTAACTAGGATATACAACTATGTACCGGGGGGAGTTGGGGAAATAAAGCAGAAAAAAAAAAAAAAAAGATTGGCAACAGTTGTTAGCCCAGGTGCCAATCTTTAAAAAAAAAAAAAAAAAAAAAAGCAAAGTAAAATTCACGTAACATTAAAATTCACCATTTTAATAGTTTACAATTTAGTGGATTTTTGTAGTCAATGTTGTGTAACCATCACCATTATCTAGTTATGGAACATTTTCTTTACCCCTAAAGGAAGCCTCCTTTCCCTCAAGGAATCAGTCTGCATTCACCACTCTCCTTGGCCCCTGGCAACCACTGAACTTCTTTCTGTCTCTATGCATTTGCCTTTTCTGGATATTTAATATGAATTAAAGTATACAATATATGGCCTCTGTGTCTGACTTCTTTCACTTAGCAAAATGTTTTCGAGGTTCATCCACATAGTAACATGTATCAATACTTCATTATTTTTCATGGATGAGTAATATTACATTATATGGGTATGTCATATTTTGGTCTGTTGATGGACATTTGGGTTGGTTCTACCTTTTGACTATTTTGAATAGTGCTGTTATGAACATTCATGTACAAGTTTTTGTTTGAACATCTGTTTTCAGTTTTGGGGGGTATATACCGAGGAGTGGAATTGCTGGATTACATGGTAATTCTATATTAAACTTTTTGAGGAACTGTGGAATTAGTTTTATAGGCAGGGCAGTTGTAAGAGTATTCTCAAAGAGGTCACCCAGGAGAGGAAGTTGGGAGTGGCTATCTATGTATGGAACCATTTCTTCAAAAGGTTGAGGCCCAGAGATATATATTACTTTCTAACACTTAATGGGAGTATATTTGTCTGGTTATTACTAAGGTAGGCAGAATCAAGATGACTTTGTATCCACTCCTTACTCTGCCAATGAATTTATTTATTCAATAAAACCAAGTAGGAAATTTAGCAGGCGTTTTTGATTAAGAATTTTCTCTGGGTCCTACACTTCTCTTGGTGCTGGTGAGTCCCTCTTGTTTCTGAGGTTTATTTTGAGTTTATCAATATTCAAAGTTTGCAAAAGGAGACATCACTATGTTTTTTATTTTGTATTTGTCAAACACCACTATCCTTCAGAGGCTGATCTTTCGCTATCTTAAGAATAGGCTCTTTACTTGTTTTGATAAGAAACTGCTAACATAAAAAGAAACTATCTTAAAACATACAATATAAACACATTGCTTTTAGGGGTCGGCCTGGTGGTGCAGCAGTTAAGTTCACACATTCCGATTCAGCTGCCAGAGGTTCACCGGTTCGGATCCTGGGTGCGGCCTTAGCACTGCTTGTCAAGCCATGCTGCGGCAGGCGTCCCACATATAAAGTAGAGGAAGATGGGCAGGGATGTTAGCTCAGGGCCAGGCTTTTTCAGTAAAAAGAGGAGAATTGCAGCAAATGTTAGCTCAGGGCTAATCTTCCTCAAAAAAACAAAAAACACCACATTGCTTTTTTTTCCTTTCTCTCCTTAGAAGTATTATTCTTATCTTTATGAAATAATTTTTATTATTTTTTCCCATGAAATGATTTATTTACTAGAAATAAACCCCTTCTTTAGGAACAGAAAAATCACATCTTTGGAAAACTAACAGAAAGGAGTTTGTGATTCTATTTTACCAATATTATTTCAGAAGTTTATTTAGAGGGTTGACTAGCTTCCAAAATTAAATTGGTAATACAGTAATTTACCTTGGTTCCTTTTGGGTGGAGAGTCTAGGAAACAAGTTTCATCCTGGGTTTCCTTGTTTTTCAGCTAATGAACAGGCATGGAACACCTGGAGGAGTGGTCCACCACACACCGCCCACTATGATCAGACAGTGGTTTCAGATTGTTTCCCAGCTCCACAAAAGCTCTAATTCTCTACCTTTCAGAATGCTCATTCAGCAGAATTATTACATATTAACAGAAAAGATATTCTAGAGATGTGAATACTTTTGAGCTCATATGTGATAATTTCTTTGCTTTTAAAACATCTTTTTTTGGGAGGCGGATATATATATATATGACATATTTATTAGTGTGATTATACAAGGATCAATTGATTATATTTTCATGCTGCTTTGTTCCAAGATCATCAGATGAAGATAGTCTCCACTCTGTCCTTTATTAAGAGGATTTTGAATATTTTTGTCTTTTTATTATTGTGGCATTTATTTTACAAAACAAATTAACTTCCCATTTATGCTCCCAAATGACACACCTTTATTGATTAAATAAGACAATTACAATTTTGCTTTATTAAATTTCAAATGTTTCCTGTGCTATAAAACTAGCACCATCTATAAATAATAATACAAAATTCAAAATAATTAATAAAATGCTCAGAGGCAATGACAATGAGAGGCATGAACTAACGAGCAAGAATAGCACAGATAATGTTTCAGGTAGACAGAAAATGTGTATGACACGCTGGAAACCTTGCAAAGATGTTAGAGGTCGGCACTTTGGTCAGATAACTAATTTTTATCATTTCAGAGATCCAGGCTAATCATATTGTATGGGTGTGTGTGTGTATTTATAGCTGTATGATTTTTGTGCTGCAGGATCAACAATAGAATGCAGATTGTAATTTGTTCAAGGTTTTTTTCCAGTTTTGTTCAAACAGTATCATTGTAAACCTTGAGGTCTGAACATAATACTCTGGTGTTCAATGTCGGAAAGAGGATGGTTAGCAAAGGAAAATCACCCTGAAGTACCAGACTCTTTTGACTGGGAGAGAAATAAAAATAACCAGGAAAAGAGAACAGCAGCAGAGGGGCAGCATCTGTTTCACTTTTTTAGGAACTGCATCTCATGGACCCAGTCATTAAAATTCCAATGTGTCTATGCTTGATTTCTGTGAAGCCACATTTTAACCCTCTTAGATTTGGAGTAGAGAAAGACGGAGACGGAGAGACTGAGGGAGAGACGGAGGGAGCAGGTCCCCGTTATAAGTGTTTCACGTCTACTACACTGGGTAATACCTACTATGGGGATTGTAAACTTTCAGGCACTGTGATATAGTTCTGAACATCTGAGATACTACACACTGAAAACACCATGAAATAAAAATAATCTCTTCACACTTCCCAACTGGCTGTTGATCAACTTTTTCCTTTCCCACATTTATGCATGAAGTGTCCCTTCGCAGCCAGAAACCCTGTGGTGTTTTTGGCTCTGATTTGGACAGTAACTTGCTTATTTTCAGAGTTAACGGCAGAAAGCAAAGAAAAATGTAGTCCATTAATGTGTTACATTATGTAAAGAAAACAAGATTGCTAAATACTGCCATCCAGTATAATTTCCAAGCATTTATTTAAACCTTTTATTTCAAATCAAAATCAAATGGAACAGTCCCCAAATATTAGAGTTGAAAAAGAGTTGTCTCTGTATGTCTTAGAGTAATTGACTCACTTATTTAAACTTTCTGCAAACCCATCCTCTATCAAGCAACCTCCAAGTGGAAACATACACGTATATACACTTAAATAACCACAGCAAATATTGAATATTGACTTTCCTGTTTTTCTTTCCTTTTTCTCCCTTAAGGGAAGAACAGTGCAGGGTTTAATTCTCTCCGTGGCTGTGTGTATGAGAGTGTGTGTGTGTGTGTGTGTGTGTATGTTGCAAATTTAACAAGCAATGACAGTAAAAGATGAATATAGTGGGTTGCTGAACTGAAAGAGTATGTGATCCAGAAACTTGCTTTGAGGTTTGTCAGGTACAAGTTTTTATAATGGATACTAAGTGTGAATAACATTGGTAGTTTGCAGATGAGCCTAAAGCTAAATATATGCTGTCTGTTGCTGGCTGCAAAGGACATGGTAGGGCCACTAAAGCAGATCTTTCTTCCTTAGGCTGGGGATGCTCCTGTTAATATGCTATTTCAAAAACAAAATTCAGTGCTAACTTCTGGGCTAATAGTTCCAAGGAAATGTTTTATTTTGCTCAGAGCAATTAATCAAATTACGCAATCCTAAAATTAAAAGATATCTTCTCTTTGTTCGTGTCAAATCAAACAAATAATATGTCCTCATGCACTAATTATATATGTGAAGGCAGTTACATACTTATTTTGTATATCTTTTTAAATGCATAGGAAATAGTTTGGAAAAATACACTTGTAATTGGTAATAGTTCTTACCTCTTGGGAGCTGATTTGGATTGGGATGATGATCAAGTGGGACTTTAGAGTTCTTTGTAATGTTTGCAGTTTAATGTAAATGCATAAATGTGTCACTTCAGAAATTTAAAATGAAAATAATTTAAGAAGTTATATTTTCTAGATGCTTGCCCTTAAAGAGAATATCTAAGCTATTCAAGATAGCCTGCTATTTTTCCATTCAAAAGTTTTTATTGATGGAGAGCTTTATTCCTAGTCATCCAGTGTTTTTTAAACTCCAGGGTTGAAATTTTGTCCTTTATCTCTAAGGTAACCTAAGAGAACAGAAATATCTCTAAGCATTTCCTTTAGTTCTGTTTTCTTTGTAAAAGGTGAATATAAGTGAAGAATGCTGGGCAACATATGAAACAACAGGGCATTGCTAAACATTTCTAAGAAGTAATGGCAGGATTCAGGACAATTTCATCATCAGCATCACTGATAACATGGATTTATTTATGGAATAAAGTATAAGAGCAAGAGTAGGAACAATACTAGATTTTGTGTATAAAGCCTTTAGTTGTAAATATCTTAATTCAAAAGACTAGGTTTGCAGGTAAAAAATGCAAAACAGGGAGTTTTGCAGTGGGGTTTTCACTCTCATCTGTACACATAGCAGTTAGCTTCAGTAGCGGTGTTTTTAAAATAGAAGAGACAGGGCCAACCCGGTGGAACAGCAGTTAAGTGAGCACGTTCAGCTTTGGCAGCCCGGGGGTTCCCCGGCCGGGATCCAGGGTGCAGACATGGCACCGCTTGTCAAGCCATGCTGTGGTAGGCGTCCCACATAGAAAGTAGAGGAAGATGGGCATGGATGTTAGCTCAGGGCCAGTCTTCCTCAGCAAAAAAGAGGAGGATTGGCAGCAGATGTTAGCTCAGGGCTGATCTTCCTCAAAAAAACAAAAAAAGAGAAGGGACAGCAACACAATACAATAGTTAAGTAATAGGGATAAACCAACCCCCAGGATCTTCATGCAGGGGCAGTCACATAGCTTTTCCACTGCTAGGTTAATTAGGACTGGCTCAATCCTCCACACACCTGACTGGCCAGAACTACAGTACTGCATACTTGGGGGGCCAACCAGTTTCCAGGATTATCTAAGAATTTTGAGAATTATGCAAGCCAAAAGGAAGCCCTTCCCCAACAGCAGTCCCACACACAGATGTGCCTGGCATCAGCTTTGTGCTCTTGACTGCCATCAGTTTGCTTTTCGCTGACATGTTCTGCTGCTGTTGAGCTCTGGTCTTCCTCCATCTGCTAATCCATGAAGAACAAACTTTGCTGGGGTGATCTTTCAAAGGAGGATGACTCTGATCTCTCAGAGGCACATAGCCCTGGGTGTTCCTCAGTGGGTTCTCAGTGCCTGCTCTTTTATTTTTAAAGATTTTATTTTTCCTTTTTCTCCCCAAAGCCTCCCAGTACATAGTTGTGTATTTTTACTTTTGGATCCTTCTATTGTGGCATGTGGGATGCTGCCTCAGCATGGCTTGATGAGTGGCGCCATGTCTGCGCCTAGGATTTGAACTGGCGAAACCCTGGGCCCTCGCAGCGGAGGGCACGAACTTAACCACTGGGCCACAGAGCTGGCCCCAGCAAATTTTTTAACAGGATGAAAATCTTGAATTCCTAGGAATTGAGAATTCCAGAGATTGTATCCCATGAAGCAAATAATCACTAAGAAGAATGAGATCAGGTATTGCTTAAGTTGCATAACCAAATTTATGAAGAGTTGACTCATATTGAAAAGTGTTTATGTATAAAAGCACAATTTAACTACCTTCAGCTGTTTTGGTTTTAAATTTCTGCCCATGTTAGTAGGAAAATATCCCATTTATTGAAGGCTGACATACACCATGAACATCACTAGTCGTGATATTAATGTGGCCACATCATGGTATGAGCAGAACACCATTTTCTTCTTTAGGAAAAAGTACAATTAAAAATATGTTGAAAAACCAGAGGCCAAATTTTTAGTTTACATACTCTAACAGTTTAACACTGAAATGTCCATATCATCTTGGAAACTCTAAGATAACCTCTTAATAATTGAACATGTTAAGGAGCAACAGCTTTGTATATATTTTGTAAATGACTTCCAAGATACACCAACACAATCTTATTGAGAGGATATTAGCATCAACTTAGACTTGATAATATTGCTGCCCCTTTTCTTTTAGCTCTGCTTGGCTGCCTGGCGTTTGCCTAGATAGCAATTAAGACTCTCAGTTCAGAAAGCCTGATAAGGTTGCCACCGTCTCTGATAGCAATATTGTTTGAGTCATTGTTTTTACCTATAGTTAATAATCCTCTTGTGAGGCTTAAAAATTGAGCTGGTCTTCCCTTTATATAGCCTCTAGGTCATTTTAGCTTGAAATGATACCCATAATGCTTTCTTCATGTCACAATGTCCTGCGACCCAAATCTCTCTTGGAAAAGCTGCTAAAACCAAGAAATAGGGGGAAATGGCAATTATTAGTTGGCCATGGCATATATTTTCCTTTTCAGACCTTTGAATTATGCTTTTTAGCAGATCTGTGATAAGGTAGGGCAGTGAGGCTTGCACAGCTGTGGTTTAACCTCAAGTACTTTTGTCAGATTTTGTTTTTTTATGCAATGTATTTCACTTCTGACATTTAGAAGATTGCAGCTATGAAGAATTTGTGTGGACCGTCTGCAAGCATTTTATTTTGCTAATGAACTAAAACTGATCTTTGTAATTGAAAGATAATGATACTCTTTGACTGTAATGACTAAATACCAAGTGAAATTCAACACAATCCTGGATGTAATATGACTGCTTTATCTTAATTGTGAAATCACATTGTATAGCTTTTTAAAATTGTTTAATTATTAAAGAAACAAATCAGATGAAATGAGCAGTTGGAAGGATGCTGGACTGTATGTCTGCAGACTTGAATTTTAAGCTGGACTCTTGCATAACCTTGGGCAAGTCACTTAATTTCCTTGGGACTCAGTTTTTCACCCATAGAACTCGTAGAACAAGGTTATTTAAGGTCTCTTCCAGCTCTTCCATCTCTAGAATCTGAATCCCACCAAATTGATTTTTCATAGTCAGTAAAAAATTTGAACAAAGCTGAAGTGTGAAATATTTGACAAGCATTAACAGGATTGAACATGTTTTAGATGTGCGGTATTCTGTAGGAGAAAAGAACACTTGAGAACTGCCCCCACCTACCCTACTCTCCACATAACTTGTATTTCTTTAAATTTAAAACACTGTGCAATTGCCAGTTACTCTACACTGGTTTTATACTTCTTGTGGTAAGGACAGAGAGAGAGTGCTCCAACGTGTAATTTCACAGGGCATGTTGTGCTTTATAAACTCAGTAACGAACACTGGGTTGGGTTGGAGATCTGGATCAGCTTAGGTGGTATATAGTCCAGACTATACTTTACCAGATTTATGCTTGATAAACAGGGTCGTGAATCTTATTGACATTTTTTTCCCCTGGGGGTAGGAAAAAAATAGAGAGACAGAAAAGCAAAACTCCTTGCAACAGCAGAGCACCTGCTTTCTTAAATCTTCCCCAGGGAGGTTCATTATTAAGCTCTGAAATGTAAGATCTTATTATAAATGGCAGATTGGAACCTGTACTCTCTTCATTTGTAATATGCTTATTTTACTGATTTCTTATTAAAATCAAATTTACCTATCGGCTCATACACAAAAATATACTTCTTTGTAGGAATTTTATGGGTGGAAACAGAATATTAAATTGTACAATGTTCACATATTCATTAATAAAGAGTCCTCCATGAGTCAGAACGTACTCATTTTTATTGTCTTTGCATTTCTAGAGTCTGTGTAAGATAACTGTCTTAAAAATATAAGAGAAGATTTTAGAAATAGGTAAAAGAGGTTTGCTTAATATACCAGAAAATATCTGGCTTTATTTTTCTGAGGGATAAAAATAGTATATGCGCATATATTTTGAAATGAAAAGGTATAAATAAAAATGCAGTTGTAGAGCAGATAACCTGAATTAATCGACTACTATTTGTCTGCCTTAGTATTCACATGAGGCTAGCTTTTAGCCATTTACATTAATAAATTTTTTGCTAAATAACCTCTGAGTTACAATACTTGATCTCACTTAATACATTTTTTAAAGGACAGACTGATGTTTTTTGAAGGAATTCATATTCTATTGTCTTGCAAAGAAGAGTCATATTCTCATAGCCTTTCCTTCTGAATAAACAAGTTCCATGTTTGCCACTCATGATTTTTTTTAATAATGATGATTGAAACACTAAATAATTCAATTTAATTTAGACAGAGGAAAATAAAACTTTGGTACAATTCAGAAATTTCAAAGCATTCCAAGATTGTGGTAGACAGAAGGTCTGTTTTATCTAAACCTGAGGAAGAAATGAGAAAGCAAGCACCTGAGTGGAAAGGTTTTGGGATTGGGAGTCTATTAATGATGGTGAGCATTGTGTTGGCTTAGGTGTGTAGTAAACCCAGTAGCAACCTGGAGCAACTGCAGTCAGGACAAACCTATGTTAATTCTTCTGTGATTGATTGGCTTATCTGAAAAATGGGGACAATGGTAGAAAAGTAAAGATAAGGCAAGAAAACAATGAAATGTGCTTGGAAACCATTTATATCTGAAAATTATTTTGAAATGAAAAGATTATTTTCTGTAGAAGTTTAAGTAATACATTAAAGCAGATTTTAATGTATTAACTTACTAAAGAACTCCAGAAATAAAGGTGTTATTTTTTGGGAGACGACTCCTGAAGTTCAGAAAAATGCTATTTTATTTATAGTATGAATTGCAATCGAACCTATTCCATGAAATCATTTTTTCTAGAATACTGATAAAAAGCAATGTACCTAAAAATCTTATGAAAAAAGAGGTAATTATACCCCAATAAAAATGAGAGAAAGAATACAAAAATATCAGGGTTTAGATAGATAATTAAAATCTTTTTCTACCACCAGTCACTTTCGTTTTCTAAACTGACACTATTTTTAAAACAATAAAAAAAATATACTTTTTGTATTTTGGTGATTACCTTCATCACAGTCATTCTCCAAACCAGGAAAAAAGGCAGTGCTATTACAACTGTGAGACCAGAATGCTGAACAGGTTTGTTGAATTCTGTGCAGGAGGCTAAGGAACCGGCAAATGCCTGGGTGAAATTCCTCTTGAATATGCTCCTGTTCTTCTGAGCCGGTTCTTCAAGCACAGGCAATTTCAAGTTCACTTATACAGGGGCTCTTTCTTTCTGTTTTTTGTGACCTAAATTTGCTAATACTATATAGGGAATGATGAGTTGCACTTTGATTCTTTAGGTCTGTGGATGCTCTTTTATTTTAGAGACTGATAAAAAGGTAAACTTCTGTATTGGTCTAAATATTGATAGCTAGTGGGGGGGAAGGCAGTGGAGGATAAGGACATCTTCCCTATATTTGGTTGCTAATTAGATTCTGTTATGATTTAAGAAAACCGCAGCTCAGAGATGATTTTACACTCACAAAATAGACAAGTGATTATGGTAAGAGAGAATGAAAAAGGGCAGCTTAGAAAAGAAATAAGTAGAGAGGTCTTTAGTACGACTTGAGAGATACACCAGAAAATACTCTGGGTATAAGTGAAGTAGAGGCTTCTGAAGATGGAGAGAGAGAACCTTAACCTAAGGCTTTGCTTGGCTCTTCAATATTGCTTTTTACCTTGAGATTTAGATGGATTGGGTTTGGATAGCGATTCACCTCAGTGGCCATAATCTTTTCAGTGTTTAGTACTCCTAAATGCCTTAATCTTGCTCTGGGTACCTTTTTTTTTTTTCTGTGCCTTTCTAGGCTTTGCACACTGTGGGTATTACCTTTACCCTCTATTAGACAGATGACAGCAAAGTAGTGTGGTATTGAGTTTGCTTTGCTCATCATGATGAGAAAAGTTATTAGAAATAAGATAATAGTACTTTACAAAAACTGGTTTAGGGGCCAGTAATTCTCAAAATGTGGTCCCCGGACCAGCAAAAGCAGTGTC
Source organism: Equus quagga (assembly GCF_021613505.1). Taxonomy (NCBI): domain Eukaryota; kingdom Metazoa; phylum Chordata; class Mammalia; order Perissodactyla; family Equidae; genus Equus; species Equus quagga. The sequence goes on from NC_060273.1 coordinate 119,262,571, forward strand.
TCCTGGAACTTGCCAGAAATGAGAATTCCTCCCCACCCCACCCTGTGCTGAATCAGAAACTCTGGGAGTGGGCTTGGCAATCTGTTTTAACGAGACCTCCAAGTCATTCTGTTGTGTGCCAAAGTTTGAGAAGGGTTGTCTAGAGAATAAAGTTCTTTTCTCAGTTCTACCACTTTCTAGCCATTTGACCTTGGTAAATTTGCTGAACTTTTCTGAGTCTCTGGTTCTTGTGTCTGTAAAATGAGAGATGATCAACAATGGCCCTTCCAGCTCTCACATTCTGTGAGTCTGCGATTCTAATTACTTGGTGAAAGAGAACGTATTAAGGAAAAGCAGTGCCTAGACATCCAGCTACAATGATAAATCTGATATTGCTCAGTAACATGCTCCTTCCACATGTTTAATGTGCAGCAATCCTTCTCAATCCTCATTAGCTCTGTATCTTTCTTGTGGCAGTTACTGTAAAATAAAATGAGCCTGCTAACTAACTCAAGACCAATTCAGTCGCAAGTAAGTAGAATAGATTACATTGATCTTACTTTTAATTGTTGAAAATGACACAAAGCATCAATGATATTATAAAATGTAATTTAAAAGTACACAGCTTTTAGTGGAATGACTTTCCCCAAATTCACCATAAACTGAGTGCTCAGAAAGTACATAATTAAGAAGCAATAATAAGGTGACATAACCCCCTTTTTACAGTATATAATTTATTCAAAGTTTAGAAAGTGATAAACGTAGTTTTTCGTAAGGATCTGCTTAGGCACACGTCTGGTAGCCCATTGGAGATTAGTCAGTTCAAATGGCCAAAGGGCAAATCTTTTATTTGTGGGTTTTTAAATTCTCCTAAAAGCAACTTTCAAATGACAACCTGCTTTTCAATTTATTCAGAGGCATGTTACGTGGTTTGGAAAGTTAAAGCTTCTACTGAAAAATGCGAATTCTTTTGTGTCTTTATAAGTATTAGATATGAACATGAGTATTTATATCATGTAAGCTGGGATACGAGTCTGCTCTAAGAGACTATGAACCCTGGATAGTGAGAAGTACAGATTTTGACATTTTGTGTATTTGGGTTATGGCAACACTGCAGACAAAGTTAACTTCCTTCATCCCATCATTGTACTGAGTCTTGATTTTTATATACATGACATGTCAATTTTAAAAAGGGACACCAGTGATAAATCTGCTTTGACTAACTTGACATAATTAGGCGGAAGGTTCATTATGTTAAAAAGAAAAATTAACCCACCAGACACAGTGGCACAGGTATGATCTGACTTTCCCTGTCTGTGTCTGTTCATAATCTTATTCCACCAAGCTGAATACAATATACATTGGTTGCTTTGTTTAAAAGGCTCTGTCCATGTATATGCATCCTTTTTTTCTTTATACAATTGAATGCTAGGAATTGTAAGCTTGTTTATGGTATCTGGAAGCCATATGAATAAGACAATTTTTATTATTGTTTTTGCTTGAATTCTTGGTATATATATCTATATATATCAGGCAATTATTTTTATAAAGATAGTTGTAAATGAGGTCTTGGAGTAGCTTCATATAAAATTATACAGAACCAATTTCAATTGAGGGTGACTCTTCTGCATTTTGTAGAAAGTTATCATATACTCTCGTTTATGATAAATGATACCAAATCATTTTCTTTGGGCTTTAGATGGACACTGAATTTGTGTGCATCAAAACATGTTGTTAAAAATATAAAAGGAAGACAATAAATGGTCGGGTTTTCTTTTAGAGTGGCAATGTCATTTATCCAGAAGGGGGAGCTCTCAGTCCGCATGCGGCAGAGCAAAGCAGACAGTCTAGTGTCTTATCTGCTGCTTGGAAATTGTCTGACAGGAAAATATCAACACAAACCATGCGATTTGCCGCTGGAGCACGCTGGACCTCATCTGCTTAAAAAGATGCACGGATATAGTCATCACAGTTCATAATTTAATAAACTGCTAAAAAAACCACACATTTTCATTTTAGCGACTTTGGTCTCACAACTAAATTCACATTGCTACAAAGACATTTGAATTTTGCACTAATATGTCATGAGCACTGCACCCATTGCAAATTAATGAGTCTCTGAATAGCACTGTGCATTTGTCATTTGAATTTATGCTAATGCGATGAGGTCTCCTGGTGATGCTGATAGTCCATAGCAGCTGCTTGAACCACAGAATGTACTGGCACTTCCCTTCTACTTTATATCGCTACCTCTTTTCCCGGCTTCTCTGGCCTGTCACTTAGGCGGGCAGTCCTGTAGCTGGTTATTGATAGGGCTGCTAATTATCTTTGACTTTACACTATTGGCCTGACCCCCAACACTGAGCAGAAGTAATGTATCAGTGTTGAGAGAATTATGTACATCACACGGTGACAGCTTCAGACCAGGAGGTCAGAAGGAGTTCATTGAGAACCAATGGTATTTACAAAGGATGTTGGGATGGAAATTGGTAATATTTTTCAGTGATATTGTGTAATTTATATCAATAGGTCAATCTAAGAAAGTGACTGTAATTTTTGTAATCATAATGAACAGCATTTGTATGTGTGTGTAAAAAGAGAAGGTGGTCCTTCTAGTTTTTTCCTTTTCTATTCAATCTGTTTTATTGCAGTCTAAGAGAATGGCCATGCCAATACTTCTGGGTTATCAGGGCATCTAAGTCTTCATTATGGTTGTACACATTGGCTGTTGGTCAAAGAGATGTAGTGACACAATTGGATCTAGTGGAGGGATTGTTGGCATAGGGGGCATGTGTGTGGGAGGGAGATGCACAAATAACCATTTTCGTGGGACACAAGTCAGTGACAAAAGCTTTCCAGCGTCTGTTGTTATCTTCTTTCCCTAAGTCTTAATTATGAAATTAAAATTTTTTCTTAGACTAATGTTTCCATCTGACCTGCTTCTAGAACAAAGAATGAAAGTATGTAGAATTTATTCTAATCGATTCAGGAAATCAGATTTGGTGTTTAGAAATGTCATGGAAGAATTAAGCAGAAAATTAAAAGCTAAAAACAAAAGTATAGATTAGACTATGCACCTTTTGGAGAATTGTAACTGAATTTAAGAAATGTTCCTCCTTTCCCAGGGCCAAAGCAAATCATGCAAACTTTTTTTTCAAATAAAAAAACATTTTTTAAAAAGCGACAAACAAACAAATGTACACCCTGATTAAAGTGTAGCATTGTTAGCATTTATTTCCTTGATTGTAAAATAAGCCACTGAGATAAGTAAGAGTCAATTCCTGAATTATCTCCAGGGGAAAAAAATTCCAAGGCAGATATGTATATATATATATATATATATATATATATATATATATATAATACATAATTATTTGTTAAGTGATGTCAGGAAGTACGAAGTATAGAAGTAAAAATGACCTATTAATCTCACACAGTACCCAGGAGCAAAAAGGTTCTTTTCTTATGAAACTCAAAAAGGACAAGGATTTTATCCTGACTCTACAGCCTAGTAAGCCGCTCAGAGTACAAGTCCCAGGAGATGCAAACCCTTCTGTTTCTCCCCACCTATTGGCACCAGCCTAAGGGTTAAGGGGCCACTCTGGAGAAAGAGAGCAGACTGAGAAGCAGCCCACGGGTCCTTCACTGCAGCGCCTCCACGTGCCATCAAGGCAGGGAGACGGTTTTCACTCTTCTTGGAAAAACTTTGAAATGTAAACTGTTTCGATTGATGGCTCCTTCTGGCCCTGGCAACTCTTTTTGGTAGCTGGTGCTCTTTCTGTAATACTTGTTAAAAACGTCTCCGTAGCAAAGATGTTGTTTTTTATGTGATTTTTTTTTTTAAGTCAGCGCATGTGTGAGTACAGACAGGCTCTCATCTTGCACGGCGGAGACTGGCAGGTGAACACCTACTCCTGTTGCCCTTATTCATTTGCAATACTTTATAAGATTAGTCTCTTTGAAAGCTGTTTTCAGTCTAAACTGTCAATCCTCTTCGAATGTGGTCCCTCTCACTGGGAATGACTTCTTAGAACTGGTGAGAATGCTGTGGCCTGAAAGTCCCTCTCTTAGTCCAGAGAGGCTTCCATGAGTCTCTGATAACCTGCCCCTAAACCCTCTATGACAAAGCAGCCTGGGGGCAGCTTGAAAAAACCGGACACACATCTAAGGTATCATATGTTTTCGAGCAGTCTTTAAACTACGTACACAACTTCTACCACCATCCACATAAATGTAATCATTTTATCTTGTGTTGGAAATTTAATTTTTGTTCAGTCATCTATAAAAGGACTGTGGGTATGTGACTTTTTATATTCTTGTGACATTCTTAAACAACGTCCCTGTGGAAAGAATTTGGGTGGTGAAATTGATCAATCTGCTTAAGCCGATTGATTTAAAAGTGGAATCGGCCAAACTGCATAAACCAGTGTGAAAATATTCACTTCATTCTAAACATTGACTGCTTATATTGGTCTTTTTCATCTATTGATGGATTTATAATGGTTGAATTATTTGTTTATCCTGTGCTGTATGGAGTTGAGTTCATGGTTACATATTATTTGTTGGAGACTTATTTCTCTTTTTCTGATCATTACACTATTCTTCTCTGTTTGGCTGCCGTTGCTTTTCTGAAAGCTCGTACTCCCTTGCGTGCATCATGAAGAGGAAAGCCTTGTGACTGTTTCCGAGTGGAGGCCCCCTCTCCCCAAGTGTTTTGCACTCTGAATGCATCCACTTGCCAGACAGTCTCCTCACCAACAGCACATGCAGAGGCAGGGAGTCTGCAAATCGATAGAGATTTGACTTGCAAGTGTTAAGGTGGTAACTGATTAAGTGTATGATCTTAAGGCTAAGAAACTACGTTGACTGTGGTCGTTGTCAGCCAAGTGGCTACTCAGGTGCTCAGAGATGCTTCTTTCCTTCCACTCTCTCATATATATATATGTACATATATCTATACACACATGCGCACACATTATACATACACATACACACATTCTCTCATATATATATACACACGCATATATACACACATTATACACACACATATTCCCTCATAGATACACACAGGCACATATATACATACACATACATATATATACACACAAATACACACATACATATATTCCCTCATATATACATATACACACACATATACACAGACACATATATATACACACACTACCTCATATATATACACACACATATATATACACACACACATGTATACATACATTATACACACATATACACATTCCCTCATATATATACACAGACACACATATATATGCGCACATTTACACATTACCTCATATACACACACACACATAAGGTTAGATTAGAATTATACTCTATTATTTTAGTTTTTAAAATTATAGGTAAACAAGAAACACTTGTGTAAACTTATCAAAAAAATTTCTCAAACACATTTTTAAATGATTTACTGAAATACAGGTAAATTTAATCCCTCTTAAATCAATATGAAATATTTAATTTCTTTCTTATGGCACTAAAATTTTATTTGTTTATTTTTTTAAAGATTGGCACCTGAGCTAACAGCTGTTGCCAATCTTCTTTTTTTCCTGCCTTTTCTCCCTAAATCCCCCAGTACATAGCTCTATATCTTTTTAGTTGTGGGTCCTTCTAGTTGTGGCATGTGGGACACCAGCTCAGCATGGCCTGATGAGCGGTGCCATGTCTGCACCCAGGATCTGAACCGGCGAAACCCTGGGCTGCCAAAGCGGAGTGCGCAAACTTAACCACTTGGCCACGGGCCGGCCCCGGCACTAAAATTTTAAGTGATGATTGATTCTATTTCATTTCAGTATTCAAGTATTTATGTGCTTCGTGCATTGTGGTTCCTAAGCAGTTTGTACATGCTCTACGTACAAGGCCCCTGCCTTCAAGATGCTTATAATCTAGTATGAAAACAAGATTAGAAACCATGTAAACAACATAATATAAATATAAACATTAAAAGATATAAACAATGTAAAATTATTCCTTTGTATTAAAGTGAAAAGTGCTACGTAGTTATTTACTTTCCAGAACAATGTTCTTAATTTCTTATATATAATTGTTATATTTGTTTTTCAGAATATATGAAACAAAATGCAAACCAGAAACTAAATGACAGAGTGGTTTGCAAGGTCAGTGCGTAGCTTGCTTCTCTTCCTCTCATCTCTGTTTTTTTTCTCTTTGGGCCTATTAGGGACCTCAGAGCTGCACTGAGACCCTACCCTTGTTGCCGTGGGCATATGGGAGCCAAGTAGAGACCAAACAAAGGATGAGCCCTCTCTATAGACCCAGGTGGAAGTCCTGGAATCACAGGCCTTTTTCAAAAAGGATTAAGTTTTCAGTAAATTCCTGTCCTTACAAAGCCTTTTTTCTTTATTACAATGGCTTAAATTGACTGAAGAGAATTATGGCAATTCACTCTCAGGAGGCCTTAATATTCTCATTTCTGAAGTGGAATCTATAAACAATTAGATGATATCTAAGAAAACTTCTAATGAAAAACTTCTTTTTTCTGTGTTTCCAAATGATAGCATCACAGAGTTCCAATTTTGATTACTTTGGGGTCTTGGAGACTAATTCATAATTAAAAAAAAAATCCCTAAAAGTATTTATATTGAAACATGTTTTGAGTTTGATTAAAAAGTAACAGAAAGAAAAAAAACAATTCAACCTCATAAGATTTTTATTTTACGATTTGAAGATATAGGTAAGGAAAAAACCAATGAGAGAGAAAGAAAGAGATGGAGATATGGAGGGGGGAAGAGAAAGAGAGGGAGTTGCAAATTAGAAAAAAATTATTATTATTGTGGTAAGAACACAACATAAGATCTACCCATTGAACAAAGTTTTAAGTGTACAGTACAGTATTATTAACTGGAGGTGCTGTGTTGTACAGCAGATTTCTAGAACTTATCTTGCATAACTGACACTACATACCAGTTAAACAACAACTCCCATTTTCCCTTCCCCATAGCCCCTGGCAATCACCATTCCACTCTCTGCTTTTTATTGTTCAGGCTCAATCCTGCCATATATGACAACATGGATGAACCTGGAGGACTTTCTGATGGGTGAAATAAACCAGTCCCAGAAGGACAAATACTGCATGATTCCACTTATAAGAGGTACGTAAAATAGTCACTCATAGAAGCAGGGAGTGAGAAATGTTTTAGTGGGTGGAGGAGAGTGGAAGTGGAAGGGGAAGTTGGGTCTAAATCCCTTCTCTTAAGTGCCTCAATGAATCTCTGCTATCATTTTCTAAGTTCTTTAGCTAGGTTTTCTTTTCCTGAATCACTCACCTTTCTGCTTCTTTCTGCTGCAGACCCTGCGATGTAATATTAAAAAGATTCCTGAGCTCCAGCACAGAACAGGTATGCACCATCCCAATTATATAAACTGTATAGGGGGAGGGGCAAAGGTATTTTAAAACTTACAAGTGACTGATAAGAGAGAAATTATTGAAGTGGGGAAATTTGAGACTGTCATCTAGCATTTATTTAAGGTCACTTGAAAGAGCTTTTTAAGTCATAAATGGGAAAGGAAAATTAAAATGCTGAGAATATTGTTTGAACAATGTCCACATAATGTAATGATATGGCGTTGGTGGGGCCTGCTCCAATTCATGTGGAGACATTAGAGTAAATTTTGACACTCTGTTTTAAAACCTAGCAACAGAGTGTTACATGTGAACTAAGGCCCTATAAAGGGATGCAGCTGATCCTGAAAATACGATCCATGGCCCTTAATTTTTGGTTTGGTGACTAGCGAACTTCAGAGTCACAAGCCTGTGGAGCCCATCTCACCTCCCTTGGCCCCTTCGTGTTCCCTGGAGGGCCCGATTTAAGGGAATGGTCGCCACAGGGCGGGCATGTAGGAAGTGCTTGCCAAGGGATTTTGCTAAAATATGATAATCGGCTTAGTAGGACTTGGTAGCTTAAAAAATCATAAATGGTATTGAAAAGATGTCTACATTTCTGCATCTTCCAAAAGAAAAAAAAAAGAGCCTTCAGAAATCTTATCTGGCACTATGAAAATAGACTCCACCGAAGATTCCTCCCCTTCCTCCTCCCACTCCCCAATTTAAATCAACTAATTAAGAAAGACTGTAACTAGAAGGGAATGATTAACTCATTAATTTAATCATTGTCATACTTGTGAATATGGACTTGTACCAGAGTTGAAGTTAATGATTTCAAATATATTGTCAAAACTGCCTATGGTTTTCAAAGAGGAGGATTTTATGTTCTGTAGTTTACACGCTTAGAAGTTAGAACTCGGCTGTGATAAAGTTTGACATCAAAATAAGTTACTGAAATTGCGCAGAAAATGGTAAGAAGGAAAAAATAAGAATTTCTCTTTATCGCTGGTGCCTTCAATGCTACTGCCACCAATTCTACTTTCATCTTCACATAGATTTTTCTTCTTCATCTGGGTAGCTGGGAATTGACTTTTGTTTGGGCATAAGGCTGTCCACACGTAGGGATGTTTGAGATCCCTAGAATTCAGTCTTTGGCCATCTCTTCTTACTATGAATGTTTTGTAGCAATTTTATGTCTAGCATTTTCTAAAAATATATCTCCAGACCAGCTCTTTCCGAGCTCCTTACCTACCTTGTTATCCATCAAAGATAGCAGGAACTGAGGTAGGTTCAGTGGATCCAGTGGTCAACAGAGCAGACTGCTCCTGTTTTGGCAGTGCTTACAACCTGGGCTGATGCATTCAATAAATGATACAAATAAATATCTAATTATGAATTGTGATGAGTATTCAGTATAGCACAGGAGATGATGAAAGATGATCACTTCTCACATGAAAGCTGATTTAGATTAGGAAGCTTCTTTAAGGAAGTAGCAATCATGTTGGAACCTGGAGAATGAGTGGGAGTGGCCTGGTGAAAGGTTGGGAAGAAGAGAATTCCAGGCAAAGATAAGAGCACATGCAAATGTCCTGAGGCAGAAAAGACCTTGGCACTACCAAGAAACTGAAAGAAGGCATGGGTGCCTGCCAGATAATGAGAGTGAGTGGGTGATGTAAGATGAGACTAGAGAGGAAGAAAGGAGAAACTCTTGCAGAGACTTTGCTGATCATGGGATTTAGGATTTATTTTAAGAGAAATAGATAATCATTGACAGATTTTAAGGAGAGTTGACATGACCCAAGTTTTGTTTAAAGACGATCACTATGGTTATTTGTGGAAGATATACTGGAGAAGGGAAGACAATGGAAACATGAGAACAATGAGGATGACGCCTCAGAAAAAAAGGTGGAGGTGGAGAGAAGGACATGGATTCAAGATATAATTTGAATTGCTTGGTAGATTTTGGATACTGAATAGATATTGAATTGATAGGTAGAATTGATAGATCAGATGCCCACTGAACAATGTGTAGTGGGGAATGGTTTGGGAAAAAGTTTCATTTGTCAGAGATATCCCAGCCCACCTACTGCCCCCAAAACTGTATGGTAATTCCATCCTTGGAGGAGAAGTACTGTGCAGGGCAGCCATGTGGCTGTTGTGTAATTTCTATGCCTGAAAAAGTGATCTTCTAATTACGTATTAGTAGTAGCCCTGTTTCCATTAGTCAGATGTTATATGTGTGCCACAAATTCACCTCTTCAAACCATACAAGATGATGGTAGACAGGGCATTAGCAAAAATGTTTGTAACTTGAGGATGGAATAGACATCATAGGAAAATTATCTCTGGTGCTAAGAAGGAGCCATCTGTCAAGGTAGGACATTTGGAGTCCAAAGCTTCTGGCTATCATTTTCACATCCCAGTTACACTCACTTGCATAGGTAAAATCTTTAAGCAAGCCACCCCTACATCATCACAGACAGCTTTCGCCTTGGAGTTCTAGGTCAAGCATCCCTACTGTTCACAAGCACAGATCATACTGCCTATAAGAGACTTCTTCCTTTGATAATAGAAAGTAAACCAATAGAGGCAGCATTCTCCTCCGAGTATTTGTCCCCTCCTTCCTCTTTCCCTGTGTTCTCCAAGTCTAAAGGGGCTGCAAGTTTAGACATCCAAAGGCTGTTATTGCTACTCTTTTGATTTTCAAGCTTGATAGGCCTCTGACTAAAAAGCTAAGGAATATTGATTAGATCTTTAAGATTCAAAATAATTCAAATCTTTGAGTTTAGGTCCCAAGAATCCAAAGCAGAATAGAATATCTATTTTACCTCATCATTTCTCTATCAACTTTCTTCATTATTGCAGCACATGTACCACCATCCGCCCTCTGGCCTAAGCCAGAACCTGCACATTTTTATAGTTCCACTCTCCTTTCTCTCCTCACCCTCCTCTGGTCCCTAAGACCAGTCTCTTGAATCTCTCTTCTTCCCTTTGTATCCATTGCCCAATTAAAGCAGTTAGAATGATTTTTCTTAAATTCGTATTTGATTTTTCCTTCTCTTGCTTCCAATTCTTCAGTGACTTTTTTATTATCTTCAAATAAAATTCAAATTTATTGGCAAGTCAGACGAAGTCTTTAATAACAACTGATGCCTCCCAGCTACCTGTTGGTCTGTTTTCATCTCCCGCTGTTCCCGTTCCAGTTATACTGCAAGGTAGGTTCTCACATACGCCTGCTCATTCATAACCATGTGACTGTTCAAATTCTCTTCCTTCTTCTTGGCTCTCCCCTTCACCCTCCATCTTCCGGCTAACTCCAAATCAGTCTTGAGACTCAGTTCAATTATTACCTCTGATAAACACTCAAATAGCCCTTGTTCCTGCTCACGCACCCCCTGCCCCGGTGGAGTTAGGGGCATTTTTGCATTCTGTACTCGACTCTGCCATATGATTTTGCTGTATCGTCTCTGTTGGTTGACTTTTTATGTGGGGCTCAGGTGTACAGGATAGTGGCTAGGAATGTGGGCTTTGGAGTTATTCAGACCTAATAATCAAGTGTGTGACCAGGCAAGCTTTGGTTTCTACATCTATAATGATGGATTATTGATTAAAAAGATAATGGAAGTAAACTACATAGCTGTGCTGGGTACATACTCCATGTGTAATAAGTGTTGTTTGTTGCTATTACTGGTATCAGTAGGAGCAGTATCTTTTATCCTTAGTTTCTAATGTGGTGTGTATCACTTAGCAGATACTTAGTAAATGTTGGTTGATTGAATAAATAAGTCTATACCAAGGCAATTTGGCTTATAAAGTCTTGAAGATAATTTGGATTTCTTATAAGAAAACTATCTGAAGTTCAAAGCTGTTTGGAGACCTAATCAGTTTTGCATTGTATTGTCAAGGACACGAATATGGAATACTCTAGATTTCATAACTACCATTTGACTTGCAGGTTAAGAAACAAAAACTGTAAGTGTTCATTTAACTAAAACTGTTGGTATCACCTGGCAGAATTATAATACACCATATAATTATGAGTGATATGAAGAAGACTGCTCAGAAACTCTTTTGTTTTTTTTGAGGAAGATTAGCCCTGAGCTAACATCTGCTGCCAATCCTCCTCTTTTTTGCTGAGGAAGACTGGCCCTGAGCTAACATCCATGCCCATCTTGCTCTACTTTCTATGTGGGACACCTGCCACAGCATGGCTTGACAAGCAGTGCCATGTCCACACCTGGGATGTGAACCGGCGAACCTTGGGCCTCTGAAGCGGAATGTGTGCACTTAATCGCTGCGCCACTGGGCCGGCCCCTCAGAAACTTTTTTTGAGGTGCATGGTATAGGCTGTTTCCACTAATTGGAGATTTTGTATCCTGAATTCCCAAATATAAAATTTCTATACAGGACTTGTTATTTATTTTCCTGTATGAATTAGCTGATATGTGAATATTTGAAGGCTGTCTTTCTTTTTCCTTTAACTCTTGATGTGTAATTAATGATAATTAGCATACCTAATTAGATAAGATTATATTTAGAACAAAATTTTTTCTTCTCTATAGGTACTATTCATAACAAACACAGCTAAGCCTTGGCACCTTAGACACCAATAAAGCAGATTAGAGGTGTGAACAACACTTTAAATGGTTCTATTATTAAAATTTGTAATATGTTTTGCTATTATCATTTTAATATTAAGTATAAATATTTGGACAGAAAGGAGTTTGAGCCAAACAATAAAGACACACTGCAAACCACAGCAGGACTGCAAGCGTGCCAAGACTGGGGTCATGATTGGTGCTGAACTGCAGCATCTGGACTCTGAGGGTTGGAAGGGACCTTAGGGATTGTTGAGTCCAACTTTCCACATAATGGATGATTCTCACCGAGCCCTGCCCCGTGAGCCATTATCTCGTGTCTTTTTGACCGTTTCCGGTTTCGGACACCTCTAGCTCATGAGCCTTCGAATAGCTCTAGTGAGTGTTTTAAGTTCTTTTGAGCAAAACACTATTTTTCTGTAACTTCCATTTATTTGTCTTCATCGTTCTCTCTGAATGTATTCTGAGCATTGATTTTACTTGATGAAAAGTCACTTAAAACAAGACTTTATCTCAAAGATGGTTATGTTATAGAGTAGAATAGAAAATTTCTACTAGAAATTCTGGAATTTCTAAGATAAAAATCAAGACTTCTGTGATTAGGGGAAAAGTTAAGTTATTCTACAAGTTTTGCTCACACTTCCTCTTTGGGAAAGAATTTTTTTTTTTCTTAGCAAAGGAAATAATTGGGCCATTTGAGTGTGAAAAGATAGGCCCCAGAATGTGGTCTGGAAGGTGAGGGCTCACTGTCTCTACGGGAGAAAATGTTTTTTCAAGGGCTTCCAAAGAGGGAGAGAGTATTGGGCAAGAAACCAGCAGCTTAAGGCTGGAGGGGAGAGGGTGATATGAGATGGCCAGAGGCCAGGGCCTGAAGAGAAAATACGGCCTGTGCAAAAAAATTAGTGTGGTGGGGATAGCAAAAGCACTTAAGGAATACAAACATCTGGAATGCAATTTAAATTTTTTGGTTTGTATGATGCTTCCACGTATTGCCTTCCATCTTCAGATGCATTACACTTAACCTGAAGTTAAAATCTATTTCCCATGCAGCTGGGTGGCATTGTGGTTAAGTTCTTGGCTCTTGCTTCCATCACTGGCAGTTTGCAGGTTTGGATCTCAGGCGCAGACCTAGCACTGCTCATCAAGCCATGCTGTGGTGGCATCCCACATAACATAGAGGAAGATTGGTGCAGATGTTGGCTCGGTGACAATCTTTCTCAAGGAAAAAAAAAATCTACTTCCCACACTACCTTTTATTTATTAGTGCCTTTTATTATTGGTACTATTGGGAAGAATTGATGAAAAGGGGCCATATTTCACAGCTAGATCAGTTGGGTGAGCAGGAGAATAATAACTCAGCAGAGGACCTTGAGAAATATTTGGGGTGGGGTGGAGTTGACACTGGATTTTCTATTCACTGTATTGAGAGATGAGATTACTTTTTTAAAAATACTAAATATAGGGTAGATTGACCCAAGAAAGTGGGAAGAGTTGAGGACACGTAGGTTGTTAACACAGGGTCTCACTTCAAAAAACTTAAATCTTATGTTGCAGTGGATTACTCTGAATGAGTCTGGCTGTGTTGGGGTGTGAAGTGGAGGGATTCTGACCCTCTTTTGCTGTTAACATTTTCTATATTATTTGAGTAGAAGCACTGTTTATATTCTGTCAATATAACTCTTAAAAATTGGTCCCTAGAACTGAACGTAATACCTTGGATCTTTTTTTTTTTAAAGAGAGACAAAGTAGGGTGGATGATTGTCTCCCTTATTTTGGCCTTCCATATTTTTAAATAATATGAAAGCATATTATGTGAAGACAAGATCTAAGTATTGCACTTTCTCTTTACTCATGACCTCATCTCTTGCATAGTTGCACATCATTTACCCAAACTGTGATGCCCCTTGGTTGGTGGTTCTAGCTGCAGAAATTCTGTGGTGGAGGGGGAATACACTAAACTTGGAGTTGGAGGATCCTGCCTTGACTATTAGCTCTGCCAAGCATAACTACATGAATGCTTGGAATGTCATATTCTGAGTCTGAATTTCCTTATCTATAAAATTCAAATAAAAATGACTTTTCTATCTCCCTTACAAAATTGTGGTGATTGTGAAATGCCATGATATGAAAACATTTTATAAACTGAAATACCCTATATAAGTATGAAAGGATATCATTTTAAATCTTTAATAAATATCCTTTAAAGAAATGGTGTGAGGCATAGGGGGTAATAAAAGCACACTGGGATGCTTTTGAAATCTCTTGTTTAAAAAATAACAAATTGGGAGAAATGGAGATAATATCTTTAACTTGTCAATGAAATCATTATTTTGCCTTGATAACTTTGTAACTCTTTCTGATTGAGTGAACTGTCCACATGACTAATTTTCTGTATGTTAATTCATATCTTCAATCAACTAACTTCTTCAGATAAATTGCATGTCCTTTTGAAAAATTGGTAACTATGCTATACAATTTGCTGCTTTAGCAAAGTAGCTACTCAAAGTGGTAGGTAACTTTATTTCTATGAAGGGCCAATAATCATTAGCCAGAGAAAGAAAGAACACCCTCAAGCCCCAAACCCAAGCAGTTTAATCTATTTTCCCATGAAAGACATAAATATAAATTTCACAAGTCATACAAAAATGCAATTTTATATCATGGCCAGTTAAGGAATGAGAGAGACTGAGGGCAAAGAGAAAAGGGAAGAGAATAAGGACAGAATCTTTCATTCATTGTGTTTTGAATCCTTATATTTCTTTGTTCTACCGCCTAAGCTCTGACTTTCCTCTCTGAATGCTTGGAAAAGCGTCTTTCTCCTACCCAAAGCTATTGAAATCCATGACTGTTGTCTGGCCCCCAATATTTCTTTCTTGACTGCTATCATTACACCCATGCCTCTGCCTCTTACTCTATCCCACCTTTATCTGAAGGCCAAGATCCTCCCCGTGTCCACATGGGAACAGGAGATCCGGTACTTCCATAAACCATTTCTATCTGGTGATTTAAGTCCTGTGGCTTTTGCCTTCTCACACCCAGTCTTAACTCTGAAACCAAGTACTTGGGACACACCTGTCGCTTTTCTGAGAATCTCAGACTGAAGTGTTGTGCATGACGTAGAGACCTCAACCATACAATTAGAATTCTATTTTGGACATTTGCACAACTGAATGAACTTATCAGTCAAGAAAAGGATATTGGGTAGGCAATTAATAACAAAGCTTTCCAGGGGCTTAATGAAATTAGGTTCATGACTGGTTCCAGTTTATTGTCTGGTTCTCCCTCACCAGTCTAATTAAAGCACAGATTTGAGAGCTAGAAGGGAGTATTGAACATTGTCCTGATTAATTTTCATGCTGGTAAGACCTTAAACTGATTTCTTACCTTCTCTGGGCTTTAAAGTCTACAGTAATTTGGCATGCACCGAAAAACTGGCTAAATGCTGAGCCATTTTCCCAAGAGCCTGAACTTTCTAGAAAGCCCAGTGGATGACTTTTAACATCCTGTAACTTGGAGGGAACTTCAGATGATGCTGCCAATTGTAGGGCTCACCTTGCCTTAGATGGGCCAAAACCCTAGTGAATGCCAAGGGCCAGCACAGTGTCTACTTAGTGACTGTTGCTGACTGCCTCACCCAGGCTGCTGGAGTTGAAGCAAATTCCATTTGGAAATAGGCCAGATTCTTCTGTTTCCTGGGGGACTCCAGAATTTTATAGTGTATGTTTATATTTGTATAATCAGCACATTTTCTAATTAAGTGGGAATTAGTGTGTTTTAGTAAGTATAGTTAAAATTATCGCCTTTAAACACCAAATTAGACTGTAAAATATAACTTCCAAAATTGTGTGTAACAATAATAATATATACAGTGCTTACTATGTGTAAACACTGTTTTAATTGCTTAACCTATATTAGTTCATTCGATCCTCACAACTCTATGAGATTAATTTTCTCTTATTAACCTCAATTTACATATCAGGATATTAAGGCAAAAAGAGATTAAGTGATTTTCCAAAATTACCTAAAAAGTCAAGGTTATACAAAATCTCCCACCTTTTTTTTATCCTGGAAGAGTCTGGGGTAACAAAATTCAACAGAACTCTAGGTGTGCTGATGTTTACAGGTGTTTGTGTAGGAAGAGGTAAAAAAATCAGGAGATGGGTGCCTGATTTAGAGACACATTGAGTTGAGATTTAGTGAACAGGAGAGAAGAGTGGATAGGCAGTATAGAGGGCAGTATAGGAAGTGCAGGAGTGTCAGAAAATTCAAAATACAGAAACTATAACTCTTGGAATTTTATGGGGATAATCAATAGGTAAAATAGTGAATAAAGATGGAAAATGAACTAACTGGAGGAAAAGCAAGAAAGGTTAATTCAAGGAGCTTGCGTGGACAGAGTCCAGTCCTGACGCTGATCCATGCTGGAGCTGTTCAAAGAAGACAATTTCGATGTTTGGTAGAAGAATCGGTTGAAACCCTGAGTGGAAAAGATTGGGCTGCACTTGTGACCAAAGAGATCCTATACAAGTGATTTTGTTCTTGGGTTGAGGGGAAAATAGGGACAAACTGTTGAGGAATTCACCCAAGCTATGAGACACATGTACAGAGGTCAATAAGTGTATGCCTTAAGATTGGCTGTAAACATTGCACATTTTAACACATATATCAATCCAAAGGAATTGTCTAAGAGTGGGGAAGTGATCAATCGGATGCAAAGATAATATCTTCTTTTAAAAAACCAACATTTTAAAATGCTTCTAGGAATTTGATGGGCTACGGTGGCAACATTTTTCCTTCAGCGCTCAATCCTTTCAGAGTTAAAGTTCCTTTTGTTACAGTATATGTTTGGTAATGTCACCTCTACTTTCCTGAAATAAACTTCACTGATAATATAAAATCAATAATGCTACAAGTTTTATATAAAGGAAAAATAAATGAAAAGATTAATATTAAAATAGTACTTATTTCTATATGCAAATGTTCTGGCAAAGCAAAGCTAGAAGATAGAATGAGGTAGTCAGATGCGTGGCCCATTTGAACGGATTCCTATGGATTTGATGGTGCAAATGCAAACTGACACAGTTGGGTTAGACCAGCAGCCCAGATACCATGAGTAGTGTTGCTGTCAGCAATGTGGTTTTCCAGAATGATGAGCAGCTATGTGTATATTTTCAAACAAAATAAAATACAATCTTCTCTCACTTTCCATAGTAGTTACATTCCTTGAATATCATGGATATCAAAACTGCACAAAGCATGCTTTGTGTTTATATGTAGAAGGACTTAAGTTGTATGCTCAAGTTTTTCACCTAATTGTCTGGCCTGATATTCTCAAGTCAACAGAGATGCTGAATGACTTCTTGTGGTGCAAGGTGTCTAGCATCCCTGGAACCCATCCACTAAATGCTAGTATCATCCTCCATCATTGTGGCGACAAAAGAGTTAAATGCCTCATCCAATCTTGGACACTCATTTTAGTCTGCAAAAGCAGAAGAAATCAAACTCTGATGTCAGTAGTGTCTCAGAATGATCAGAAGACCATTTTTAATCTCATCAGCACCTTGCCCAGGCCATGTGAAAGCAAAGCAATAAAATATCCCAAAACCAAATGCTTAAAGCAATGAGATATTATTTCTCACAATTTGGCTGGTTGGGTGGGCAGTTAATTCCTGTTAATGCCAGTTGAGCCTCTCCAGTCATGGTGACAGTCCAAAATACCCCCATATATTTTCAAATTTCCACCTGGCAAACATCTAACCACTCTCCAAATCTCAGTTAGATATCACTTTGTCAAGGAGACATCTCCTGATTCCACATACAAGATTGAATTCCCCTTGTAGTACTCTCATAGCATTTATTTCCTAACACTCACCACATTTTTAATTGCTTGGATATTTTCACTGTCACATTATTCTGTGTGGGCGGGTCCTATGTTTTGTTTATCATTGTATCCTGGTTACCTTGTCCCAGATAGTTAAAAAAAAATTGTTTTTGCATTATATTGCATTGAATTGATTTGAAATTCAATTTGTGGATCCATTGCCAAAAAAGTGACAATAGTTTTAGACAATGTTTGTGGATTATTTAAAATATTATTGTATCAACTTGATTTTTAAAATTTATCCTTGGAGATTAAATGAAATGAAATTTTTTTTTAAAGGTATGCTCTTTTTTTTTTTTCAGTGAGGACGATTGGCTCTGAGCTAACATCTGTTGCCAATCTTCCTCTTTTTTTGCTCCCCAAAGCCCCAGTACATAGTTGTATATCCTAGTTGTAGGTCATTTTAGTTCCTCTATGTGGGATGCAACCATGCGTAGGTCTGCACCAAGGATCTTAACCAGCAAACCCTGGGCTGCCAAAGCAAAGCACATGAACTTAACCACTTGGCCACGGGCCAGGCCCAAAAATGAAATTTTTGATCAATAGAAAAATATACATACAATGTAATGTACATTCACTCTTCACTGAAATGTTGCATCATTACACTCTCCACTGTTCTGCTAGTGGGTGCTTAGACTCTTCTTTGGACGTGCATCCTTACCTATCTAGATTTCTAATCTCTTCCTGTCTATATATTTCTTGGGTGCACACTCTGAATCTTGAACTTGGTTTGAGCCTTTAGCTACTTCACCCTGAATACTGAATCACCCTTCAGCTTCATTACAGCATGCTCATCCCTTAACGGTTGATCCTTGGCCCTACTCTCATCTTGTTACTCATAGTCTATACCTGATCTGCAAAGATGTGAGCCTCAGTCTCCACCTCTTCCTCTAACTTTCTGTTTTCTCCTGAGCCCTGGGAGGACCTGTGGCACCCAAAAAACTGGCTGCGGGAATGACTTTAGAACATGACTCTTCATATTTCCACTTTCCCAGTGTGGGCTCTCCAGGCAAATGATATTGGCTTATTCACATTAATAATCCTTTGAAATACCTTCTTATCACCAATTTCTGAGTCCTCTCATGGTTCTGTAATTACAACTTTGGAAAAATTCTGACTCTTGTTAGTATAAAGTCCATTTCTGCTTAGTTTCGTGGGATTCAGATCACAGAGGCTTTGATGTACTGTTACGTTAGCTTAACCAGTGCAATCTATTTGAACTAGGAGTGAGGATCTCCCTCTGAAAAACAGGGGCTGGGTTTGATTATTTCTAGAGTCCTTCGAAAATTCAATATCGGAAATCCTGAAATTCCTTTTACATTACTTTTGTGTGTACTCCATGAAAACTGTTTCCCTGGATTGCTGGTTTCTTTCTGCCTCTACTTGGCACAATATCAATTCTTAGATAAAAAACTGGAACCTGAGAGAGTAGGGTGGGATGTGAGCAGGTAATTTTTTTATTTGCATGCCTGCCTTACACATGTGCTTAATCAGCCTTGTAGTTTGAATAAGCAGTAGAAGCAATGCTATGTATTTGAGCTATTTTGAGACATTGAAAACATTGTGTCTCTTTCAAAATTGGCCACGTCTTTTTTGATTTTCTTCCCACTCTGAACATAAAACAGGTGCACCAGCAATAGTTGGCACAAAGTGAAAAAGTTTTTGCATTGAAGACTGATCATTTCTTGTAGTTCACTTTATCTTAGTCATCAGTGTTGATTCAGAGATATTAAGTATGGTAATAACTTGAAGCCAAATTAGTCAAGATTTGGCCAGCACTAACCAGGGTTTGCTTTAACTGTGGGAGGAACTTGCAAAAGGCAATATTGATTATGTCTGGGATATGCCAATTATAATTTGACATTCTGATTTCTGCTTTTTGTTTAACTTAGAAGCAGATTCTGCTTTGCTCTATTTGTAAAAGACAACTGGATGAGCGAAGATTACTACTTGCAATAAGACTAGCAATTTATCTGAAATTAGAGGCAGAGACAAAATATCTACTTTTTGCTCATTCCAACTCAAAATGGGTGAAGGTGAGGAATTTTACTGAACAATATTATCTAGGTAAAAAGAGGAAGATTAAAAGAGTAAGAAAGCCAGGAGTAATACTTGAGATGAAAATTAAAACAAAATATAATTAAGTACTTGGAAGATTTTAAATATGATAGATGGAGTGATGAAAAAAGTGAAGAAGTTATGTGCCCATGAAAAAATAATTGGGAATTGAAAGGATACAGAATGAGTCGATATATAGAAAATGGGTATTTTAGAGAAATAAGTTGCTACTTTGTGATCAATACAATCTATACCCCATGACGGAGATTACATTCTGTCTGAGGTAATTGCACTTTAATACGGGTAACGGGATGTTAAAACGGGACTGTTCCTCTCTTAGTTTTGGTTGAGGAATGAAGAAATTGGGGGCTACATTCAAGAATGAATTATGAGAGTGACCCCTTATCTGAGAACCAGAGGGATGACTCTGAAGCCCATGTTGAGGACCAAGAAAGTGGGGAAGAGAGCAGGAGTCTGTCAGGAGAGTTTTTGGAGAGAACTCTGGGTGCGGTGGGTGTCACCCCTCCTCGACACAGGAGTGACTGGAGTCTTGTGGGAGAGGTTCAGCTCAGAATTCTAGATGTGTGTTCCTTACAATGGGGAATACAGTGGACCAATGTCTGATTCATACCTGAGTAAGTTAAAGCAGCCTTTTAAGGAAAAGCACTGCATCTGGAAAGTTTCTGTATATGCCTCTGCTAGGGGGCTAAAGGTGCATGAATCATAGCCATGGGGAAAATTCAGTTGGAACTTTAGTCTGAAGTGATTTAAACATGGGACTCCACAAAAGAACATGGTGCGTCAGGGTGAGGGGACCCCATAGTGGGAGGCTAAGGAGTGTGCCACTGAGGTTTGAAGCCACAGAGGATTAGGAGCAGCCAGCCCTAGGCAAGGCACTGCCCTGCTCAGGGGCATCACATTTACAGGTGCCCAGCATAAAAGTCTCCAGAGATTCTGCAAAAGCACCCATGAGAGAATGAGTCTGCCCGGCCTGAAGAGCAGGCGGCCTTTTCATGGCAGCACAGTCAAGGAAGAACTTCCCCGCCTTCTTACCTCTCCTCCCGCACACCACACTTTTGATCCTGGAAGGTCAAGAGTCAGCTGCAATTGAGTAAGGGAGAAAGGAAAAAGTGAGAGAAAGAGGAAGAAACAGACCGCATCTCATTCCTGAGGCAGGTGGCCCATTTGCAGCCAGCCTTAGTTGGAGAGCAGTGGGGAGAGGCTTACTTGTGAATGAAGTTTGAAGGGTTAATTAATACATTTGATTAAATATTGTAATTTCTGAAGAAAGGGTTAAAGGGATCACAGGGATTTCTATTACCAACAAGAGACTAGGAAACCATGGGGCCCGCCTGACTTTAATCCAACACCGAGGATAAAACTTCCCCTGCGATCATGTTTAAAAGGGCGGAGGAAGACAGAAATCATAGAAATAACTTTTGATTATGTGCCATAAGTAATTTTTCAAAGTACTGGCTCTAGAGGAAAAAGCATAGGTCCTTTCTTGAAGGAGATGTGCCTTTGAGCTAAAAGATCATGAGTTTTAGAATTTGTTTTGTTTTAAATTCTCTGTTCTGCCATTTCTTGGCTATAACCTAGAACAGTTAACTTAACTTCTCTGAACCTCATCTGTAAAATGGAACTAACAATACTTAACCTTGAAGGTTTGTGAAGATCCAGAGTTATTCTCAAGAAATATTATTTCTCCTCACCTTTTCTCTCCCTTTTCTAGATAAAATCTGAACCTATTGTTTTAAAAATATACTTCATGAAAGATGTGTGGTAGATGGTGTTGGGTATAAAAAAAGCTCCCACAGGTCCTGGCTACTGTTTATGGATATATAATTCTCTCTAGAAAACATATTGTAAATTCCTCTAATGCAAGGAGCGGCAGTTATGATGAACATCATAAAATAGGATAGTCACTGGGGACTCTCAGTTACACAGGAGAGATCACTGACGTGTGTTATTAGAGACAGTTGTGGTGTGAGGTGGTCGAGTTCAGACAAACTGGATTTGATAGGATTACGGCATAACATTCAAGTATGGAGAATAGAATTTATAAGTATTTCCAGATAGAAAAAATAGCTTAAGAAAAAGTGGAAATTGGCAAAGCTTAGCTAGGGGACAATGAACTGATATTTGTGATGGAGCAGAGGACTTGCAAAGGTTTAGGAATCCCTTTGTAGGAGAAGGAAAGAAGCCCACTGATGGAAGATCCTTGTGAACTAAGCACTTTTGCTGGTCATGTATACCATAGTCAAGATGACACCCTGAAAGTTTTGAGAGAGGAAAAAGACATTGCTTTAGAAAAATTAATCAAGTTTGGTTTACAAGATGGATTAGCTGGGAAGAGACCAGAAGCAGTTAGACCATTTATAGATTATTGCAATAGTTAAGTCATGAGGATCCTGAACTCGGAAGGTAACAGCTGTGAGAATGGAAAGAAAGGGATGAAATATAGTAAGTGAAGAATTGACAGGATTCGGAAAATATTTACATTTTCAAACATTACAGTTGGAAAAGTCTTTAGACCAGCTCTATCCAATTGAATTCTCTGTGATGTTGGGAATGTTCTCTACACTGTCTGCTGTGGTAGCCATTAGCCACATGTGGCTACTGATCGCTTGAGATACGGCTAGTGAGACTGAGGAATTGAATTTAAAATTTTATTTGATGTTAATAATTTGAAACTTAAATTTAAATTTAAATAGCCCCATGTGGCTAATGGCTACCGTCTTAGGCAGTACAGCATCTCTTCCACGACAAAGTGCAACATCCACACCTGAGTTATAATTGGATATTTTGAGTATCGCATTAGCAGTGATTTGAGTTTGGCACTGTTGCTGTCTTTGGAAATTAGTGCAATTATTTGAATATTTTATTATATTTTTCTCTGACTGCTTTATGGAAATAGAAAATTGAAAATGCTATTAGTTGTCTTAATAAATGTGGGTCTCCCAGATTAGGTACAATTAAGGTATAGGTGGAAATCATTGTGTCCTCAAAGTGATAGAACTTCCTTCTCAACTTAACCTGCGAAGTCAATTGTGGAGAAAATAAAGATGAAGGCCATATATAAAAAAGATAGAATTATATAGCAAAACATAATTCAGGATTTAAATAATTTTGGTATTATTCTTTTTCTCATTATTATTTTTCAGCAACAACTCCTAGATGCAGTGACGTGGAACATTATCATTTACTTTTCTTACATTCCATTTCTGTTTATAATTTCGACAATGTATTGTACATGAATGTAGGTATTTCTTCTATATAGTGCTTCTCACAACATTGAAAGTTTTTACTATAGTTTATTAATGAAGAAAATATGACTAATTTTTCTATAGTTATATATCTAGTGAATGACCAAGGTGGATTTTGAACAGCTCTAGTTGATTCTCAAATTTCCATTTTTGGAAGCAGAAAAACACGGGACAAAGAAATCCTCAAACTATCACATGCAAAAAAAGTCTGTGTTTTAACATTTTTAACTTTGGTTGTTCAGATCAGGCTTATTATTTCACCATTAAAACTAGTCTTAATCATATATTTGAATTGTTAGAGATTTGATGTTAATTACAAAGCACAATGCATTATCATCGTATTAGTAAATAACATTTAGCCTTTATTATTAATGGAGTAAAAAATTAATTTCTCAAGGAACACATATATTTTCTTATAAAATGTGATAGGAAAGTATTCTCTATAAGAGATTCTACACTTGACTGTAACATCACCCTTCCTGATTTTTTTCTGAGGCTAAAATGTTCGTATTCTTCAAGTTCATGAAAGGAAGTACAAGAATGATTGTTCTTTGGTCTTAGTCTCAAATTTTTGACAAGGAACTACAACCCTGGTTGTAGCATTATATGTCAATTATATTTCAATTTTTAAAAAATGTATGGACTAAGAAAAAATAGTTCACAAATTTGCTCAGAGTCATATAGCTAGCAATTCATAGAGATGGGGTTCAAATGCAGGCAGTTTTACTCCAGAGCCCTTAACCGCCTTTTGGGCAATAGTTTACCTTTTGGGATAAAGAATGTAAGATAAATAAATAATAACAAACAAACAGAAAAACTGGTTGCAAACCCTTCCCAAAAAATCAGCAGCAATCTTGCTCTGATACCCATGCTTTTGAAAGCCAGCCAATCACTAAACTCCTCTCTGAAAGTCAGCCAACACCTATATACTCCCATTTCTAAAATTCAGCCAACGCCTGACCTCCATGCTTACCCCAAATCCAATACAAGATCAGGCTTTTGCTTTGTTCAGGAGACTGTGTTTTGCTCTATCCTAGCCTTCAATAAATCCATCTCTGTTTCAGATATAATTCAGTAGTAGAGTCTTCCCTCAATATCTCTTTCCTCTTTTCCTAGGTGAGTGATGTCCTGCTAGCTATGACTAGACATGTTTCGGAGGGGACAAATGACCAAGAGCTTATCTAAAAATCTGGTGGAAACATCTTTCTCTCCTTGCCTCCAGGTTTTCATCCCCCTCCTGGAGAGACTCAAAAGGACATGCTGAAAGATGAACAGAGTGGTTAATTACAACTAAATCTCATGAACCAGTAAATATTAAGTGTCTTTCATCCTCTGTCTCCTTTATCCCTTGGGGTTCCTCCAGTACCCACTGAGAATGGGCTGAACTAACATAAGATCCTAAAGAATGGAAGTTCTTCCCTGACTTCAAGAAAGAATTTGTTAAAAACATGATTTCTTGGGCTGGCCCTGTGTTATAGTAGTTAAGTTACCACACTCTGCTTTGGTGGCCCAGGGTTTGCAGGTTTGAATCCTGGGTGTGGACCGAGCAGTGCTTGTCAAGACACACTGTGGTGGCATCCCACATAAGATAGAGGAAAATTGGTATAGATGTTAGCTCAGCAACAGTCTTCCTCAAGCAAAAAGAGGAAGAGTGGAAACAGATGTTAGCTCATGGCCAATCTTCCTCACCTAAAAAAAAAAAGATTTCTTTTATTGTATAAAATATACAAAATTTATATAAACAAACATTTTGCTATGGATTTAATGCTAAGTTTTATAGGGCCATATAATTGATCTCTATTGTAATTTATGTTACATAATATCCTTCTGTCATTTGTATTTCCTGAGAGATTCTGGAATGTCATTCTGGCACTTTCCACTGCAAGATTAGCACTGCTGCTCCTTGATGGAGAATACCTCATTCATTAGCAGTGGTCTATAAATGAATAGATGGGCATTGTGGTTTTTCCCTCAGGGGTACAAAATTCCTGGATCTTCAGAGTTAGGACTAGAAATCTGACAACATTTGGCAAAATATAATACCACGAAATTATGCCTAAATTAAAACCACTGAGTTAAATTTATCTTAAGAATAAGGGAATGAATATTGCTAATGTGATTCCTATGGAGGACTAAAAATGGAGCAAGTGGCATAAAATAAAGGGTATAAATCTTGATTGAAGAATTTCTCCTTCAAATCGTGTCTCCCCATGAAGTATAATCTTAATATATTTTAGCACTTGTGAGTAGATAATGATTACTTCTGTGAGATCAAGCTTTTGGCACACAAACAGCAGGGAATAGGTAAAGTGAACTGGATACTAATAGGCTGACGTCCCCATGTATTGGTTCAATAGAGCCAATTGTTACAATTTCAGGAATTTTGCTAGCTGGTTGACATCACATTGGTAGCTTGAACTCTGCCGTGATAGGTGTTTTTACACCATAGAAATTGACAAACACGGCAAATCAAGGCTCCCTCTCACTACTCCCACCTTGTGTCCCCCTGTTTAATTATAGATAACTTCGTCTGAAGATAGATTTTGACACCAGTTTATCTCTATGAGCCACATGAACCCCATAATGAAAAGACAATATTCTTATTTCTTTGTGGAAAAGGGATAAGAGCGGACAGATGCCTTTTTTGACTAAATTGAAGTGGAATTATTTATAACTCTAAAATGAGGTTTAAAGGATTAAGTTCTGATCTAGTCTGCTTTTCTTTTTCTTTCTCTTTTTGTGACTGCATAGAGAAACTGCATGTTCATTGGTATCACATGTGAAGGTCTGTTTTCCACAGTGGCTGCTCCGTTTTACATTCCCTCTGACAATGTACAACGGCTCCAACTTCTTCACAACCTCATCAGCAATTGTTATCTTTTTAAATTTTATTTTTTTTTTGAGAATAGTCCTTCTAACAGGTGTGGTGATATCTCATTGTGGTTTTGATTTGCATTTTCCTGATGATTAGTGCTGTTGAGCACCTTCTCATATGCCTGTTGGCCATTTGTATGTTTTCTTTTGAAAATGACTATTCAGGTCTTTCGCTCATTTTTAATCAGGTTATTTGTGTTTTTTTTTTTTGCTATTGAATTGAGTTTTTTGCTATTGAGAAATATTTTGGATATTTACTCTTTATCAGATATACGGTTTGCAAATATTTATTTGCTTTCATTCCCTAAATTGCCTCTTCTCTGCTGATTGCTTCTTTTGCTGTGCAGAAGCTTTTTAGTTTGATGTAGTCCCCCAAGATTAAAGATAGAATTATCATGATTCAGCAATACCACTTCTGGGAATATATGTAAAATAATTTAAATCAGGATCTCAAAGAGATATCTGCACTTCCATGTTTATCTCAGCATTATTCACTATAGCCAAAATAAAGAAGCAATCCAAATGTCCACCGACAGATGAATAAAGAAAATGTGATATATACATACAACGGAATATTATTTAGCCTTAAAAGGAGAAGGAAATCCTACTATTTGTGACAACATGGAT
The DNA here is from genome assembly GCF_021613505.1 of Equus quagga. Lineage (NCBI taxonomy): Eukaryota > Metazoa > Chordata > Mammalia > Perissodactyla > Equidae > Equus > Equus quagga. Next base: position 119,289,229 of record NC_060273.1, read on the forward strand.
GGACCTGGAAGAGATTATGCTAAGTGAAATAACTCAGTTACAAAAGGACAAATATTGCATGGTTTTACTTACATGAGGAATCTAAAGTAGTCGAAGTAATAGAAGCAGAGAATAGATTGGTGGATGCCAGGGGAGGGGGAAATGGGAAATTCTTGTTTAATGGGTACAGTTATAGTTATGCAAGATGAATAAGTTCTAGAGATCTGCTGCTCAACATAGTGTCTATAGTTAGAAATATGGTATTGTGCACCTAAAAATTTGTTAAGAGGATGGATCTCATGTTAAGTGTTCTTATTGCAAAAAAACAAACAACTCTCCCCACGACCCAACCCCAAAAAGGACACAAGGAAACTTTTGGAAGTAAGAGCTAGGTTTATTACCTTGATAGTCGTGATGGTATCTATGTCCAAACTCATCAACTGCATGTATCAAATGTGTGCAGGGTTTGGTACATCAATTATGCATCAACAATTCTGTGAAAAAGAAAAAAGAAGTGAAAAGTCTTATGGCTAAGTCTTGATTTTAACGCATTCTTTCCCCACCTATCCCAGAATCCTGGTGACTGTCAAAAATGAGAAATTCTGGGTCTTTGAGCAAACAAAGGATTCCTTTACCTTCACATATTTTCAGCAAAGATGACTTCCTCTTCTTGTAGGCTAACCTCCTAGGAAGGGCTTCTAGGGTTGCACCAGCATCATCATCATAAATGTGTGTAATGATTGTCTCCTTCATGTCCCGTGTGATCTCTGGCAATTTTGGAGCCAGATTTAGTCCAGCCAGACAGCAATGAAGGAGAGAAAAACATTCCTTCGTACTCTGTGGAGGGGGTTTATGGGATTACGGTGGGGCTGGAGGTTCTAGGGAAGGGATTGCCAGCATTTTGGAAGATTCTTTTCTACAAAAACATGGTTGGTTGCTGATCAATGTAAAACAAAGTTAAATGACCATTTGGATGAACAGGGTTAGATTTTTAAGGCTCTTATTTTTCTTTTCCTTTTTGGCTTATTGCTATATTCTGAGAAATTGTTTGTAGTGGGATCTCACTTCCCATTTTATTTTTTTCTTGTTAATATAGTAGGTTGATTCCCATCTCTGGCTGCACATTAGAATCACCTGTGGAGTTTGAAAAAAAAAAAAATCCTGATGCCTGGCCCCTATCCCAGAACAATGAAATTTGAGAGGAATTGAGAACCACTGCTGTGGAATGTAAACTTTTAATGGGGTCAAGATAACTTTAATTTAATTTTGTTTCATCATTTGAGTTCATTAATATGTAAATTGATTGTTTTTTCTGGCTATCACATTTTCATATGGTTCTCTTAACTTTCTTTTTTTGTGTATATGAAATATTTTTGATTGGCTGACACCTACTGGATAAGCTGCTATTTTGTTCAGGACATCAGTTTTACAAGCTGTAAATCTGATAAGCAGTTGTACCGGCTTTGTTTTCCTTGATATAAAAAAGAACCTTTTGAGACATCAGCACATCTGGGGGAAAACATGCTCTTAATATTTAGGTTGTTATTATTCACTTTGAATTAAAAGCTATCAAACTTGACATGTATCTTTAAAATATAGAAATGAATCCTTGCGGGTAACGAATCCGATTTTGAGAAGAAAGCCAAGTAGGCAGAGAGTCTTAAGGAGTTTTCCTCATTGCCGTTTTATCACAGGAAGGGACCTTTGAGGATATTAAAATTGGACTCTTGTTTATGGACTTCGTAAGAAATACATCTCCTGTTAAATATGGTTGCTTTGTTTTTTTGCTTTTGTTCTGCGGGCTTATGCAGCATTTGTTGATTAAAAAAAAATCCCCAAGACATGAGGTAAAATGAATGCCATGTTCTGGTGACTGGTATACACCAAACCAGAGGGAAATTCACATGAGAAAAGTGCTGGACAAAAATATTTCATCTAAGATATTTTCCAGCTGAGTTGCCTTTGCATTCTGTTCCCACCACATTCTCTGAATTGCACGGTGGAAAAGCTGAGACTTTTAACTTATGCTCTGCAAAGTACTGGGAACTTGGGTACAGAAAACCAGGTCATTTTTTTTTATTGCTGTCTTTCTGCAAGGGTTTAATTCTTTTTTATATTATTTATGTAAGGGAAGAACAAATTTAGGAAGAACTTACTTTAAGAACTGTCAACTACCCCAGTTATATATTCCCATGCTGTATAACAATGTACTTTGTTATTATTGACAAATTATATAGATCAAATGATAACCTTTATAGGCCTAATTTGGTTTTATATGTGTTGCAAGTGTAACAATATAGGAAGCCTAATATTGTATGTAAGAAAATGTTTATTAATAGTGTATGTGGCTATCCACAGAGACTAATGTATTTTATTGAGAGTACATTGCCTAAATATTGATTATTTCATGCCAAGAATATGTTTGGTTCTCTACAGTAAACAAAGTTTCTTCCTTAAGTTCTTACCATCAAAATTACATACTATTCAGCAGGACTATCTGGGCATGAAATGAGCATGTTACTAGATTTCTCTGTGTTTATAGTCTGCCTTCTTTTCTAATTTAGATCAGGAATCATTTGGCAAGAACCGTGCTTAATCCTATCAGTACTTATAGAATAGTAAATGAAGTAGATCCCTGTGAATTTATTGAAGGATTCCATTAGGAGAGACAAAACAACTTTACCAAAGAAAAGGCACCATACTACACTATATATATATTAGTCCTAAGAAATTCAGAGTCTAGTTGAAGAAATGAGAAGACTACAAATAACCATAAGGCAAGATAGATAATAGAAAGAGTCAGTCTAAGATTTATACTTACTCCTGGTTCTACTATTAACTAGCTATGTGACAGTAGGCAGATTGTGTAGCCTTTCTGGGACTTAGTTTCCACATCTGTAAAATAAGAAAATGAATGACTTTGTCTCCAAGATCTTTTCTAGCCCTTAAATAAACATCATTAAAAACAGGACACATTTATATGATGGAGATTTGAATGCACTGAAAACATAGTCATTGTTTGGTAGGAAATTATCATCAAAAAAACTAATAAAAATTGAGTGCATCAGTAAGAGATAGAGAAGGCTGGCACATGAATCAGACATGAGTAATCAGGAGAAAATCCCTACCTTGGTTCTCTTCCTTCCCTCTACTGTAATGATCTTCCCCCGGACTCTCCCCTGGCTCTCTTCTCACCCCCCAGGTCTCTGCAAACAGGTCACCTCTTCCGAGAAGACTTCCCTGATTAACCTATTCACAAAAGTCTTCCCACCCACTTCTATCTCACACCTTGCTTATTTTTTTTTTGTAGCTCTTATTACTTACTACCTACCGTTGCAGTATATATTGGTTTATATAGTTAATTATCTGCCTCTCCCACTGGGATATAACCTCTAATTTGGGAGAAATTTTATTCATGTGGTTCATTGCTGTTTCACCAGCATCTAGAGCAGTGTCTGGCACATTGAAGGCACTATGTAAGTATTTATTGATGAAGAAAGTAAACTTATAATGACTCCAACTTTTGAACAATAGCCCTTCTCCTTTTTCTACAATATCTATTTACTCTCAGAAATATTGTACTAATGAAATAGCTTACTAATTTTTCTAGCTTTTGTAGATGAGATTTCAGTTTCGTTCCCTTCCTTCCTTCCTTCCCTCTTTGCCTCTTCTCCTTTCTTTTGAAATGTGGAAAGGAATTTTGGGTTAAATAGTAAAGAATATGAAGGCTTTACTTACTTTTTGCCTAAATATCAAACTAGAAACCTTAGGAGATTGGACTTTCTCGTGTGTTTTCTGTTATTTTCAAGCATTATCAAACAGATATAAGAAACAATTTTTGCAGATTGTTTTCCACCTTATTTTTAGGACAACCTGAATGTGCGTGAAGACTAAATATATATACTTATATTTATTTTTAAATTAGAATTAACTTTTTGAACTTTGTAAATTATTTGTGTCCGCTCAGGTTGGAACAACAGATTGTACTTTTATTTTTGATTCATTCAGAATAAAGCATCAGTACAGTGAAAAGCTGAACTGTAGCTAAATTTGGTTCCCATCTTGAATCATTAGAATACTTAGACAGTCACATTGTCACCAGCTACAAAGTCAATGGGAGCAGTTGCACAGGATGTGTTAACTCTATAAGGAGAATCTCCTTAGAATTATGGAGGTGAAAAATGATTTCTTTTGAGAAAAAGTGGACTTAAGTGGCTTACATCAAACTTCTCTTCCCTCTAAACAAAGACTATAGAAGTCCAAACAAAATAAAAGAAGTTAATAGATTGCTTATATGAAACTAGATGATAAATTTATAGCCAAAGCTTAAATTATTTGAAAGAAGTAAGAAAGAAGGAGAAGCAATGATAGTTATTTCATAAACCCTGACATTGATTTATAGCTTACTTTTTAAATTGCATCCAGTCATATTTATGGGTTCCTGCTTTTTATCAATTACCACCAAATTTACATGCATGTACATAGATATAGACGTGAATTTGGTTTCATGAATTCATATAATTATAAAAGAATATACCTTAACAGATTGGTAAATCAGTTTTCATCTTTATATATAGGCTAATTCCAGCCTCTGATATTCTGCATACGTGTGCTGGTCTCTGCTCAAGAAAGAAGCCATGGACACAAGCACCTTGCGTAATTTGGTGCTATTTGCTGCTTGACCCACTATTGTTTTAATGTGGCTCCTGGCAACGAAAGGCTTTGAGGGACCCTATTCCTGCTACAACTGTCTGCCATTAACATGAGAGAAAATGAAGGACTCCAGTTTCAAATAATATGGGCTCCTTAATCTTCACAAGCACAGGAAAGTCAATCAAAATATACTACTTGTCTGCCATCAGTATTAACCTTGGATTTCTGTCCTTTCCAAAGCTGAGCAAATTGGATATAAATCTAGATAGTTAGGTTTATACAATGAAAGTGATTGTGTTTGTGCTGGGCAGTGATTGCATTTGTAACTCCGTTCATATTGAAAGTGACTCATGGCTGAATTATGAACGGGACATCGGTATAGAATTTACAAAAGGAAAATTTTGGACCAGTGCCTCCTGGTTGTAGCAAAGGCAGACTTTGTCAGTTTTTGGACTATTGGTAAGAACCGTAGGATAAGAATATGAAATAAACCATTCATTTTACTAGTTAACAACACTGAGAATTTGTATTTGGCATGACTGAGACCAGTGCAGCTAGACTTTGCTGGGTATGGGCTGAGTCTAGGTTACCATCTGGTGTGGCTACTGATTCCTCTGTACCCATCTGGGCTAGATTCATAAACATCCCAGCTCAAGACATCTTGGTAGCTGCTGCCACACCCTCCATTTCGAGTTCCAAAACATCATACTTTTCAAAAGTACAGTATACCATATACAGTAATTTGATGCAAATCCAAGTAATGCAACTTCATGCTTGGGGTCTATGAAAATGTACTGGTTTATTGAAGAGTTTCAAGCAAGTGGATTATTAACGTTTAAAAATATGCCTTCAAGTGTACTGTCAAAAATCTTTCTGTCTGAGTTGTGAGTCCATAGACACATCCTAGGCAAATTGAGTAAGTTTCTGGGCTGATTCAGTCTAGTTCAGTTAAAATCTTCAATTTGTTGACTTATTTGAATTGTATTGTCACTCCTCCTTCCAGAGCAGGGTTGGCCAGAAGTGCGGAAGGGAGTGAGGTCTGTTCTTTCCTTCTTCTCCCTTTAGCACCTTGGAGGGGAGGGTCTCACACTGTGTGTCTTGAATGTCTTGTCTTGCTCCTTGTGCTGAGTCTAGTTCCTCTGGCACTGTGGGAGGGAGGGAGGAGGGATGATTTTCATTGCTTCTCTGGCTTACATTTTGGTGGCCCCTGCATGGCAGGAATCTGAACGCTGGCTCCTCTGAAGGCATGTGTGTGACTTCTTCAAAGAGCTTGGGGGTAGGGGCAGGGGGTGGGGGGTGCTGCTTTCTCTGTCTTCCCTGTTGTGTGGGTTCAGGTTTGAGTGGAGATTTCCCTCTGGTGTGGAATTCAAGTTAGATAGCTCAGGCCCAGCTACTCTGCAGTGTTCACCTCAATCATGGAACACTGGTGTGAACCTGCCAGCTGTTCCCCACCCTACTATCCATCACCCCAGTTCTCTTTTTCTCTCCTGAAATAGGCACTGAGGCAGATGAGCAAGTCTGCTGCCTCAGAAACTATCATACTGAGGAATGATATACCAGTTTCCTTTTCCATGTAGCCTCCTCTGAACTCCACAAGTGATTCTCCTGGGTTCCTCTTCGTTTGTCTGGTAGGGGGAAGGCACCTGTTTTTCTTCCCCGTGAGGAGGCAAGAGAATCTTTCTCACCATGAGCTCTGAATTTCCCGTAAGGCTGATGATCCCAATGACTCTTTCTTCCTCCTTTTTCCTGGCCATGGCTGATGTAGATGGCAGAGGCAGTGGTAGGATGGCAGTAATTAGTTGGGTAGAGTCCTCTCAGCTGACTCTTAGTGAGCCGTGGGGAAAGTGTCCGTCTCCAGTCCTTGGTAAGCCTTTTTAAAATTCGGAGGTATTAAGCTCCTTCTTTTCCTTAGCTTTGAGCCCTAGTTGCCCATTTTGGGATTACAGAAAAAAACCACCCCCTGTTAAAAATATCAATAAAGTTTCATTTTATGTTCAAAATTTGAAGCAATGACTCTTCCTGAATTAAAAATAATTCTGCTAACAATTCCGCAATTCAAACCTGGGGAGTCAAGTAGACCAAGTATTGAACCAATATTTGCCTTATTTTTGCCTGGAGGTGACATTTAAGCTGTAAACAGTAATACTCTTACCCTTTGTAATATGTGAATCATGTGAGTATTGAATCAGACAAAGTTTTATTCATCCTGTACATAAAATGTGACCAATGTATATTTCTTAAGTGTTGTAAAAAATAGGGTGCAATAGAAACAAGTTGCCTGCAATCTTTTACATAACTAGATTCCAATGAAATGAGCATTTCAAATAGGGTACTCTAATGATTCTCTGCCTGTAGCTTCAAAATTAGTACAGTTGCTGATATGAATGGCAGTTATTAGCCACATCCTTATTCAAATAGTAACTTAGAAGATAATTTATTAGTTACACCTGCTTACATTTAGTCTTTGTCTATGTCATTTTAGGGCTCTGAATAAAAACAAAGAAGTAATATGACAAAGAAAATTCAACCCAGCATCAATCCAGTGTTTGAACAAGATTTATAAGGGCAAAATTATATGGGGATTATTGCTTACCCGTGAGTACAATATTTAAGGGAAGTGGTAGAATGTTGGTGTGTAAGAAGGCTAGGAACCTGGTTTAAGAAGGAGAAAAATGAATCAGTGATGCATTGCCCAGTGATGGAAGGAAGAGGGTAGGAGATGGAACACACGAGATAGTCAAGACCTGTAATCTGGGTGTGGGGGGCAAGTGGAAAGGGAACAGAAGTTATGTAAATTATGAGTACTGTCAGGGAAGACATAGAGAGGCACATGTGTTGTCAAGAGGTGGGGAACATGAGAATGTCTTCACTCATAAGAAAGGTTCCAGTGTGTACTGTGATAAACCTAATGCATTGGCATTACATATATGTATGACATATATCACATACATATGTATCATATACACACATACATATATCTGCTATATGCATACATGAGTATGTTTCTGTATTTTTTATTCTTGATCATATTATGATTACATTAAAATAATAACAAATGTGTGCAGTTTACAAAACAGAATGTAGATTGTATTCTGTTGCTCTATCACTGTAGAATGTGGCTCCTTGTCTTACACTCTATTTGTGAGAGAGTGTAAGAGAGATTGAAGACTTGGAACCTTACCTGTTACCTGTTAGCCAGGCCCTCACCCATTCCTGTCTCCCAAGTAGTTTTTTTCCTCCATCCCAGCACTCCGTGATGCTTTAGGTGATTTGGTGGTCAGAAAAGTATCACCAGCCATCTCATCATAATTCCCCCTCTGCTATGCAAAGGCTATTCTGGTTATTTCAGTTTTCCTCCACCTCATGCCTATTGTGAACCTCAGAGATTCGTAGAGACTTGTTCCTTTACACCTTCCTAAGCATGGAAAATGATCATCTCTGACTTTTGCACCACCTGAACCCCTGAGACTAGCTGAGAGGCATGTGGGATCTCTGGAGGGCAGCAGCAGTGGGGGTGGGGAGGATTGTTGACCAGGACTGGCGCTTCATTTGCCTAGTACCTGGCTGTAGGGCCAACCACAAGGAAGATGTGCAGGAGTCCAGTCAGTGTCCTAGGGACTCTGCCCACTGGGCTTGATCTGGGTCGGCATCAGTGTCTCAAAGTGCTCACAATAGTCTTTACCACTGAGTAGGGGCACTCTGCTTCCAAGGAGATCTGACCAGATTACAGCAGGAGTCTGGCCAGTACTCAGGAAAGGAGACTGCAGTCAGGGTCTTAATCGAATAAGACTGAAACAGCCCCAGGAAACCAAGGATGGCCCTAGACATGAGAAAGGAGGGGGAAATATTGTCAGGGCTGGGGGACTGTAGTTCAAAGGAAACACGAGGGTTTGGGACCTCTCCCAGGAGCCCCTCACACCAAATTTAGGTCAGAAGGACCAATGTTTCTAGACTTGATTTCCTGGCTGAGGAAGTGATGCCCAAAACACTGCCAAGCTTTGCTGGAATAGTCATAGGACCTGCGGGAGTTGAAGGTCATCAGTCCATTGCCGGGCAAGGCTAGAGAAGGCAGGAGCCAACTTTGCCCTTTGCCCTTCATTTTTGTTCACATTCAGGCCAGAGACACATTTAGAGGCATAGTCTAGCTGTGTCTCTGTGCGTGTGTTCTCATTCTTTACATCTAACTGAAAAGTAAAGTTTCTAAGGTTTGTATGTGGGTTTTCTAGCAACACATACAATATTTCCAGGAAGGAGGTTGGGATGTGTGCGGCAGGTTGAAAGCACAGAGTCCAGCATAGGGAAGAGATTTGACTCCTTTAAGATTGGGACTTAGTGGCTTTAAACAAAAAGTGGGAGCGGATTCAGATGTATCCTCTGGCGGTTTCTTTATTCCTTTGTAAAGGTGGTTTATTCTTGCCTGAGAAATTAAAAAAAGTTCCAGAGGTTTGGATCTGTATTTTATTTATAGTCGATATCTACGCTTTTACTCTGAAATGCTCTGGCTCAGAGCTTGGAAGGAGGAGGAATTGCAATAAAAAATGTACCGAAGTGAAAACTATAAAGAAAACTCATGACAAAGGCACAAGCATTTGCATTTCATGTTTGTAAATGACTCATAAAGTAACAAAACCCTTTCTGGTATTTCCCCACATGAAACTGAAGTTATAAGCTTCTAATCAGGTCTGTCCTTAACTGCATTGTCCAAAAATTTCATAAGGAAATTTTGGTTTTCCCTAAAAGAGAGGTGGGATTATCTATTTGGATCAATTGTAATGGTAGGGAAAAATTAGTTAATTCTCTGTAGAGTGGGTGAAAATTGGAGGTTGCTGTAAGGACAAATGCACACGAGTGGCATGCCAGGGCTTCTTGCAGAGAAACTCATATGCTTGGGTTCGGTGTTTGGCCTCAGGCCAAAGGCTGCAACTAACAGGAAAGTGTCAGCATCTCAATATAATTGCATGTCCCAGAGCCTATTATTGCACTAATAAAAATGCTTTTCAATAAATCTAAGAAAGGAAGAGAAAAAAAAACCACCGGGAAGAAAGGAATTGCCTGAAATATTTTATTATATTTAATAAAATTCTCATTAATGGCAAGAGTAGCTTTCTGCTAAATAAATGTGCTTTAATTTTATTTTCTGATTAATTTGATTTGGGGGGGAAATGCAAGTAATGCTTTTTTTTCAGTGTACTTTCTTAAGAGAAGAGTAAAAGGCAAGTAGGCATCCCTGTAGGTGGATGTTTTCTCAAGGAGAGGGAAGAGGCAGGACCATGGCACCGGAAGCCTAGTGTTTAGCTAGTAATTATGTCACTGATGCTCTCAGTGACGTTGGGCAAATGATTTAACCTCTCTATCCCCAAACATAAAATGTTAATGTTTCATGTTTATGAAAATCTTTGAAATAATAAAAATGTCAAAGCTATTTGACATGTGTACTATTATTTATAATGGGTGCAATAGAGGGCATATGTGCCCACTAACAATGATCTTAATCACACACAGCAGCGTATCTGAGATACTTGTCTCTTTTGGCATATTTCATATCAATAATGAATACTCTAAACACCTTTATGAAAAAAGCCACTTGAGTATCCTTATAGGAACAAACCCTAATAATGCTAGTATATGAATGTATTCATATGGATTTTTCTTTTGTGCTTCCTATAAAACAAAGAAACACAAATAAGAGGAATAATGATAACTAAGTTTTGTCCTCACTTACTATGGACAATGTTCACAATCATAAAGAGAAAGAAAAGGAAAGGAAATTCTTTTATGTGAAGCTTCTACTGTGAGCCAGGTATTTATATACATTATCTTTTCTCTTAGTGTTTAGCCAAATTTCTGGCACATAGCATGTGCTCAACAAGTATTTATTGGGTGAACAAATGCTTCCTGTTTCTTTTTTTTTAAATTCTCAAAATAACCTTACAAAACAAACCTTATCTCCATTTTATAGAATAAATGAAGGTTAAAAAAGTATAAATATTTGATTTTGAGCACACACTTAGCAAAATGGCAGAGCCAGAATTTGAACACTTCTTTGCCTGACTCTAAAACGAATGTTCTTAATGACAGGACTGGGGAAGTGTTTTGATTAATAGAGGTTACTATTCCAAAGTTTATCAATTAATATAATGACTTCATTGAGTCAGAAAGAAGTTGACATGATAAAATCACCTACTCACTTTGAACTCAAAGTATCTAGTTAGCACCTTACTTGCAGAGCTATCTCTGAATGAAAGTGTGAGAGAAAGGGAACTGCTGAATGCCCCTCCCTGGTGGAGAAGCTCATGAGCTGAAGTGGCCTGTGTGGGATCTTGTGGGCTAAAACCAAGCCACAAAGCATTTCTCTCACACAGTCATGGATATGAGCTGCTGATGAGTGGAAAATGTAAGTCATGAAAGCAAGGAAAACTCAGATACTATTGTGAGCTAGGAAACAGGGAGGATACAAGGAAAGAACAGCAAGTGAGTCGGACATGGTTTGGGCGGATACTGCAAGGAAACTGCTGCTCATGGCTGAGCTTTTCTGTCCTGACTACTTTGGTAAAGGGCCAGGAGGAAAGAATACATTTGGCCCATTATTGGTAGAATACCGTCTTTGCCTTGCGGGCTAGTTACCGCTTATTGCCTCTCTGTTCCCAATCCCCTCTTCTTTGCCCTGCTTTGTACTACTGGAGCTGGAACCTGTGAACATTTTTCCTCAGCCAGCTGGCACAATGTTCAGCTTTGTTGGTAGGGCGAGCTGGAAGGACACTGCAGGAGGAAGGAGTTTCTGTTCATCTTTTGAGTGTATTGGTTTCTTCTTGCTCCCAGTCATGCTCACAATCCTGCTGGTTTTGCTAACACCCCGGGGGATGGTTTCCCAGAGAGTTTTACTGACACTCAGGAGGGTGGCTTCCTGATCAGTTTTGCCAACAGCAGTGGTGGCTTCCTGGAGGGTCTCACCAGAACCCCAAGGGGCAGCTTCCTAGAGAGTCTTCCTGGTGTCCCAAAGGATGGCTTCCTCTTTGGCATCCCAACAGGCAGTTTCCTGTTGGCCAGCCCTGACCAGTGGTAGTCCAGCTAACTCCTCAGCCATCCAAAGGCCACAGCCACACCCTCTCTAATCAGGTTTGACTTTCAGCCTTGGGGAGAGCCCTCTTCCCAATTTATTCCTTCCTTGAATATTTTGTCTTAGCCCTAGACGTAGTGGCTGCTTCCTTTATCTACTCTTCTCATGATCTTTACTATTCTCTTACCCCTTTGTAGTTAATCCTCTGTTGCAAGTTAATAATTCTTTATATTACATTTTTCTCTGTTCAAATTTCTGATGTGGTTTATGTTTCCCAGCTGGCCCCTGATCAATATACCAGCTTGCCCTCAAAAGCAGAGCCTGAGGCAGAGGCCAATGTGAGAGTTTTTATTTGCAAACGTAATCTTAGGGAGCAGAAGACAAGGACGGGGAGTGAAACAGGAAGAGGAAGAGTAAATACAAGCACGTGTTATCAAATTGGTTGCACCAACAGGCAACTGATTTTTCAATCCCATGGGACCTTCTGAGAAACCATATGAAATATATCTCAGAACTGAGAGGGGGAAGAATGGAGGAAGCTTTTATCCATTGACTCCCCTCTCCCATTGTTCAGGGTGAAGGCCTGCCAGACCGCATCAGCTCAAAAGTGATTGAAACCTGCATAGAACTGGTTGCTGCAGCAGGGGTTGGAATAAGAGGTGAAGCCAGCGGAATGTGTAAACTGGTGCATAGGAGGTGTTTGTGTAATTACCAAAATAACAAAGGGATAGTTAAAAATCTTTTCTTGAATGTCTTATAAAAATTTAGTTAAAATTCCAGGTTTAAGAAAATGAAATGTATCAAAATGTATGAGCTGCAACTTGGTTCCTTCATTTAAGGTGTCTAGATCTATTAGGGACAAGGACGAGTGGGAGATCAGCTCTGTGTAAAGTAGGCACTGAGCAGGGCAGTACCGAGTTGATGTTAAATTATAGCATGTTACTTTGGAATTTACTAGGAAATGTTGAATCTTACTGGGGCAAGAGGCCCACTTGTCCAAGAAATGGCATTATCTCTGCCAAAGCCAGGAGGTCATAGATAACCATGGCAAGGGAGAGGAGACGTTGTCAGAAATTCAGGAAATATCAAGAGATAGGTCAAGTTGCCAACAACATGAGGAGCAACTTAAAGCAAAGGCTGGAAACTGAGTGTCCTAAGATTTTGTTATTCTCTAGGCCTGGGGTGTGGATATGATTAGAGAGAGAAAATTGTGACTACAGGTAAATTCTGATGCTGAACGGGGAAATAGATGGAGATACCCTATATTCTTTGCCCTCTCAAATAAACATCTCCTCATGTCCTCCCATCCACTTTCTACCTTCAATCTCAACTCAGTCGGAGAGGGGAGAAGTCAAAATCTTCCTTACTCTCCCTCCAGACTACTTTCTGACCTCATGCCCCAACTTTCTCCCATCCTCAGCACCTGAGGCCCATGGTATTTTTTTCTACAACTGGTTTTAACTTATCATTTCCATTTTCTAATCTGTGAGCAAAAATTACAAGGCTTGACAGTTATTTTGAAAATATTTATACTTTTTGATTTCAAAATCTTCAAAAATATCTTTGAATTTTTTTTTAGAGAAGTATTATTTAAAAAATTTAGCATTTTTGAATTCCAGGAAACCAGAAGTTTATGTGAATCATGGAGAAAGGATATACAATTTTCTGCAAAAAAGTGGTTAATTTTTCCAAATAATTTAAAGTTCAGGAGTGGAAAGAAATGGGAAAGAACTTTTGAAGATGACATTAAGAACCAACACAGACTGAGAAGTCAGGCTTTGTGTAAATACCTTCATTTGATCTGCTTAGAAATGCTACCAGAAAAGCATTAGCTTAGATTTGCAGCTGAGGAAACTGAGTGCAGAGGGCATGAGTTACATGCTCTGGGTCACACAGACAAGCCTTTCCTGGATTCCTATGTCCTCAATCATTTCTTCCTTCTCCGAAGTCCTGTTGCACGTTTTATATGTAGTGTGATTTTGGCCTTTCTGATACCCAGACCTGTATGGTCAAAATGTTTTTAAGCTCAGCCTCTTTAGTTAGATTAAAGACAAGGAATATTTCTTTAACCTAGTGATGCTAAAAGGATGATGAGCTCTGTGTGGTATAGGGAGAAGAAGATAGATTGGTGGATTGATGACAATTCTCTCACTAGCTGGTGACTATAGGAAAATCACTTCAACTTTTCATGTCTCAGCTTCATTATTTTGTAGAATGGTTGTAATACAACTTATCCACCAGGGTTTTTAAGATGATTAAACTAGATGCTGTAGCTCAACAGTTCTCGAAGTGTGTTCTTTGGAATGCCAATCCCAAAAGGTGCTGCCCCTTTGCAAGAAAACTCCTTGCTTAAATTACTTTGTGAAATGTAATGTACCACATAAACCTTTTAATGAGTCACTATGCAGATTAGCACATTCAAGAATCTGGAAAGTTGAGCAAGAAAGCAGGCTGTTGACCTTTTTAACCAAATGTTTCTCACACATGCCTGACCAACCATTCTTTTACTTAACATATATTGAATAGGTATAAGGTGCACTGAGAACATAAATAAGACTGAAAAATATAAATAACATTCTGTGCCTGTGTTATGATATTCAGATTTTAGGATTGAATCATTAGATTGAAAAGACTGTATGGCCACTAGGATTAGATGGGAATTTATCGAAAAATGTTATTAAGTAAAAAAAAGCAAAGTGCAAAAGATGCTCCCATTTGTGTTCAGAAAAGGATATATATTCCTATGTTGTGCGGAAATTTTGGGAAGGATGTAATAAACTATTAGTAATAGTTTCCTCTGGGATGGTGTCTGTGGTGGAAGGGAGTCATAGATATAGAAATATTTACCCTTTTCTACCATTTCAGTTTTTTGCTATAAGCAGATATTATTTGGCTAAAAAAAGAAAAGAAAAGTTAAACATAATAAAGAGGACAAACTAAAAATGTACCTTACTTTTTGATGATTTTTTATAGATTGAAACTTTAAGAAATCTTTCAAAGTATTAAATCATTTGTTAATCATTATTTTTGTAAAAAGGAATTTTATGATAAGTAGGCCAGTTTCTACATTTGTTTTGGGAGCTTGCCAGTTTGATAATTTAAGTGAATAACAGTTTTTTACCTTGTTATGTGCAAGCTTCAACAAAGAAGCTAAACTCCCAACTCAGAAGCCACTTCCAGCTCTCCAACACTACAGAAACCAATAGTGGAGATCCGTAGTCGTATTGATCTGTAGAATTAAATTTCTAGTTGATTCTTTAATCCAGAATCAACTTACTATATAATGCTATCTTTGAGAATCTCATAATGATAAAATTTTAGTAGTTGTATGAGATTTCATATTTCCTGGCTTAAGAAGTTGAAACTACAATTAGGCCAATAGACTTGTTCAGAAAGGTCACACTGTGTGACGTCCTAGGGTTTCAAATCCAAAGGGTGCAACATATTATAAAGTACATCTCATACAACAATTTCTTACAAGGGAGAAGAGGTGGATTTGAATATGCAGTGATCGATAATATAAACAGGAAAGAGAGAAAAATCTTCTGTTCCTATTCACAACATAAGGAAGGTAATTTGCAGTGTTATTTCCCGTACATGACGTACTTAAAGCACATTTGGCATCACTTAGCAGTAAGTGGCAAATCATTGTTATGTCTCTCAGTACCCTACACACCCTCATCCATCCGGTGATGGGGCATTAGAACAGTTCTGTGGCTATATCTGCTCTGTAGGTCTTGCCAGTCTTTTGATTTTTGAATTTTGCCTTAAATCAACCGGTCTGTTTTTAAAAAGTTATTCCTTAGGCATAAACAGAAGCTACCGGTTTCATCCCTAGAAGGGGAAAAAAGAAATAGAGATGGTCTCTTGTTTCACCAGTATCCATCCATCCTTCTTCTGCCCACCCCCTGGTCCATTCTCCATTACTGATTTCCCACTGGACCCCACCTTCTGATCTCTAGCTAGAAAATTCACCGTTTCTTAGTGGAGTGGAATTTCCTGTTTGATAGCCATCTAAAAATAAAGTCAGAGGGAAAGAAAAGAGAGGAAGTTACGAAAGGTCAAAAGGAATGCTCTGGGGGACATTTCTTGTTCTCAGAAGTGGCAGATTAGCATTTAAACCAATAAAAGAGAAAGCAGAACAGCAATTTCTTCAGGTATGTTTTTAGTTTTCTTTCTTGTTTCTTTCCCAATGCCTACAATTTGAGAACTAGGAGGCAACAAAGAATGTTTTTACTAGCCCCAAACCATCATTACCCAAGAACAATGTGCTAAAAGCATGAATGAAGATATCAGGGATCATTTGGAGGAAGTTAGGAACAATCTGCTCTTTATTCTCACAGTTGTGAACATTCGTTGAACAATTATACATCTCTACTAGTATTATGGTGAATCTTGATTGGTATTCAAACACTTTAGAAAATTGTTAAGCAGATATATGATAAGGATAACCCTTATTCATTTGTTTTACCAAGAGTTAGGCACTATCTGAAGTACTTAGATGTTATAACTCATTTAACCATCATGTCAGCCTGATAAGGTAGGTGCCATAAATATTATTTCCAACTTAGATAAGGAAAATGAAGCACAGATAGGTTAAATAACTTGCCCACAGTCTCACAGCCTGTGAGTGATCAGGATTAGGTCTCAGGCAGTGTAGTTCTAGAACTAGTGCTCTTAACCATTATAACAACACAATCTCTGGATGGATATAAAGAATTATAGATGTAAGTAAATGTGATTTTACATAATATTTGCATATTTCACTTGCTAGTTTTATGTATTAGATTAAAGAATCTTAGAGAAGGGAGAATTTAGCAAGGGAGTGGTAGTGAGAACCAATATTAGTTGAGTACCTACTATAAGTGCCAGGTCATTTAGATGCATGAAGAGGTGGAAAGAGCATCTGTTGGAATGCTTCAGTTGGCTTAGGGGTCAGCAAACTTTTGCTGTAAAAGGCTAAATAGTAAATATTTTAGGTTTTGTGGGCCACGTATATCTCTGTTTCTTCTTCCTCCTCTTCCTCTTCTTCTTCTTCTCTTTATATACTTTTTTAAAATGTAAAAATTATTGTTAGGTGCAGTACAAACCAGATTTGGCTCTTAGATCTTGGTTTTCCTACCCAGCCTCAAAAATTGAGCTGAATTTGCTTGCTCTTGTGTTAAATAGCTAAGAGGGGCTTCAGAGGGTAGTTCATCCGGGTTCTGGTTTTGCTCCGCTGAGATGTACTGAGACCTGCTTTGTATTGGGTTCGTCCTCAGGCTTCTTCTTTCATCATTGCAAGGTGGATGTGCAGAACAACTAGGGGTCCATGCTTCCTTTATCATATTTGAGGGAGGGTGTGGTGGGGAAGGGAGGGCCTCTGCTGATACACACAAAATAGAAATCCTGGGCATCATTCTGATTGGACAGTCTTAGCATTCCCCACATCCTAAACTGATTCCTGAGACCAGGAATTTATGGTACCGATTGACTTAGGCATGAGTTGACTGAACTAAAGGATCATGTGGAAAGAGAGATGGCATTATCTGTGACTGCAGCTCATTAGCCTGGAAGGAGTCCTGAGATTTTGCATTTTTAAGGAGTTCCCAGGTGATGTTGACAGTTTCTAGTCCATGGACCACACTTGAGTAACAAGATTTATCTAAATCTAACCTGAATGACTATTAAATATTGAGGGATTCATAGAATGAATATTGGGGAGATAATCACAATGCCTAGAATTTTTTAGAATTATATTTTCTATAACTGTTGAAAAGAATGCATGTACAGTGTGTGGGCTAGAATCAGGATATGAATAATAGCTATTGCCAAGGTTTTACAGTTAGAGAGAGGATGTCTTTCATAATAGAGAGAGAAAAATTTAGAGCTCTCAGGCCAATCCTGGAGGGAGGCATGGAAAGGCAGAGATAGATGTGGAAGAGTAAACCCGGGAAGAGAGAGAAATATCTGAACCACCTCATGTGATCCCACTTTTACTTATGAATGCTTGTGAAAACCGAAATGAGGAGACTGATTTTCACGTGGAGTGAGGCAGAGGTAAAATTTGAGGAAGCCAGAGTCTGAAAGACAAGGATGCCAGTGTGTGTCGTGATCTCAGGGATTGTCGAAAGTCTTGCAGATGCCAGCTCAAGGGACTGGGGAGTTCTCACAGCCCGGCGAAAGCCACCCACCTTTTTTTTTAGGAAGATTAGCCCTGAGCTAACATCTGCTGCCAATCCTCTTCTTTTTGCTGAGGAAGCCCTGCCCTGAGCTAACATCCATGCCCATCTTCCCCTACTTTATATGTGGGACGCCTGCCACAGCATGCATGCCAAGCGGTACCATATCTGCACATGGGATCCCGGCCAGCGAACCCCTGGCCACCAAAGCAGAAGGTGCGCACTTACCTGCTGCGCCACCCGGCTGGACCCAAGCCACCCACTTTTTAACATTTCCGTTATATGCAGTATTTTATGAATCACCCCAGCAACTTTGTGAATTGGGTGTTATTATCCTTCGTTTTAAAATGAGGAAACTGAAGCTCTGAGATATTAGAGAACCTGCCCAGGGTTTCACAGAGAGCAGATTAGGAAGTTGAGTCCCAACTGGTCTATCTATAAAACCCATGCTCATTTGATTACACTAGTCATTTTCCAACAGAGTTGAGCAAACATCTCAAAAAAAAAAACCTTTTAAAAAGATGAAATATTAAGTGGGTCCAGTGGTGGCTTGAGACTTTCTATATGGAAGGATTTGGGGGCAACAACCTGTTTGTGGGTGTGTTGTGGCTGGGGGCTTGTCTTGAGGCTGTGTTTACATAGCTAGTGCACTATTTTTATTTATGGTGTACGTTTATTTAAGATGGTTTTTTGGGAATCAGCTAAATCCCCTTCAACCCACTTTTTCCTGATGTCCCTGTGTGGGACCTCAGTACATAACAGAGACAAAATTGAGCTCCTGTCTTGCTGTCTCTGAAGCATCTTTAAGGAAACTTAAAGGGAAAAACCACTGGAGTATGTACTTCCTGTTACTTCTAATTGTAAAAGTGAGGAAACTGAAATCCAGAGATTTAAAGTGAATTGTCCAGGGTAACATAACAAGTTAGCTGCAGAGTGACTCCAAGGATTATTAAATCCAGGTGCTTAGAGAGAGATCAATTTCTTCAACTTGTGTTTAAAGTACAAATAAAAATTAAGACAATTGCTTCAAGTGTTGAAGTATTTAAGGTTGGTGGAAAGTAGAATACTTTAGATTTAGAATTTGCTTTCTCTATAGGAGCAGCATCAGACAAGGCATAATAAGATGTGCCTTTAGAGTTTCTCTTAGTATGGTATAGTATAGTTTTATCATTTATTTTTGTTTTATAATTATTTTTTCTTTTTCTTTGTTTTTGGTGAGGAAGATTGGCCCTGAGCTAACATCTGTTTCCACTCTTCCTCTTTTTGCTTTAGGAAGATTGTCCCTGAGCAAATACCTGTGTCAATCTTCCTCTATTTTGTATGTGGGACACTGCCACAGCATGCCTGATGAGTGGTGTGTAAGTCTGCACCCGGGATCTGAACCCAGAACCCTGGGCCACCAAAGCAGAGTACGCAGACTTAACCACTATGCCACTGGGCCAGCCCCTGTTTTATAATTTTTTGTTTGTTATATTGTTACAATTTTGAAGGTATGGTTAATGTTTTATCAGAACAATTTTACTTTTCTTTTAAATATTTGATTTTATGAGTAACTACACTCTTAGTTATAACTACTACCACCTACAGAGGCCGAATTTTTGCCAGTAGAATGTGTATGTGAATTTAGATTAAAATCAATGACAGGTTAAAAGAAATTCACTTTACATAAGAATGTTTTTCTTTTAAAGCATTACTTAAATTAAATGACACATGTGCCTATGTTATTTTGATTTTATAACTGTCAATTATATTGCTGTTAATTGCCAGTAGGGCCTTATTATAAAAATGTCCTTTAAAAAATATTGAAGAATAAATTCATTTGAATTCAGTATTGACTCTGTCTTCTATTAGGCTTTTAGCCAAAATGTGACTCAATAGGGTGAACACAGTAGCTGGAGCAATATAATAGCTTCACCCTTGGAAATCCTTTAGAGTGAAATGGTAGCCACAAGGGCAAAGGGGCAGGTCTTGACAACAGTGCCTTTCATGGGTGCAGACGGTCAACTAAAGGACAACACACAATGTTGCAGGCTAGATCCATAATTCTAATGGCTCAACTATTTGGCAGGAAGCATCATATACATAAAAACTCATGAGACTAAAATAAAAAATATTCTTATTACTCAAAATCTTAGTTCCTTAGAAGGAAAAAAAAGACTAAAGAGCAATTACAAGGAAAGAGAGAGAGAGAGAGAGACAGGAGAAGGGGGAGGGGAGGAGAGGAGAAGGCTGGAGGCTGCTGTAGCTGGTTTGGACTTCTGTAAGGTGCTCAAAATTGTCTATCTGCACCACAGTTTAATTTGTGTCCTTGAGTTCTGTTGCTTGTCACTCTTGTCCACATTCATCACCAGAATAAGCACAGTACTGATTCTACTGGCATTAAGTGAAAAATCTCGTAAGTTCTCCTCTAATACTTCCTCTGAAAAACATCCTTTTTTCATTCGTGAATTGGAATTTTTATTTTTCATACTTAGGAAAAAGTTACTCATTAATTTCTTTTTTTTCAGGTATATTAGCAGCTATAATAAATGAGAAGACCACCTTGCCAGTAATAGGGTATTTACTTAGAGATCATAAGTACTTCTTATTTGAAGGTTTCAGGTCCAAATTTGTATAACTCCCCAGTGAGGAAGAAAAATATAGTAAGTCTCCCAGATATGCTATGGATAGACAATGTAGGGATTTTTTGTTTTTTGACCTCTTGATTTACAGTTTCAAGTCTCCTTATTTTCTGTAGAATCAAATATGATTCATATGATATGACTCAAATATCAGTTCCCACAAAGTGAAATAAAAGCCATCACTTTCAAAGACTTTTGTCTTAGGTCCGAGGCTGGATGTATTTATATCCCTATCGTTCCTAATGCATGTGGCCTTTCTCCTCATTTCATTTTATGCTGAAGGGGATCAGAATATGCTACCTCAAAAGAGACCACTTTGGCATAAGGATTATTTTGAGCTGAAGGCAATTAAGAAACAGCAGACACAGGAGGAACTCTGCTCTGCCTCTTTCTACCTACAAGTGAGGCATAAACTTCTGTTTGTGAAGGTATGCCCCCCTCCCCTCTCCTGTTCCAGGAGGCGAACAACCCTTATCACAGGAGGCAGAAAGTTGGCACTGAGATGAGTCTGTATAAACAAACCTTACTAACGTAACTCTTGTCTTCCCTTAGTTTCCCCTCATATTCACACCTCCTCACAATTTACCACCCCTAGAAGCCCAGATCCCTTTTCCTTTGTCTTGTCACTTCTCCACAATTTATCGCCCTTTGTTAAGGTGGTATATAAGCCCCCAGTTCTAACCACTCCTTTGAATTACTCATCACTGAGTTCACCTGTGTGTATGCTCATTACACCTGTGAATAAACTTTTTTTTTTTTTTCTCCAGTTAATCTGTCTTTTGTCAGCTTAATTCGCTGGCCCTGACAGTAAGCCTAAGAAGGTAGAGGAAAAGTTTATTTTCCTCTTCTACAATGCCTATCTAGAATACTCAGACTTATGTTACATAAGAAAGTTTGTTGCTTACTTGTACGGGTAACTCTATGTGACCAGCCTGGCCAACTTAAAAGTCAAGTTATGATAAATTGGTCACATTATATAGTTTTTAATTAAAAACTAAAATAAAAGCTTAGTGCTATATTTGGTTAATTCAAAGACTATATATAGGGAAATAATATTTTTTGCCCTGTTAAACTTTTCACATGGCCCCCTCTCCCCTCACCCCAACTGGGAACTTGCCATCTTGACATCCTTTTCAAAAAGATAAATGACAGCACTTACTGAAGACGGTGAGTCAGTGAACCTAATGTGAAGAATGATGTGTGGATTAAGAGTTTGGAGATCTGGATTCTATTTGATTTCTTCTGATGGATCCAGGGAACTGGGCAGTGTGTGGATCTGGAGGTCAAGGCCAGGATTTTATCCAACAATAGGGTGGTGGTGGCAGGGTCTGAAGTTCAAGGGGGAGAAGCACTCCACCATCAGGGCATCTATTCAGGAAGGTGAGGTAGGCAGGGGAAGAGGGAGTAGACTGAGGGTCAGCAGTTCTGAGAGTGCAGAATAGTGGAGTGGATGAGTGGGAGGCAGGCTCGGAGAGTGATGGAGAGAAAAGTAGGCCTGTGGCTTGGACCAGTGTGCTGAGTTAGTATAATGAGTTATAAGTAGGGGCAACACCTGCTAGTCCTGGTCTTAGGCCCTGTGTGATTTTGGCCACATTTCTCTTTCCAAGAACATTTGTCCTTTCAATTCAGCTTCAGTAAAAACCAGATTGCCAAACCTCTTTACAGTTTCATTCGGTGATCCAAGTTGATTTTTGAGGAAGGACTCCTTTTTCTTTCTAAACTCAACTTGTATCATTAAGATGCATTACAAGGATAGAGGAGGTTCTGAGAAGACAGAAATCTAGTATGCGAACACCAGGTCTAAAATTGTTTAAAGGAAGATTCATGTCATTTTTGATTGCTTAGGGTAGTATTACCCAAAGTGTGTCCAGAGGAACACTTGTATACAATACAAGTACTCATCAAGAATATATATAGAGAGTCTTTTAACTCAGAACTCCTCAGAACCATTATTATGCTAAGTAATATCATGTTCAATATTGAAACAATTTATTTCTTGAGGTCATCCCTATCTTGAAGTTTAACAGAGCTATTAGAATCATGTTAACTCAATATGGGATCAAGAGAAGACAAATTATTTTCCAAATAATTTGTTCTCCCTTTTCCCAGATAATTATTTCCAGGAGAAAGCATCAGGAGATAATTCCAAGCATTCTGTGGTAAATTACCTTGGTTTCTATTGAGGCAGTAGTCATCTCAGATCACCCCGTGAAGGAGAGATTGTTCCATTCTGATTGGACATCTGTAGAGCTTCAAAGGCTGTTGTAGCCAGAAAGCTCTTGGAATTCTGACTCCCGGGTTCCCAAGGTCCAGCTCATTGGGCCAACTCATTTTCTTCTATTTTAGTTCAGTCACTGCAGATATTGGAAATTAGCACCTTACCTCCCTTGCAGATTTCCTTTTCCATTCTTCTTCAGAAAGGATCTTTGATTTTCATTCTGGTGGGTGAAATGGTTTTCTAACCTAGTAAGAGGCTGACACTAAAGCAGGAAGTGAAAAAGGAATCACTTTCTCTCTAAACTCGCACTGCTGGTTGACTGACAAATAGTCCTCTTCTTGGGCATTTCCTCCAGAAGTGCCAAAGCACTGTGAATTCCAAATAAATTTTGCTCTGTGAAGTAATACTGTTAACAGGAAACTCTTGAAAGGTTTGGTTTTTCTTCTTTGCTCCTGAGAACAACAAAGTAACACCTACTGATGGAATTCAAAATATGATCAAATAAATTGTTTTATGCCTAATTTAGTGGAGGTCTGAATATTGTTTATTGGTAAAATTTAATCTACAAATAATAAATACGTGTTTATTGACATGGCCAAGAAAACCTAGTCACTTACTACTTAAAAGAATCACATTTAGGGGCTGGCCTGGTGGTGTAGTGATTAAGTTCATGTGCTCCGCTTCAGCGGCCCAGAGTTCACAGGTTCGGATCCCAGGTGTACTGCTCATCAAACCATGCTGTGGTGGCGTTCCACATATAAAATAGAGGAAGATTATCACAGATGTTAGCTCAGTGACAGTCTTCCTCCAGCAAAAAGAGGAAGATTGGCAACAGATGTTAGCTCAGGGCCAGCCTTCCTCACACACACACATACACAAAATCACATTTATTAGTAAGGAAAAAAGGGAACCTTCCACGTTCTCTTGTTCCTTTAAAAAGTAAAGAATACCTTTAAAACGTACTAACAGCTTTTCTTTTATTAGTAGCTGAAAGAAATCTCAAGGAGAGGTGGATACTTTAAAAATGAAAGAAGCAACATGAAAAGGTGCTCATCTTTCTGAAACTTCTGTTGTTCAGTACTGCCTAATGTTAGACATTAAAGGTTTGCATGTTCATCATCATATTTTATTGAAGTTGGTAATAATTTACTTATTATCTGCAATGGGTTTCTGAAAAATATTTCTCTTTCCATTAAGGATTTCATTTTCGGCATTTGCTTGTCAGTTAAATCCTCACATCATTAATGTAACTTCTCATCATAGGCAAAATTGAATATTCATACCGAGCTCAAATCACTGTTATTTTGGCCTCTTACTTTTTTTTTCACCCTGAAAGTGTAGATTGTTAACCCATCACTTTACAATTGAGATTGTTAAATTTCCTGAGACTGCTTTGGTTTGTAAATGTAACTTGAAATTTACCTTTGGTCATTTTCCGTAGGTAGTAATTTCTGCTTTTAGCCTTGACCAGGTCTAGGCATACCATTTAGCCTTTTGCTCTTGGCCAGCTATTTTATTAACTCTTTGGTAATGTTCCAGGTCCTGAAGCCATGCTATTTCAGCCCTTCATACAATGCCTTGCCTGCTTGTGTCCATGGCAGATAAAACCCTTTAATGATGATCATCCTCTCAAATATCTGACCTTCACCCATGGAATTACTGTCTTTGTCTGAAAGACACTTGAAGGGTACTTTTAAATGATCAGCCTTAGACTAGATGATCTCTCAGGCTCCTTCTGACCATAAGATTCTAGGATTCTATTTGTCGGTTGATTTATTTCACTTTATTTTTTTTTAATTATTTATTTTTTTGGTGAGGAAGATTCATCCTGAGCTAACATCCCTTGCCCATCTTCCTCTTTTTTTTTCGCTTGAGGAAGATTAGCCCTGAGCTAACACCTGTGCCAATCTTCCTCTATTTTGTACGTGGAACACCCCCACAGCGTGGCTGATGAATGGAGCAGGTCGTGCCCGGGATCCAAACCCATGAACCCAGGGTGCTGGAGTGGAGTGTGTGAACTTAACCACTTGGCCACGGGGCTGCCCTGATTTATCTCACTTTAGGTGAATCAGCATTAATGAGGCTAGCCTTCATATACGTGTTTTGAGGTGAAGGAGCACATTTTCCTTAATCTTATTGTGACAGGATAGAATTCGTCCTCCCTCCACCCTCTGCCGCATACTGGCTCCTGGCACATACCCATCTGCCTTCTGAGACCAGATTCAAGCGGCACTGGGATAATAGTAAGAGTCCTTTGGTAATGCACCACAGGGAAAAGAAGAGACAAGGACTCTGTACGCATAATAACTTACAGGAATTATGATATTCTGAGAACTGATGACCCTTGGCATTTTAGAATTCTGATTGTCTTGTAGCTGCTTGATTCTAAATCATAATCACTGAAAGAAGCCTTCCTTCATCTCCTTCAGAAGAAAAAACACCTCAAGTCTAAAGGACAAACAAATAAGCAAAACTTTCTTAAACTGGATGAAACATTGACAGGTAGTCCAAAGTTGAATAGGAGCAGATATGAAAGTAGGCTGAGGGGTAGGGTGGGTGTTAGTGGGAAGCAAATGGGTTCTAAGGACAGGACCTGCCATGGAGGGGAGAGGGAAGAAGTTCTAGGGAAATAAGAAGACAGAGAGGATGCAAGCCTGCTGTCCCTGTTTAGGAGGGGATGTGGCTGGAACGAGCTGAATGTGATGTGGACGTGTCTAGAGTGGACGCTGTGTGAATTACAGTGTATGACTTGAGCCTGAATATGCTTGGGGATTTTATGCTTATTATTGCTTAGTTAACAATAAGATGTTATTTTAATAAAGGATTGTACAGTTTGGGCTTTCTATGAGAGCATAATAAGGGGGTTATATTGTGAATACACAATTAATATTCATTTAGGAGGTGTTTATGCTAAAACATATACAGTGCCAATGATGAATGTCAGGCTTCAGAATGTAAGCTCCTAGAAAGTAAACGTCCTACAGAATGTGCTGTTTATGAGACTCAGTTAATCCAATTCTCCCTTTGCGTTACTCCCTGATGGCACACATATTGTTTCAGGTCACACTTAGCCATTTAATGGTTGACTTACTATCAGAGAGTTATTTGAGGACACCACAGGGCAAGAGAAAGCCTAATTAATATTAGACATCAACAATAATTTAGGCTTGTTTTCATAAGTTGCCTGGTAAAGGAACATGCCAGCCCTGGGTTATCACTATGAATTAATAGTGGCTTCTTGTGCTGCTGGCCAGAATCATTATACACTGTTTAGCATACAAATTATTATGGATAATATTTTTGATATAGTAGAACTTGACTCATTCATTTCACTAATCTGCAGATCCAATAATTCTCAAACCAACCTCAGCCATCTCTCTCTACTCTCAGTAAAGTTTATTAATAGCAGACAGCTGTCATGAAATCTCATATTACAAAGAATTCATTACTTCTACAAAAGATGCTAGAGTACATTTATTGGTCTATTACCAAATAATCTCATAAAAAATTAAAATGCAAGTCTATTTATCAGGTAGAAAGAGCAGTACACTTTTTTTGTGATATGATAACATAGCAGTTCATCCTGTCCTTATGCCCAGAAAGTACTTACACTGGTTAATTTGCTTTGGGCTTTAATAAGGTTCTTCATTAGTACAATAGTAAAACTTTAGAAGAACACTTAAGTAGCAGAAGAATTCCGTTACATTACTACAAACCTTCAGCAAAAGTAGGAAGAACAGTAAGTGTCTCAATGGGCGCAACAAACATAAGATTGTTACTTATGTGTCTAATTTTTATGTCCTCACCCTCCATAATAATCCAATACAATTTCTTACCAAATGTACAGTTCATATAATAGAACAGATTGAAAGAGAGTCTATAAATGGCAAACTAATAAATTTTCCATACAAATGATGGGTTAACTATGTGGGGGAAAAAAAAGCAACAGGCCAGAATAACAGTGATTTGAGTTAGGCATGAATATTCAATTCTGCCTATGATGAGAAGTTACATTAGTGATGTGAGGATTTTACTGACAAGCAAATGCTGAAAATAAAATCCTAACAGAAAGAGAAATATTTCTCAGAAACCCATTGCAGATAATAAGTAAATTATCACCAATTTCAATAACACATGATTACTGCATGCCAGCTAATTCATTATATGCCACTTGAGCTTTGGTTGAACAATAGTACTTTTGTGAAACTCGATTCAACAATTCACAATTTGGATATCTACTATGTGTATCCTGTGTAAGGCTAGCTTAGTTAAGATTGAGAAGGAATCCAATTCCTTTTTAAGAGCCCTCCATTTTGTTTTAATCAATTGAGGGATGTGCTAAATAAATGGAGTAATACCACATTCATTCAGCAAATATTTATGGAGCACCTGCTGAATTTGCCTCATTATAACTGTGTAACAGATGTTAAATGGGAAATTTTGACTCAAGTACCAAGATATGATAATATCATAAGCCAGGGAGAGGTACCACATGATTATGCATATTTCCAACAAGAATGATGGAGAACTGGCTTTAGGACTCATGAATCCTTTGCTTTTTTTGAGTATATCAAAAGAGGTTTGAAAATTTGAGATAATTTGGTCAGCAGGATTTTTTGGAAAAAACTGAGTTGTGATTCTTTCCCTCTCTTCTCCCATCTCTCACCAAGATGGATGGTGGGGAAGTGCTTTATAAATGTTTCCTGAAGGTGAAGGGACACAGTAGATTAGTCTTACATCTGAAAAAAATTTATATGGAAAGGCAAAGGTACTATTTTAGCTGAAACAATTTTGAAGAAGCAGAATGAAGTGGGAGAAATCATTTTACCCAATATCAAGAATTATTATATAGCTACAGTATTCAGGACTGTATGGTATAGGTAGAGGGATAGGCTTCTGGATCAATAGAACAGAATAGAAAGCTCAGAAAAAGTCCCACAAAATTCATACGGCCAAGTGCTATTTGACAAAGGCTTAAAAGCAATTCAATGGAGGAAGGATAATGTTTTCAACAAATGGGGCTGGACCAATTGGCTATCCATAGGTAAAAATGTGAACCTTGACCTAAACCTCACACCTACAAAAATTGAGTCAAGAAGGTTCATAGATTTAAATGTAAAATATAAAACTACAAAACTTCTAGATGATAAAATAGAAGAGAACTTTTGAGAACCAGGGCTTGGTGAAGAGTTCCTAGATGTGACACCATGAGCATGATCCATAAAAGAAAAGGATAATACATTGAACTTTATCAAATTTAAAAACTTTTGCTTTGTGACTCTGTTAAAAGGATGAAAAAGTAAGGTACAGACTAAGAGAAAATATTTGTAAACCGTAGATCTGACAAAGGATTTTTATCTGAAATATGTAAAGAACTCTCAAAACTCAACAGTAAAAAATTTCAAATGATTTACAATAA
Source organism: Equus quagga (assembly GCF_021613505.1). Classification (NCBI taxonomy): domain Eukaryota; kingdom Metazoa; phylum Chordata; class Mammalia; order Perissodactyla; family Equidae; genus Equus; species Equus quagga. The sequence continues at coordinate 119,317,337 of NC_060273.1, forward strand.
TTCAAAAAGATATATGTGCCTCTATGTTCATTGCAGCATTATTCACAATAGCCAAGATGTAGAAGCAAGTGCCCATCAAGGGATGAATGGATAAAGAAGATGTGGTATTTATACAATGGAATACTACTCAGCCATAAAATAAGGACAAAATTGTGCCATTTGCAACAACATGGATGGACCTTGAGGGTATCATGCTAAGCGAAATAAGTCAGACAGAGAAAGACAAATGCCATATGATTTCATTCATGTGTGGAAGATAAACAAACAAACAAACACACAGATAAGGAGAACAGATTGGTGGTTATCAGAGGGGAAGAGGGTGGGGGGAGGGCGAAAGGGGTAAAGGGGCACATATGTATGGTGATGGATAAAAACTAGACTGTTGGAGGTGAACATGATACAGTCTACACAGAAACTGAAATATAATAATGTATACCTAAAATTATACAGTTATGGGCCAATATGACCTCAATAAAATAATGTAAAAAATTCAAATGATTTAGTTAGAAAATGGTTAAGAAACGTGAACAGATATTTCACTGAAGAAGATAAATGGATTACAGATAAGTACATGAAAAGATATTGAACATAACTATGTATTAGGAAAATGCAAATTAAGATCACTATGTGGTATCACCACGTACCTATTAGAACAGCAAAAACCTAGTGATAATGCCAAAACCTGTCCAGGATGAAGAGAAACTGGATCTCTCATACATTCCTGTTGGGATTGTAAAATGGTGCAGCCATTTTGAAAAATAATTTGGCAATTTCTTAAAAAAATAAGCATACCTTTACTACGTGACCCAGCAATCCCAGAGAAATGAAGACTTACGTCCACACAAAAACTTGTACATGACCGTTTGTAGCAGCTTTTTTCGTCATAGTCAAAAATTAGAAACAACCAAATGAGTCTCAGTAGGTGAATGATTATGCAGACTGGTCCAGCCATACCATAGAACACTGCTCAGCAATGAACAGGAATAAATTATTGATACATCTAATTACTTCAATAGACCTCAAGGACATTATGCTGAGTGCAAAAAGCCAGTCTCAAGTTACATTAAACTTATTCTTGGATTTACAAAATTATGGACATGGAAAGCAGATTAGTGGTTGCCAGGGGTTAGGGGCCGTGGCTGAAGGGTGTAGGTGTGACAATCAAGGGGTAGCTTAAGGGAGATTTTTGTGGTAATAGAATAGTTTGATATCATGATTGCAGTGGTGGTTACACAAATCTACACATGTGATAAAATGACGTAGGACGATGCATGCAGATTGTAGCAAGGTCAATTTCCTGGTTTTGATACCATACTATAGTTATGTAAGATGTAACCATCAGGGGAAACTAAGTGAAGGGTATGTGGGACCTCTCTGCAACTTCCTGTCAATAATTATTTCAAAATAAGAAGTAAAAAAAAAAATGTGTTTGTGACTTGAAGTGATTATTATAGTTTCTATTACCTGAAAATAAGCGGAAAAGTCATAGGACTTCCAAATTTTTATCCAGAGGGGAAGAATTGCTATGTTCACTGAGCAAACAAAGCGGCAATCAGAGATAAGATCAAGCTGCTTGTTTGGTTGCTCCACGATGACTGCTTGCTCAATGGACCCATAACGTATAATACTCTCTTTTTAAAATACTTTATTCCCTTGGTTTTGATAACATGACACTTTCCTCATTTTACCCATGTTTCTTCTCACAAAATCTGTTCTCTTTTTAGTATTCTTTCTTTCATTTGGTGGAGCCATTAGCCAGCTAGTTATACAAGTCATGAGCATTTGACTCGATTAGTCTTTGCTTCTTTCCCATCTTCACCACTCCAATTACCCCCCTTCCCTATATAATCGCTCACCAAGTCCTGTTGACTTCACTTTCTAACATATTCCTTACTACCACTTCCCTTGTTTTTGCCTTCATTTGCTCTCACCTGAAATACCGTAACATCTCCAACATTCACTTAACACACCTGCAGGCTTGTTCTCCTTAACTCCATCCTGCAACAACCAGCCAGAATGATCTACCTAAAACGCATTTGACCCTGTCATCTCTAGCCTAAAACCTTTCAATGGTAAACCTCCTTACAGGAAAATCTGAAGCCCCTTAATTTGCCAACCAAGGTTCCTGATGGTTTGGCCTCTGCCAAACTCTCTAACTCTTCTCCACAACCTGACTCGTATTTGTTATACAGATTCTCGTCTCCATGCCATTGTTCTCTCTTCTGGCTGGAATGTTGTCTTTGCTTGGAGTACTTATACACACATATACATGCTCTTTTATAATTTTTAAGACTGAATTCAAGACTCAAGGCTTCCAGGGAACCTTCTCTGAACCTGTTAGACCAGGTCAGGTTCCCATCTCTGTGCTCTCCAAATTGCTCTGTCATTTAGCCTGTGCCTGTGGTGTAAGCGTAGTCTTACTTTCCGAGTAGAGAACTGGACTACATTATCTCAAAGTCTTTCAAGGTTTGTTTTCTATGAACCCATAAGGTACCTTGTGTCATCTGGCATCTCTCATTCATCATTCATTCAAATTCAATAAACATTAGTTAATTGCTTCTGCATAAGAATTATATTACAGACAGGAGGTGTAATAATAACTGAGAACTGGTTCACTTATTTACCTCAAAGTATATGGCATGCATTTTATATTTGTGGTCAGATGGGGAAACCAGGGCAAGATTCTCCCGAGTAAGTTGCAGTCATGCTGCTTTAGCCTCCAGATGAGCCCTGGAGAAGTGCTGTATTGCTGAGTCATGCAGTGGGAGGACTTGTGCTGGTGCAGAGGTTTCCTGTGGTCAGCACATCCACAGCACTTGCATCTTTCCGAACGTATGGAGCTGCAGACTGTTAGAGGCAGTTTGTGCCGGTTAATTCATCCTGAACATTTCAGCAGTAAGATTGGCTACAAAGTGATGCATTTGGAGTCTGATCTTTCTCAGTGGCACCAAACACAGCATAATGAAAGAGCTTTCTGAAGAGTCAGAAGGATTTATGGCAGTAGTCGTTGGTAAAGTCAGAACTGAACATTTTCCTATCATCAGAGAATCACACTGCTAGCTTTCTACTATCATTTTCCCCTTCCCCCATCTTGATTCTCAACATTACTCTGTTTTGATTGTTATTTTGGTTGTAAAGGATTAGGAAATGTTATAGTAAAATTTTGCAGGAACTATAGAAGGCTGAACATGCTTGGTGTAATGCCTGGTCCTTTGTAATATTAAACAATCAGTGTACAGAAACAAAAAAGTATGTCTTTGCAATTTTGTGAGATATCAAAAGAACCCTTAGGAGACAAATTGGAGAAGAAATACTGCCTCTCTTTTTATAATATGACAAAGAGCTAATTCAGCTACTTTAACAGAAACTCAAATAAGCCCAACCCTTTCAAAAAGCCTTTATATTCAATGTAAAGGAAAATGTCTTCAAATCCTGAGAGTTCAGCTTCCACTGGTTTCAATGGGAGCTGTCCATTCAGAGCCAGGGGCTAATTTTGGTCTGTGTGTTTCCCCAATAAGTTCTCTTGGGTGATGATTTTAGCTTCAGCAAAGTGTTTCCTCCAGCTATAGGAGCCAGTGTTTAAAAGTTTAAAGCAATGCGAATAGGCCAAAATCTAAATCAATATTCCGTAGAACAAATAAAGAGCAAAGAGATTTAGGCGGCAGGCACATGGTATGTGCTCCAATTCCCTGGTAGGCAGATCAAGGAGGTTTCAACAAGAACTTAAAAATAAAAGGGCCTAAAAAACAGATGTTAACAAAACTATTCTCTCCCCTTCAGTGAGAAATCACTGGTTAAGTTTTCAGATCAAGACACTGGGGTCATGAAGGGAAATACCACTGTGTGGTGTCAAGTGAGAACTAAAGGGCAAAAAGGACTCAGATCAATAGGCAGTAGCTTATTTATCTTCCCCAATGCCAATTATTTTAGCAGAGTTTGTACTAACTTTGTTTAGCTTTAGGTATATTTCTTTGGTTCATGTAGTAGTTTATATGGAAATTGCATCGTATGAATGCCATGTTTTCTCCTTTTCTCCATCTACCCCCTGCCTCCCTTCAACTCCCTCTTAGAAGTCCCCTTACTAATGACATTCGTGGGGAGGACAGCTTGCCTGTCCATCTCTGGGGCTCCGAAGATTACTCATTATCTTTTGCCCTTTGAGAACCCTGAGTGATTCTAGCTTCAAACTGATGACTGGAAGGAAATATTACATTGAAAGGACATCCAAAAGCAAGCTGATCACAGGCCCAGTTTATCATAACATTTGACTTTACTATGACAGTAATTTGAGGTGTCATGGTAGGAAAAACAAACCACAGGAATGCACAGGACTTTGATATTCTTTGAAAGAGGGTTTAGTGTAAAATGGTTTAATTGTTGAGATGCCAAATGCATTTTATTATGAGGAAAATTTAGCTTTTAAGAATATTCTATAATAACTGCAGCAATAATAAAAATAAGTGGAATTTGTAGAGTGACTTGTGTTCGAGAGCAAAGTTTTATATCCATCATCTCCTGAGCCTCTAAAGCAATTTATAAAGGATTCTCCAGTTTTCCCAACATGTGTTCCTAACAGGTAAGTACAAAAGTCAAAGAAAAATCTCTTTTTAAAGTGGAAAAGGAATATCCAGTGAGGAAGAACTGAGGAGGTATAATTTACAATGCAGTCACTCCTAAACTATGTAGTAATTTATATATATATATTTTGCCACAGTAAAAAAATGAAAGAAAATGCAATTATTTGACCTTAAGTTACGGAAAATATATCATGGCAGTATCACAGGAGATGGATCCTCCTTGAACAAGAGTGACTAAATCATTGAGAAGGTGTTGTAGGTACCCGACATTCCAACTCCACTGCCCTTTCTGTTTTCTTCTCCTTCGGAAACTGAGAGTTTCCTGGATTTCTTAGCTCTATTTTAAGATACTAATACTTTACTCAATGAGAAAATGCATGTGAAAGTGCTTAAAGATAGCAGTTATTTTTCATTCTAGATGATAACTTGTACCATTCTCAGATTGTAATTCTAGTAATTTTTGAAGCTTTTTACTCTCTTCTCTTTTTTCACCTCTCAGATTTGTGTGCTGTGTTTGGAGTTATGGGAGCTATACAAAAGTGTAAGGTTCCATCCCTGTGCTAGAGGAGTTTGTTGCCACATTAGGAAGAAGGAACATATGCACACGAAAAGTAAAATTACAAAATAGGATGTGTCTGGAACAGCAAAAACTTGGTAAGGAAATCAGAGGAATTCTTCATGTGGGGCTGGCATACTGTTGAGGCCTAAATAGAGATTTCTAGAAGATTTTGATAGAGGGAATGGAGAAAGCACTGCTGCAGGGATGAGTGAAGGGGTAGGAGTGATAGTACAGAGAAAGGAGGAGGCAAACACCACGCTTAAGACATGGAGGCAATATTGATGAAGATGTGCATGAGAGACAGAGGTTAATTAACCGTACTGGTTAGCCTGACAGGAGAGGAAGGTTTGTGTATGGGCTAACGAGAACCATGTTTGAAAAGAAGCTTGGGCTCATCTCTGGAAAACAGAACATTAAGCTATGGAGTTAGAAAATTATTTGCCAAGATGAGCAACTAAGGTTTCTGAGAAGGGACATGACTTGGTGAAAGAAATATTTTAGACAACTCTGGCGGGAATGTTCAGAAAGGGGTTAAGGCTAGTTTCAGAGAGAGAAATTAGGAGATGGCCCCAGGAATCTAGCATCAGGTGATAAAGATCTAGAATTATTCCAGCTATGTACAAAACCCACACATTCCTGTGTTTGGGGAACACAAAATTCCCTAACGTTCCCCAAGAGTCCATCAACCTCGGTAGCTTTAAATCAATGGAACGCTTAAAAAATTTGCCTCAGGGATTATGGATGTGTCTACATTGTTAACTAAAGAAATAAAACTGTTATGGAGTCCAATTTAACTGAAATGTGGAATTGCGCTGACTAAGAATAGCAGATGCTCAATTTATGTAATCCTTGAAGTCTGGAAGTAAAAATTACTACCTCATCTAGGAAGGAAGGGGTTTGTATTTCAGGGTTTTGGAACTGACCAGACTTGCTTGGGTTGGATTCCTTTCCCTCAGACCTTGGCTTCCCACGATTAGTACGGAGTTCATATTGCCCACCTCCTGAATTCCTTCAGTGGACTGCTTGTCGATGAATGAAGACTTCATGTGGCCTGTCTTGAGAAAGCGGAGGAGAAGCTGATCAGCGTCCCAGCTTACAACTTGGTTAACTGGCAGCACATGGCTTCTTATTTACTTTTCTGGGGCTGGTTTTTTTGAGGAATTATTACAGAGCAGAGGAGTTTAAACAGGAGCTATGGCTCTTCTAAATATTGGCAGGGTCAAATTCTGCTGAACTTTGGGATTAGCAGCAATCTGGATGTGTTTTCCTTTTGGTACTTACTATATTCTCTTCAGCTCTATTTTTTTGTGGTCCTTATTGTTCCTGAACATCTCTTTAAGTTAAGATGTTGTTTAGGAGTTGCTAGAGCTGGCAGACTATGACATTACATGTTGTATTATTCATTGTTTGGTGACTAGACTTCATATCTGTGGTAAAAATAAAAATGATGCCTCTCAGCTTACTTCAATCTATTTAGTACTCTCATGAATGGCTTCCTGTAACTCCCTAACTCCCTTTAAAGAATGTATGAAGACGGAGAAGAAGCAGGGGGAGGAGGAGAGTCAGTCTCAACTGTGATCTGTATGACATAGTTTTTAGAAGCAGGATGAATGGCAACTTCAGTTTACAGAGAAGTGTAACAATAGTCTTAGTGGCACTCTAAACATAAAGAGTTATTTTTCTTCGACAACTATAGTTTTCCTTCCCATTCTTTCATTTGGAAGCAGTCTCTTTTATGTGTAGACATTGCAGGTAAAAATCAGGTTGTAATTTTTCTCGTTAAGATGGAGGAACTGATTTCTGGCCATGTTGGTTTCCACTTCACTTTATAAATGTGCCAGTAGGTGTTGCTCTGTCAGCACTAATGTGGACTCCACCGAAACTAAATGGTCACTTTGTGGTGACTGGGTCCCCATTCTAATTTGTATATTTCTTCTCAGAGATCAAAACACTGCCACCAAACACTGAAGGCCTGATGGGATTATTTCGACTGCAAAATAAGTTTTTAAAAGATCTTGTATTCTGCTGTGTCAATTCACAAGACTGGAAAATAATTTCATTGACTTACCAGTAGTTAAGGTATTTTGGCCTTTGGGGTAGCAAGCAGTAACCAGTTTGAATAACTGGAAAAAAAGATCATTTCTCTTTCACTCTTCCTAATTACTACACTTCATTCGTAATACATACTATTATCACCCCAGTGTCCCAAACCCACATTAAAAAAAGAAGGGGAGTGGGGGGAGTCTCTATGTCTGGTATAAGCTTCCAGGCATAGATAACCTTTGAAACAGTCTCTCGTTTGTCAAACAAATGAATTTACTCAAGACCCACAGTTTAACTCTTCACAACATCCCTCAGCATCTCAAGTATGTTTACATTGAAAAGTGTTTTCATATTCTTATGTGTAGGCAGAAGCAAATGATTTCTTTGTATTAACCTCTGTAACCCTGCTGCCTGTACTAATTATTAGGCAGAAACAACAGACGCTACTACTTCTGATTTTGGCTTAAATTTGCTAGGCAAAACCCAAAATCTTAGAGAAAAATATTTGGAATTTCTATATTCAAAGATGAGGTTATTAAAATTAAAGAAAAAATTCTGATAATTGATTCTTAGGCAATAAGCCAACCACTTCAGTGTGTGCTCTGTTGGAAAAAAAAATACGTTTGTGTACATTATACTGCTTTTGCATCTGAAGTTTCCTCAGTTGTACCCAGTGTGAAATTGAACAGTGAAAATCTGAACCTGTCAGAGCTACTTTTTTCTTTTTTAATTGTGAAACACAGCAGAGACCTATACACTTCAGGTGAAAACTTGTGCTTTAATCTGAAAACACTGTTTAAAGAATATGAATTTATATTCTGATACACAATGAAAGTATAGACATCGGGTGAAAGGAAGAAAGAATAAAATCCTAGAAGGAGATGAGAGAAGGCTGGGGGAAGTGTGAAGAATGAATGGGAATGTGAAGCCGTTATATTTTTGTTTTCATAGTTGCAACTATTCAATAATATGAAGCAATAATAGTTTATTGAGCCTTTAACAGGTAGAGCTGAATCACATGGGCTAAAGAGAACATGGATTTTTCTATAAATTGCTCAGCACTTGTTTTAAAATAGTCTTTAATAAAACAGTGAAGTACTTCTGTTGTAGAAATCTCTTAGCACTTTGTAAATAGCAAAACAATAAAGAATCTTGAAGAGTAGGGTTCAGAGCAAAGTAAATAAATCAAAACATTTTTCTGTATTATTTTGTAATGAATTTTCATTGATTTTTTATGGTCATATGACTTGAGCTCTGTGATCTTTTCCCCCTGTCTCCTTCCCTCTCTCTCTTTTCCTTCATGCTCCCTTTTCTCCATCTCTCTCAGTAGTGTCATTTGGGGGCAACTTCAGTATGTTAGATAGCTGAATGAAATTACACCAGGTGAAGGAAAAACACTCAAACAGTTTTTCTCCCTGTAGAGTTTCATTATTGAAATGCTCTGAAGTCATGGGTGGTGAGTGTGAAAATGTAGAGATGTAGATTGGTTGGTAATCAACTCAATGTTTGTAGTAACCGGAGACGAAGCATTCTAATCATTCGTTCTCTGTACCATCTCATGGAAGCTGGGTTTAATTCAGCTAAATGGCCCATGATATGGACTTCTCCTCCCTTCAATTTGGTTTCTCCCCTCTGGCGAATTCTTAATCAGAATTTCCTACTATTTAGTAATTAAATTAAAATCTGTAAATTGTAGGCAACTGCATATAATGCAATGATATATTCATAAAGCACTGAAATTATTTAACGTATTCCATGTAATGAACATTATAATATCATAATAACACAGTTAAGCTTTGGTATGGGGAAATAATCTGGCTAGATATAGCAATAAGGCATAAAGGATCACTTATCTTTATTTCTGAAGGAAAGATTTAAAAGGTAGATGCTTTTTCTCAAGAAAGCACTGATTTAAAAGGAGTTAGATGTGAAATTTTCACTCAATTTATAATTAATTGTATTTATGACCTGATTGCTTAGCATGTGCCAGATATTTTGCTAAGCATCTTACATACCTTGTTTTGTTTAATCTTCAAAACAGTTTAATGCTATTACTCACTTTTTATGTATCAGAAAACTTGAGACTCAGAAAGGCTCAAGAACTTGCCCAAGGCCACACAACTAGCTAGTGCTGGAACTAGGATTCAAATCCACGTGTGCCTGACTCTAGAGTTTGGACTCTTAATATTAGGTAATGGAAATATAATCAAAATATATTTATACACTTAGTTTTGATTAATTTTATTTATTTTGTATGAAGTGTTTATCTTAAAGTGTGATCAAATCAAAGAGATATTTAAAAGTGTGGCATATTTATCAAGTTTAAGTCAGACTTCCTGCCCTGCAGGCATTTGTAATGGAAAGTCAAGCATTAATCCCCGAAACTGTGAAATAGTAAGTCAACAGAATGTGAGACTATAGAAGATTAGAGGAGACAGGGATAGTGAGAGAAGGCTTCCTGAAGGAGGTGAGACTTGTAACTGTATCCCGTAGAAATATAGAGGTGTTTGAAAGTTGAAGAACATGAGAATATTACTAAAGGTGAATGAATCATGATCAGGAAAAAGTGAGGCAAGTACACTAGCTCAATACTTCTTAACAGGGTTGCACATTAGAATCATCTAGAATGCTTATTAAAAATACAAATGCCTAGGCCCTACCCTTTACAAGTTGTAAAAATCTTTGGCAGACAGACTTGGGCAATGGTATTTCTTAAAAGCTCTCTAGCAGATTCTAATGTGCTGAGAATCACTGATGAAACTGTATTGGCATATTTGTGTTGGGGTCAGGTAGGAAATGAAATTGAGTGGGTACTATACAGCCACTAAAGATGGTATGATTCTGGCATTGGTCTTCACGGCATAGACACATGGGCATGACTGGAGATTTCTAAGCAAGAGAGGTCAGTTCAGTTCAATTTAGCCGATAAGAGCTGAAAGGTAGTGCAAGGTACTGCAGAGAGGACATGACAAGATGAACAAAATCTGATCTCTGCTCTTTAAATTTTCATAAATATCGTAGGAGGTGTACCGATAGCTGTATTAAAGTATGCACATGTTAAGGACTATAATGGAAATGCAGAAATACTCCGAGATTACTTAGGAATACTATTCTACTTCTGGTTGGGAATATCTGAAGATTTCAAAAAGGAAGTAGCTATCATTTGAATTTTGAACAAAAAGTAAAGTGAGATTTTTGAAAGAAACAAGATGAGAGGAGCATTCTTGGTATAGAAAGGAATGGAGATCAGAGGCCCAGAGTTTACGTGAGTGAGGGTAGGATTGTGGACAGTGGAAAGGACTTGGATGAGAAGAGAATACAAAGAGAAAGGAAGGCTTTGAGACCAGAGCGCTGGAACGTCCACTTGGAGGTCAAAGTGTAGCCCCTGACACTCATGTAATGAACTCCATGTTCATCCCCAAAAAGGCTATGTGTGCTGCTCATGATGGAGGTGAAGTATAGCTTAAGATCAGCCAGTGGGGAAAATAGTAAGAGAAAGAGGGACCTGCCGTTGCAGAATGTTAAAAGTGCTGAAACGGACTATGTTAAACTTGCCGTGCATTCTTATGACTGTTTACATTATTCTCCTCCTCCCCTTTTCTGGCTCTCATATTCTACCAGACTTTCAAAACCATCTTTTCTGTAGGCTTTTCTCTGAGCTTTTAAAAGGAAGACTTAATTTTTTAAAAAAAAAAAAAAAAAAAAGAAGACTTAATTTGAAGTTTCCTTTCATTCTTTGTTTAAATTTGAGTTTCAATATTTATTGTTTTATTAGTATGTGAATATGTGTGGTTCTTCCAGATTGTGAGTTTCTGGAGGGAGGAACATTTTACTGACAGTTAATACAATGTGGAGACAGGAGTATGAAATAGTAAGTAGATTGGCTTGTCTGGACCATAGAGAATATAAACATTAAAAAAATACCATAATATTTTTAAATAATTTATTGATCTCATGCACTAAAATCATTATTCAAATTAATCCTTTCATTAATAATCCTATTAGGTAGACATTATTATCTCCATTTTTTAGATGAGGCCACCAAGGTTTAGAGTGGCTCAGTAACTTGCTCAAGGTCTCATTGGCTGCCTGACTCCAGAGCCTCGCCTGGAATCAGTCTACCGTACAGTATGGTTCTGAGTCTTTCCCAAGCATCAGAATCCCCTGACTGGAGGGCCCAGTCTGATTCAGTGTTATGAGGTGGGGCTCAAGAATTTACTTTCTAAGTTTCCAGGTGACATCAATGCTGCTAGTTTGAGGACCACATTTTGAGAGCTATTGCCCAGAAAGTCTGGTTTGAGATGTTGCCCAGAAATCATGGATTTCGAAAAAGTATTCCCAGATGCTACTAATGAGAAACTAGGAGTAAGACCCACTGACCTTAATCCTGAAGAGCCCTGAGTGCTAATTTGACTTTATTATGGCACCAGTTTACAAGAGAGAAGAGTGTAATGATGGTTATGCTTTATTATTATGAGAGGAAAATTAATTGGCAGACATACTAGACCACATGTATCAGACTAAGGAGATACTGAAAGTCAAGTCTTGCCCTCCTCTCTGGCGTTGTGCACTGGAGAGTCAATCAGATCTTCCTAAAACATTGCTTTCGTTGAGGTGTTATTCAGGTGTCTATAAAAGCTCCCAACAAACTGCTGGCTTTAGTAACGTGGTCCCCACTCCCGGCTTTCAGGCTGTGTTTTATGCTAACACTTCCACTCTGAGCAGCTGGGCTTTCATTGCCTGAAGTCTAACCTCATGCTTTTGCTTCTTCAGTTCTGCTTGATGACTTTTTTTTTTTCCAGTGAGGAAGATTGTTCCTGAGCTAACATCTATGCCAATCTACCTCTGTTTTGTATGTGGATACCACCACAGCATGGCTTGATGAGTGGTGTGTAGGTCTGTGCCTGGGATCTGAACCTACAAACTCCAGGCCACTGAAGTGGAGCGCATGAACTTAACCACTGTGCCACCGGACTGACCCCCTCTCTGATGATTTTGATGTGGCTCTCATCCCCTCAGCTCTGCCAAATCCTATTCACTTTCCTAAGCTCTCAGTTAAAAATAAACTTAAAATACAAAATTAACACTCACGTGGAAAAAAGCAAATAGCATGGGGAGGCGGATAAAGAAAACTTAACTCCCCCAGTCCTACTGCCCAGAGGAAAGAATCTTTAACCCTTTTAGCTGTTTAACTCTCTATACTGCTCTTTCATGACGAGCAGCTTTAGAAACTATTTATTTCCTGTCCTGAACATCAGGATATAAACCTTTTGCACTCCTCATTTCCCGCTCTATCCTCTCTGTTTAGTAACATTATATTTAATACAATCAATTTTTGTTATTATGATTATATAAGTATTATTCTCTCCAGATCCTAGTAAGGCACCTTTCTATTTTCTTCTACAGATTTTCATTTTGTTCTGAAGTTTGGAATATCTTCCTTTTTTCCTTGCCATAGCCTTCTTCTAATAATTCTTCGCTTATATCTAAAATCTTTTACCATACCAGGCATTTTTTTTCAAGTTTTTAAAATGTTTTTTTTTCTGGTGTCCTTATTACTCAGTCTTCGCCTTTTTGTTTCTGTGGGATGGTTATCACCAAGCCTGCTCTAAAGTGGTAATCTTAGGACTTCCCTTAATACCTTCCTGGTTTGAGTCAACTGTTTCTTTTGGGGTGTACTCTTTTGGCTCATCTCTTTTAGTTTGCTCCCTCCTTTTGCTAGGGCACGTTCTCCAATAACTTCCGAAGAAAGGGTGCACGTGAGGAAAATTGTTTGAGTTCTTGCATGTCTGATAATGCCTTTATACTTAGATATTTTATTTATAGTTTGGTTAAATTCTATAGAAATTGAAGTTGAAACTTATTTTCCCTCAGAAATTTGAAAGCGTTGCTCCATTTCCCCCCTTATTGTTCAGTGTTGTTGAGAAGTAACATTCACAATTCAAATTCCTCTCTAAGAGAACTGGATGTTTCTTCCAGCAGGAAAATTTTAGACTCTCCTCTTTTTCCTGCTGTTTGGAAATATCACTAGGGTATGTCCTGGTATGAGTATTTTTATTTATTTATTAAGATTTCTGTTGTTTTAGTAGGGTATTTGAAGCTGGAAACCAATCTCATAAACTTTAGAAATTTTATCTTATAGTTTTTCTTTGAGAATTTTTTTCTTTCCATTTGTACTGTTCTATTGTCAGATGTTGAAACTTCTGGATCAAAACTTCATATTTTATATAGTTTTTGTCAGACACTTTATCTTTTTTTCTGGTTTTTTGCTTATTCTTTTCAGAGATTTATATATTTTATCTTTCAACCCATCATTTAAGTTTTTATTTCATCAGTATTTTTAATTTTGAAAAGCTCTTTCTTGTCCTCTGATTATTACTTTTTTCATAGAACCTTGTTTATGTGCAACATAATAATTGAAGAGCTTTTAAAAAATGCTTCTAGTATTTGTTTTCTCTGGGATTATATATTTTGATTGATTTTTATCTCTTTCTTGCATCTTGAACATTATTCTCAAGTCTCGTGATCTTGTTCATATTTAAAAGTAAGGCTTCAAAAAATTGAAGGGGAAATCTGTGTTTTTGGATGTGGCTTACGGACCGGAAGGGATTATTTTACAGTTCTTATCTAGGCAGCTGATGCTTATGCTAGAGAAGTAGTGTGTGTCAGAATGTGGTAGTCTTTCTCTAGGCTCATTCAACTTTTCCAAAGGAAAAACATTCATTCTCCTTCCAAGGGTGTAGAGACCTATTTGCTAGTGTTTTCTGTAGTGTGTGGTGACATATGAATCCAGAGTTTGTTGGGGCTAATTGATCTGGATATTAACTCATCCTTCTATGAAAGCTTTCTAGCATGTGGTTTCATCTCTCTTAGTTATCATTCCTTTATCTGCTTAACACCTTCCATAATTTTGTTGAAATTTCTTGTCTGCCAGTGGACCCCCCCTCTCCAGATTCTATGCTGGGTACCCTGGGCAACATAGGGGTGTCTTTGCTGAGCATTCTCTCCATGTGGTTTGCTCATAGTTCCTGAGTAAGTAGTACTTGGTATAGGTTCATAACTTTCTATTTCCTTGCTATTATTTTAGAGGCCTTGGGAAGAGCACGAGTAGATTCATGTATACAGTCCCCACATTTAGCCCAAACTTAAGGCCCAACTGAATACTAAATTCTTCTATAAACCCTTCCTGTCTTGACTTCTTGACCCACTCTGATAGATCTCCCCTCAAAATTCCTATTGTAATAAAATCAATTTTTTCTTTAGATGACTTATAATTCTTTAAATTTTCCCTATATGTTAATTCCAGATTTTTAGGCAAATCATGGCTTATACTTCTTTTGAATTCCTCCAGCACCAATTCTTATGCTGGACAAATGGTGGATGACTTGAAAATAATCATTGATTGATTGGATCCAGGATATGGAGACAAAAGATATACACGTGACTGATAGTAGAAGCTTTGGTTATTTGGTAAAATAACAGCAATATTGGCAAAGTTAGAGAAGTTGATAAGGGAAGCCAGTGAGTGAATGTAGTGGACATTTGTCAGACCTTATTATTTGCACAGAATCTTTGAATGCCCTATCTAGTTTGAGGATATTACTTAACTTATTAGTCCCTCTCCAAAGCTGAGGGCAGTAATTCACTTTCCCAGCCTCCCTTGCAGATATGATACAGTGATGTAACTGAGATATCACCAATCAGATGACCACCACTAAGACTTTAGTTCAGAAGTGAGCAATGGGAAAAACTAAGCACAATGAGTAACTCATTTCAGGTAAAGGCTGTGGCAGAGACATCTGGCATTCCAGGGCAGCAGTAGAAGAGTTTCTGGTGTCCTGGACTGTGTAGGTTGGGTCTTTGTTGGGTAATCTCTCAGTTTAATTTGGGCATTGTTCCTGACTAAGTAGCCTCTATGCCTGACCCTTAGGTGACCTTAGACACTCTCTCTATATTCTTTAAGAATCCTTTTTTGTCTGTTTGCATCTAAGAACTCTGAATGATAAAACAAACAAGGAAAAGTTTGTGTGTGTGAAATGAGGTATAAAATCAGACAAAAGTAGGTCTCATATTTTTTCTGGAACATGTAAACATATGTAAAAGGTAATTCAAGAAAAACAGGTCTCTGCCAAAAAGTGGAACCAAAAATAAGAGGACAATAGACAGGTAAGTTTAACATCAACACATAGTCAAGGAAAGGAGAGGAAACGTAGCTTCTGACTTTATAATAATATTGATACCAAGCCTCTTAATCTCAAATTCATGTGCCTGATGGACAGCAAGCCAAACACTGAGACATTCGTGCTTGGAGGTGGAGAAAAGCCCCAATCGAGTTGGCCGAGATGAGAAGGTGGGAGCATGGGTTTGATCAAATCTGCCTTAATAAGAGCAGAAAATAGGGTTTTATAGAGCTAAGGGGTTTGGCAGGAGGATCTTCTGAGAAACAAAGGGGTTACTCCCCATAAGCCCAGGGGCAATCTGACTTCTAGGCGGCAGTGGCAGTTGGGGGTCAGCCAGGTGATTGCAACCTCCCTGAAGGCATTATCTTTCTTCTGCAAAACAAGCTCACAAATCTTCTGCAAAATAAACTCACAAATCCTCGAGATCCCCGAGTTAAACAGAAAAATAGCAAATTGCTTGTTGACCTGGCTTCAACATGAAAATGAAAGGAACCAGGAGTCTTTGTCTAATTTGGTTCAGAGGTAAAATGCTTTTATAAATATCTTCATCTAAGCCTGAATATTTGAGAATTCTTTGGAGATTGAGCATATTACTTCTTCCTCTAATTTTTGTCAGATTAATGTTGGTAGTAATTTATGTAATTGCTTATTGACATTTCTTCATTTGTTCTCCCAACTACTTGGCACTGCATGGAAGAAACCATGCTCTGAGAAAAGCTAAATGCTGTTCTTCTGTTACCATGAGTGAGTTGGCCTGAATTAAAGCAGCCAAGGAAATATGTTCTTTTGATTGGAACTTCTGTTCCTACTATTGTCTAGGAAGGCTTAGCAAACCTATAAAAAGAGAGAATAAGATGAGAAAGTTAATGTACAGGTAGATAGGGCAACATACGAGGAAAGTATATTAGGTAGGATGTGGGGATGGAAGTATGTGTAAGGAAAATAAATTTAGTTTGGTTTTGGACATATGGGGACTTCAAGGGTAGTGTGGTGATGATGTATAATTGGGAATATGAAACTGAAACTTGGGTGGAAATTTATGCCTAAAGGCAGATGAGAATCATTCACAAGAGATGGCAATTGAAGCCAGGAGAACTGATGCTATTTTCAAAGGGAGAGAATAGAGAGACAGAACAAAGGACCTGGGACTGAGCATGGGGAGAAACTCCTACTAAGGGGTATTGGAAGAGGAAGAACAGCCAAGAAAGAGAATGGAATAATCAGAACACGAGGAGAAGCAGAATGATGTTTTCATGGAAATTAAGGCAAGTTCAAGGGAATTTCTTTATACAATACAATGCTACAAAATAGTAAGATCTTTAGGCACTGTGCTCTGTATCCTAATCCCTTTCTTTCATGATACATGGAAGAAAGTCAATAAATGTTTGTTGGATGTATGAATAAATGGTCCAGGAACATAAGGATTGGGAAAATAGAGTAGTTATCTTTTTCATCTTAGTAGATTGATAGGAGGCAGTCATTGATGGGAGGGAGTCACAGGTTTTAGGGATTTAAGGAGAGAATGAGAAAGTAGGCTTAGAGACAGTTGACCTAGACCGCACATTTGAGAAATTTGGACAGTAAAGGAAAATATAAAATAAGATACTTTTCAGAGGGGCAGAAGAATTCAGTGAAGGGATTTTATAAATTGGTATAAACCTTTGTGTGACTAAGGGTACAAGGAAGGAGCCAGTAGAAAGAGAGGAATTAAAAATATTGCAAAATATTAAATGAAGGAAATGGATGTATCAAAAGTCCCCTTATCTGGGAAATTATAGAAACAGCATTTACAGATGTATCTCTTTTGATAAAATACTATGAAAAATAATTTCGATCTGATCTACTTCAAGTCATAGTAGAGTATACAATCTTAGACCATAGGATTTTGGAACTCCAACAACATTCATCCTCCTCATTTTACAGGACAGATCCCATGAAGTAAGTTTGATCTCAAAGCCTGGTGTGGATTCAAGGATTGGCAAGAATGAGGATTAGCTAAGGTCATTTTCTTTTTGCTTATTAATGAACTGAACAATTCTAAAGATATATATGAAATCAAAGGCATAATGAGTGGATGCAACTTCTTGATGCCTGCTTTGTTTGTATCATTTGAGGTGCAGGCTCAGCTGCTATAACAAAGTGGACCTAATCCATAGTGTCTTAAGAGTGATAGAAGTTTATTTCTCTCTCATGGAAAAGCATAGAGATGAATGGTGTGTGGCTGTCAGAGTAGCTCTGCCACTCAAGGTTGCTATCGTCATCACTATTTCACAGCCAGTGACAGGAGGACAGAGAGAATTCAAGGCAAACAGTCCATACACAGGTGACTTGGAAGTTGTATGCATTCCTTCCATTCACATCCTATTGGCCTAAATTTAGTCATATGACCACGCTTAGCCATATGAGAGGCTGGGAAAAATATCCATAGCTGGGTGCCCATTGCTGTTACTGCACTTTAAATGCTTCAGAGTCTTGGATAAACGGTCCTCCTCATAACATTTGTTAGGTGTTTTGGATGGGAGAACTGAGGCAGTGAAACAGACAGGTGAAATGAATACTTAATGAACCATCACAACATATTGAATAAATATGAGAGAGATTAAATACAAATTTGCAGAGACATCTATTTAAAACGACAATTCTATTTGGGTGCCTGTTTGAGTTTCTACCATGCAGCATTTCAGCCAGTAGGTATCTGTTGTCTCTGGGCAATTAAAATTATTCAGCATCAAAATCTTAGCTCTGGGACCAGAAAAGAGAATCTAAGAAGCCTTCACTGATAGTCTGATTCAGAATAACTGCTTTTCCCTTTGGTCTATTCATGCATATTTCAATCGGCATTAATGTAAAGTACCTTGTGGGGTCTCTTCTATGTGAAATTCTTGTTCTCAAGTTGGCAGCAATCCTGGCATTAGATTCTAAATGGTCATTCTGGAACGGTAAATCAGCAATCCTCAGCTGATGGGTCTAACTATGAGGAGATTGCTGGAGGCAGGTGGTGTTGTGAGGCCTAATTCTGTTGGCATTAAGTGACAATTCATATTTGCTACAGGAGCAGTAAATTGCACTGTTTTAAAACAGGAAGTCTGAGTTAAAAGCTGTGTAAAACCATTATACTGTAGCCAGCACTCCGGGCTTTTCTAATTAGGTCATTTGGAAAAAGATGACCTTTTAGTTTCTGTGCCTCTTTGCTGGGGACACGTGTTCCTAATTATCATTTGCATTTTACTCCACCAGAGCTGTTGACAAGCTGAGCTTTTTTTTGTATGCGCACATGAGTGTGTATGGGGGGTTGTGCATGCATGCATGTGGGTGCACTCCATGAAGTTAATAACATTTCTCTGTTCTAGCATTGGGCAAACAAGCAAATAGAAGCACTGTACAGTAATTTTAATGTCAGAGTTACCAAAAATCATATGGGTTTGCATGAATAACACATTAAGGGACACTTCTGACATCTTCAGTGTTTTAGGCCAACTTGACTGTACCTTGTCTGAAATTGCTGTATCAATATTTCTTCTGTTTTGGGCTGGCAAGTGTGAACACACTGTGTAAGATACAAGGGAGAAATGAACTTTGATCCACACCGTTACTGGAAACACAACTGCTGGTTACACTTAAAATTCTGTCCAGGACCAAAACCAAAAATTTCATGATGATCTTTTAAGGCTCACTTGTGCTGTCTGCTGTTTTTGAAATGTTTACAAATGCAAACAAATACTGTCATCCAATGACCACTTCTTCCAAAAGAAGTTCTGGATCAAAGGACAATGTAATTATTTATAGTTCAAAAATATATTTCATATTTTAGGAGATAGCCCAAGAAGCAAGGCATTCCCTAAGGCTGGCATTTCTGCTGACTTCTTTTTTTGTTGTGGGGGAAGTTTCTCAATGCGCTATCAGGTTCTTCATCTGGAATCATAAAATCACAAAGTCATAGAGCTGGCAGGCCTTTGAGAAGTCTTCCAGCTCGCAGTCTGCCTGGAGGCCTTTCTGAACTTAAACTCTTCTGAAATGTAATGGTCTACTCTTTACTTAACAATCTCTCACAAGGGAGACTTGACAAGGAAGGATGGTACTATCTAAATGTTTAATATATAAATTACTCTGGCAGTTTGAGGAAAATGTATGGAAGATGATTTGAAGTTTATTATGAAATTGCTAATAATTTATTCAACTCAATTTTCTCTTAGAAGTTCTATAGTGGGTAATGATGGGTCTTTAATGGAGCAGTTCCAAGTCTGGAAAGGGAGCTGGCAGTCACTGTATGACAGGGCCTTGCAACCCTGCTAAGGCTCTCTGAGCTGAGTTCCGGGTAGCACAGACTGAGTGAGTCCGAGGTGAAGCTGCTGTGGAATAGGTGAAGAGTTTCTTGATGCAGGCACCCTCTGAAGTCTGCTAGTTTCCTCCTACTGCTCTGGCAATCCCAGAGGATTTCACCTTTCCTTTTCTTTATCCTTGCTCTCAGGTGGTTGGCAACTTTTTACTACTGAGATGTTTATTAATAATTAAAGCATCGTTGCAAATGGCTGAAAGGAGGACATTTGAATAGATAGTAGAGTTGAATGTTGGTGTCCAGGAGACACTCTTACCAGTCAAATAGCTGGTTATGGTCCTATTTGTGAGATGGCCATGAGAGTGCACCTAGCAGAACTCCAAGTCCAGTGACTGTAATTGACCAAGGTTCCCCAGCTATTGCACTCTGAAATCTATCACTACGTTTGCATCAAGGCCATACTTCCCAACCAATAACTGAGCCAGGCAAGGATACTAAGGCAGACTCATCCTGGGAGACACACGACTCCTCTGGCAGCCAGCTTTGGCTCGGGGACTTCCCCACACAACAAACACTAGGCTGTGGTGCTGAAAAAACTATGAAGCCTTCAGGGTATTATAAGAGAATAACAGTGTGAAAAAAGAAAACAAAAACTGGTTCAAATCTCATCAATTCTAGATGCCATCTGCCATGCTCGTCACAGGGGCATCCTTTTGGCTGGCTCTTCTTAGCCCCTTGCCTGCTGTGGCATTGCTGGGGGTCATTTTCTCTTCCCTAGAAGGGATGCCCTCAAATCAGTCCTTCCTGGAAATCTGGGCCATTTGTCCTTGCCTCCTTCCTCACTTCTCACTCTAGCCAAGGAATTTAAAAGGAAGTCAACACCATTCTGGTTTCCACAGAGATGCTGTTCACAAAGTCCTCACTAGGCCTTAGAGTCTGAAATCCCCTATTTTAGAATAAGACTTTGCCTTCCCTTTTCCATAAAACAAAGGACCATTAAAGTAATTTCCTCCAAACAAGAAGCATTCTTTTTCTAAGATTATATGTTGCTTTTACTGCTAGAACAGGATTTTGCAAATGACACTATTGACATTTTGGACCTAATAATTCTTTGCTGTGGAAAATTGTCCTGTGCATTGTAGGATGTTTAACAGCATGCCAGTAGCACCACTACCTCAGTCATGACAACCCAAAATGTCTCCAGATATTGCCCAGTGTCCCCTGGAGGACAGAATCACTCCTGGTTGTGAACTGCTGCCTTAGAACAACAGGAACAAACTGAAGGCAGCTTTTAAAATAGTGTTTTTACCTCTATATGGATGACCACCTCCACTGCACATTAACTGTAATGTTAACCAAAAAGGTAAGGCCCAAGGAAGATTGTGTGCATGTGCAGCAATCTGCCTCTATTAGGCTGGAAAAAGTCAACTGATTTACCATCTGAACCATATTATTGGCTAAAGCAGGAAAAACACTTAACATTCCCCACTCTCTGCTAAACCCACTGCACAGCCAAAACATTGAAATGTGTATAGAACTATATATTATCTTTCAAATATAATAGAAATCTACTTCCATTTTTACTTTTATTTACAGTGAGAAAATTGCTTGTGTGACATAGGTGCATGCCTTTTCAAGATCATATCTCCCAGATGTGTGAAGGATGCCTCTGCTCTGTGGCCATCTTTGTGAGCATGCTCATTCTGGAGGTAGGATTGTATGTGGAGAGACTGAGGGCAGTGTCTGCAGCTGACAGCGGCTGGGTGTTGATTTCCTCTGGCTGTGCATGACACATCCCTACTGTCTGCTGCTTTGTAAAACTCCCATCACCTGGCCTTGGCTGGTATTTCAGCCTTGCTGGTGAAGCAGTCTGTTTGCTAGAGTTGTTGATTAAGGTCATCTGAGTTTTGGCATTCACTGTACTGTGACTCCAAAGGGCAAACAGTTTTGGGTGGCTATTGTGGTAGATGGGTAGAGGTGAAGCTCTGTCTACCTCCTTAGATCATTGTAGATTAGAGATGGAACATTTGTGAAAACGGATGTTCTAAGAACTGGGCAAGATATGAAGATCTTAATTGCCTTGTAGGGCTTTCCTGATGTATTTCGTTCTTTGGTTTGTACATATTTCCTCCTCTCCATGACCTTTTGATCGAATCAAAGAGCCAAGACCTATGCAATGAAGCAGTTCCATGATAATGCAAAGCAGAATAAGACTAAACATCTGAATGAGTGGCATACGCAGCAATTGCTGTCAGAATTCACAGAAGTGGATTGTTGTTGGGGGTAAATTTAATATGGAAAGTGCTCCAGGAGGCTTTGGAACTTGGATCAGGCTTTGAAGGTTAGGCAGGATTTAGATGGGTGGAGAGAAGAGTTTGTGCAACACAAGACATGGGGTGTTAAAATAGGATGAGTGAAAGCTTGGAAATGAAGTCAGTGTGGGATGCTGCTAAGGAGGTGGCCCTGACAGAAGATTTTGGCAAGGAGGAGAGGGGGACAAATTTGGATAGGTAGGATGGGTATTCAGTTTGGGAGCTTTTGGAAATTTCTTACAAACTTTCCTTATGTAGCTACAACGATAATAGAATCACTGAAATCTGACTCGAGGTGGTACTCATTGTTCTAGAAACAAGTGTCATCTAAAGAGCATTACAGGAAAAATCTGTTAACTGAGAGGACAACAGGGAAACAAAAGTTCATTTGTGAGAGATTTGTTCTCTGAAAATGAGCAAGGACTTGTGCAAAAGCAAAAGAAATTCCTCTTTCGTGAGTGATATGTGTAAAAAACGAGTGAACTAGTCAATACTTGTGGATGTTACATGGCATGAACTTTACATGGCTTGGAGCATCTCACAATGCCAAGCATTCGATAATGTCTGCAGTAAAAATTGGCCTCACTTACAAGAGGTACAACTTGAATGTTGACTTTATAAGTTATTAATCTTAAATTGTCATAGGCTGATTTAAAGATGCAAAGAATGTTGGCTAAGTTGGTTTTAGAGTTTCAGATCAAGTTTTCTTAAATACGTATTATTATCTCTGAAAGACTGGGAATGAGGGTGGGTTATGATTTTTAATTTTTCTTTATTTCCTTTTTTTAAAAAAAATCTTGTTGATTTTCAAGTGCTTTGAATTCTCTCACTTGAAAATTTGGGTTCATAAAATTCCAAAAGTGTCTGGAAAAAAGTAAGTTCCAAGTTAACAAAGTAAATGTGACTTCCAAACATCACCTGAGACAATGCTTTAAGAATGATCAGGTACTACACTGACTGAAGAAGGTTATTTCTTCAAACCCTGCCTTGTTCCAAAGACAGCTACTAAAAGAGGTTTTTCACTGCTGAGGAACCTTCTCTGAGGCATTTTTTTTCAACAACTCATTATATTTAATGACCCCAAAGTGGAGACAACTAATTAGATTATAAAGATCAAAAGCTGGAAAATTTTGGAGGCATATGGAGAGAGGAAAGGCAGATCTTTGTCTATTTTTTATCTTTCCACTTAGGTAAGGTGATGAGTTGGGCAGGGGAAAGAAAGGAAAGCAGAGTATTTATTAGATGTCTCTCTTTGTGAACAAGTGAAGGTTTGATAGTGGGGTCAGCCACCTCACTGCCACCAACCTGAGGAACACCTGCAAGTGAGCAGTGAAGTCAAGATGCCTGGTTCTTACATGAGAGTCTCTCTCCCCTGAGTTGTCGAGAGAACTAGGAGAGTCATTATCCTGCACTCAAGGTGACAAAAAGCAAGCTGGAATTGGAGTCAGCCAACCTGCTCTGCGTTAAGTAGCTTGTGACACTGGATAAGTTCTGTGTATTCTCTGCACCTCAGTTTCCTCTCTGTTCCTTGAGGCTGCTCCTCTCAAAGGTCCCTTTTCTGCTCTAATTCCTAGTTTCATCTTCTAAACCTAAGGTTCCATAATTCTTTGATGTTTTTTATTTTCTCTTAAAAATTTATGACATTTTGCACTCATCCGCATATGTTTACCTTAATATAAAATTAACATTTTGTTTTTTCCACAAAAGACTCACTTTATGCTTTTTCCGGCTTTATTGAAATATCTTGAGAGATGATGTTGTATAAGTTTAAGGTATACGTGTTGATTAGATACACTTACATACCACCAAATGATTACCACCTTAGCATTAGTTAACACCTCCCTCACGTCACATAATTACTATTTCATTTTTGTGGTGAGAACATATACGATCTACTCTCTTAGCAACTTTCAAGTATAAAAATAACATTTAAAATGAATGAGTCCAGTGGATGCTGTGGTAATATGGGCCTCTCTTATCCTGCAGCTTCTCTGGTTTCCTCGCATATGACAGTAGAACCACAAGGTACTTCAGTTTGGGAGGCAGGGGATTAAATATTGTTAGCTAATCCCTGCTCTTATCAGTCAGGATAGGGTAGTTATACTGTGGTAAGAAATAATCCCAAGATTTCAATGGCTTAAAATGGTAAAGGCTTATTTCTTCCTCATGGCAAATGGCCCCCACTGATCTGCTCTGCTTTTCTTATTCAGAGCCCAGGCAGAGGGAGGCTCCGTCTCTGTGCTTTCATGATCCATGACGGGCAAGGCAGGACAGTGGTAATGTGATGAATCATTCCTTAGCTCTTACATCACTCACATTTCATTGGCACAAGTCACAAGTCCATGTCTAACTGCTAGTAAGGATGAGGGAATGCCATGCTACAAAGTTCCAGAAGACAGAGAGCCAGAAAGATATGGTGAACAGAACTAATGATTACCCCATCAGCTAAAATCAAGAATGGGCCAGAAAGAGGTGCCTAGGAGATAAGACAGTTTTGGAGGTGTCACCAGGAGCTTATTAGCTTCCCTCGAGCCTTGCCACTAAGTGAACTCATGCAATGAATTCATGACTAATTTGTGTTTCCCTTTACTATGCACACACTTTCCTTCACAATACCTTTCTCCAGAGAGTATGTGGGATTTTGAACACTCTGTTACAGTCATGTTCTAGTCCTGCTTCCCTGAGATTACTTCCAGAGACTACTTTGATTGGAGTTCTGTGTTTTTTAGAACCCTTTGGCCATAGATGACAGTTTCCTGCGTGACTTACTCCCACAATAGGTTAAGCATAGCCCTTGTCTCTGGATTTTAGTAGTTTAAGTTTCAAAGGCCCATCTTATCTCTAAGTTCTTGGAAAGTACCTCATTATCAAAAGAAGAGGGCATCCCCCTTCTTTTGATACTAAGGTTCTTGCTTTCTCCCTATGGAAGAAGGGAGGACCCTGAAGACACAATTGCTTTGGAGGTGGGCTGCAGCCAGTCTAGCCTGGGTCCTTTCAGTTACCCCGGGTCTCTGACCTCTGGTTGGGTCATAGCAAAGTGCCATGCCGGTTTTGTACATCTTCCTTTTCACCTACAGAATGTCTGTTGACCATTAGGGAGTGTTTGCTGGGCATATCTTTTGTAACATGGTGCCAGGAACTACAGAAAGTTTGAAGTAAACTGAGCCACTTCGTTTTTTTGAGGCTCCTGAGATACTAAAAAATAAAGTAATGCCAAAAGGGATCATAGAAACTGTGATGAATTCAAAGTTGATGAAATGCTTCTTCTTAAAAGTCTTGCCAGAAGTCTAGGTGTAATCTCTTTTGGAGATATCATTAAAAATCTAAATTTGAGTCTTCTTTTGAATAGTGGCCTATGCCAAATGGTTCTCTTGGATCCCCCATCCCCACTATCCCTGTGATAGGTCCTGGAAATAAGTGTAAGACATTCTGTCTGCTCTTGAGATACTTAAAATCAATTTGGGCAGTCAGTATTAAAAGTACTAATATAGGTGGGTGCATTATAAAGTGCTTGGTTGGCAGCAGATACTGGACGTATTTTTTAGAGTTCAGAGAATGGAAGGATCATTGTAGGGTAGAATAATCGGAAGTGGTTTCATGGAAGAGTCAAGATAAAAGGATAAAAGAATTTTAGGAACAACAACAACAACAATAACAACAACGAGGTATTGACTTCCTCCTATAAATTTATATTCAAATATAAAAAAACTGGCTGTACTTTACCAGTTTTACTTGTCGCTACATCATCAGCCAAAAAAGCCCTGGATCTGAGTTCTTCTGAAATCTTGTATAATTTAAGCGCTGTGTTGCTATCCCTTTGAAGTTGGCTAATATGTGAACCAACAGCCACCAGGGATGAAGATTTGAGAGCAAACAACAGACTCTGCTCCCTCTTCCCTTTGAGTCCAGGAGGGAGCTAATAACTTTCCCTCCTGGGTGTGCAAACCCTAGTGGGGGTTGAGCAGTATGGATGGTTGAGTGGATGCAGGCAAGCCTTCTGGAGGGACTTCTAAAGCCGTCCTGTCTTTGAAGCTAGTCAGGATACCTCATATGGAGCTATCCTGAACATGGTGGGACCAGACCCACAAAACATTCTCGCTGTAGTAGGGCTGTGAGCCATCTCCTATGGCCTTCCTTTTGGACAACCGGAGCCTGGGGAGCACACCCTGTGGAGTCACTAAGTCTGCAAGAACAGGGGAGAGCAGTTTACCACCCACTGCATTCTGCTCCCCGCTGTGGTGCTGACTGAAAGGGGCTCATCAGACTGAACTTTCTTCCCTTCTAAGAGGATAGTTTTTTCCCTCTTAAAACCAAAGTTAGAATTTTTCTTTGAAAATGAATTCTTAGACTCTGGTTTTAGTTAGAAATTTCCATAGGGAACAATAGAACTATAGTACATTTCTAATTTAAAACTTTGCATTGTTGATGAAGTCTTGAAAATAACAAGACTAGGCAACCCAAACATCTGTTACTCTCAATCTTTTCTCCCCCAACTTGCAGCAAATTTGTGGCACTAGACTTGGAATGTGGGCACTGTCTCTGATCAGTACTTTGGGGCTTTTGGAATGCACAAGAAAATATAGATAAGATTCTCAGCTCAAAATTTATAATGCTTTGCAGATTGCACTGTGGGTTTCTGAAACAACGAAAAATCGTGGTGGGTTTTAAAGCAGTTTGGAGGAACAACCCAGCTCTTTGAAGTAGAATATTTAAATTAATGTTAGTCACAACATAGAGCTCAAGTTCAAAATTTGTGTCTCCCTCCGATTACCACACATCAAACTACTTGAAATGGAGACAAAATTGCATTCCTCTGGAGGGAAATGCGATGCTATTTTGATGATCAAATGTACTGGGAACAAAGGTTCTTGTTAGCCATATTGGGTGTGGTGTTGGGAGGTCTCAGCCAAGTTGGCTGTGGAGCAGTTGTGGTGGCCGAGCAGGCCGCTGTTGCTATCAGCAGCCTCTGGTGGGAAGGTGGGGTCTGGGCCTGGTGTAGGCGAGGACCAACCTCCCAGCATTCACTCACCTGGGACATGGAATGCACTTGCTGCTTGGGCCATGGCTTGGAGTCACGGAGGACTGTCAGCTCACTCTGCATAGGCCCAGGAGAGCTGTAGAGACACAGCTTACCTTTGATGTTGGTAAAGGATTCACATCCTGGATCAAATCCCTACATGCGACTATTTTTATTATTTGTTGGCAAAGCCTTCTTAAAATGAATGTGACATTGAGAGGCTAATTATTTAACAAAAGGTTGTTACAATATAACCTACCAAGAAGTCATCATCCTGCTCATTTTCTTCCTGTTTTAAAATGTCCTTCTGATGCACCCGTGTTGGGCAGCCTGCAGCCTGGTGGGGACAGAGTGGTGCTGGGAGGAGACTACATGTAGGAAAGGAAAGACTTTCCTTCTACCCTCCTTGGTTTGGTAGCTGGGTCTACAAAATAACTGGACAATAGGCAAAATAATAAGAGAAATGCTGTACAAATTTATTAATTTTTAATATTACGTGCAAGGAGGCTTCAGAGGAAAAAAGTACATACCCCCCAAAAGTAGTGATATTTGAGAGCTTATATACCGTCTTGCTAGGGGAAGGAGAGAGAGAATGTAGGCCACTTGGGGGACAGTAAATGATTTTTAGGAAAGATGAATGGGCCATTCGATGAATAGATGGGAGGTATGGTAGTTTGTGACAGAGTTTGTCTTGGTACAGTATTGACTTCCAGTGTCCTCTCCTGTGACGATAACAGTCAATCTTCCTGGTTGATGATACTCCAGGAGAGGGGCTTTATGACAACTAAGTCCCTTTTGGAGGATCTGTCTTTAGGTAGGTAAGGGGAGTTCAGAGAAAGCCTCTCCCTGCATTTGCTGTTTTTCAAGTGCCTTCAGTTCAAAATGCCAATGTATCAAAGTGGCATATTTTGAGGGGGCATGTCCTGAACTCCTTCAGCGCCCAGAAGGTAGTCTTATCGGGCCATCTGCAATGAGGTCATGGGCTGATCTACGTGGGAATAAAGGATGACCAGGTGAGCAGGCTTGGTCTGGTGCTATCTCTTAAGGACAGGATATAGACATCTTAGTGCTTGAAGTCATATGCTCCAGGGAAGCTTGGAGTCAAGCGTGGAAAAGCCATTGCTTCCAAGCTGTGTGCTCCTGCTGGATGCTTTTCTAGACTGATCAGGTTCCCTCTTTTCAGTGCTCTGTCACTTTTGAGTCCTAAGTAGTCAGGTCTGCTTGATCCTTCAGCTTTACAATGGGCCCAGTTTTTTCACAGTGGGCCATTTCTTCTTGTTAAGAGGAGTGTTGGTCTACTTGGGAGCAGCAATGAAGAGAATGTTCTGATTTTCTTTTTTTTTTTTTACTGCATTCTATAAGATGTCATTCTTACTACTTCAAAAAAAGAACTGTTTCTTCTTGATTCCTAGGACCAAGAGTTTTTTCCTACCTACTTCTCTTATGAAATGATAAACATGTGATATGTGTGCATCATATTTCTAAACCAGAACTAAAAACTAGATCTCTATTAGTTTGGAGATCTAGGGTCTGACTTTTATAATGAGTAAGTTGTTTTCATCTCTGCAGAAATTACTGCTAAGTATTCTACCATGTTGGCTTTTCCTCCGTTGTATTCTTATGATGGCTATATCCACCTGTGAACTCAAACAAACACGATGGCCTGTGAGACTAGAGAATTGACGTTTCTATCCAAGAACTTTCCTTATCTCTAGCATCGACGCGAATTCTTTCCCACATGAGCAGCATCTCATATGTAATATACGAATTTGGTACCGTGTTGATGGATATAAATGGCAGATGAAATTTAGCCAGAGATTAAGAAGAAAAGTTAATGGCCAGCCCCTACTTTCTTCTACTTTAGAAGTGAAAACAGTGGTTTTCACCACTGTTAGTTGCAGTCCAAACAACCACAAATTTAAGAAGACTTCCATGCAACTTCAGAAATATCTAAAAATAATTAATTTTATTTTAAAATGTTTAATTGAAAAGTGTAGAGAATACCCAATAACTGCTCTCAATCAGTGGTGTAACGTAGCTTATCTTTTCTCCCCTTCCCTCCATGTCCTCTCCCAAGAGCATATGTCTTTCTATCTTTGCCCACCAATGACATTTTCTGCTCTCTAGAAGGATACCTTTGAGATCATTCTGTTCTCATCATCAGTCCCATTATCATCTCTAACTGCAACATTTACAGCATTTGTGCAAGTATAACCCGTTCCAGAGGATAATTTCTGGCGCCCTTGGGTGGTTAGATGTCACCTTACCTGCCTGTGTCCTCTTTTCCCTTAGGCCTTCCTCTTGGCTTCGCTCACAGATAGATTCACACACACAGGGGTACATTCACATAATATAGACGCATTCATACATGTACATCATACACAAATTAACGTACATGGCACTCAATAGAATTTTGTTAACTCAAATAATGAACATAAACTGTACAGTGTGTGTGTGGAGGGGGTAGTTTATTTTGCCTGTGTTCTGTAGATGCAGGCAATGAGAGTTTTCCTCTATCCTTGAAGTTTTCATTGTGTAGCTTCAGAGATTTTTCTTTCTGGATAATTTCTTTTCAAAAAGTTTGAAGAAAATTTTCACAGCAATTTTGACTTACCTGTAGGTGGAAAAAAGGATAATTTTTACACTTTACAGCAATTTTGGATTTTTTACACGTGGATAATTCTGTGAGCTTTCAAAGCAAACACTTTAAAATTTCCTATTCTTTAGATTGAAGTGGTTGAAAGTAATACTATAATGTTTGTATTTTGCCTTTTATAATTATTGCTATATATACGCATTTATATATTTATATAATCAACATTACTATGAATTTCTAATTGATTAGTTGCTTACTTTATCAGTGCATTTTTTTTAATCTTTCTGAAATCTATATATATCTCAGGCACAAAGAAAATATTCTTTTTCTTTTTGAATCTCTGGAAAATCCACTTATTTGCTTTTAACACTGGAAAAAATTTTATTTTTTGTTCAAGTAGGCAGTTTTTAAGTTGAAAAATAAAGCATACTTCTTTTCTAAAAGTCTACTCTTTAATATCACCTTCAACTCTGTGCAATAGGACTGGGTCACTGTCTTCGTCACCCCATCCACCTTACCCCTGAGTGGTTAGCATTTAGGCGATGTTGGCCCTTTATGTAGGTGACAGCATGTCCAGGAAATTTATGATAGTGTAAAGCCCTGTGGAGGGGATTAGAAATCCTCTCCCTTTGAAAGTAGAATGCCCTCTACTAACTGGTAAGAATAAGCCTTTTTTTTGTATTGGGAAAACTTCAGGGGTTCTGAAAACTAGGAGGAAAAAAATCTCACACAATCTGAGAATACTATGTTTAGGAAAGTTTGGCAACAGAGTGAAAAACGACCTTGTGTTAGGATTCTAAGGCTGCGAAGTAGCTGTTTTCATGGGCTATTGAAATCTAGAATGGTCTCCTGTTATTTCTGGGAGAAATAAATCAACTGTAAAAAAAGTAAGACTTTCAAGCTGTAATAATAAAGACTGAATTTTAACTTATGAGGTCTTTCAGTAACTGTAAGTCAACTCTAATTCAATAATATTCCCAAACTGGATATTAAGTATTCTTTTAGAGTAGAGTGAACAAAGCATGCACTACACAGGCAAAATATTGTTATTACATGAGCTTCATGTTTGACATCCCCCCACCTCTCTGTGTAGAATTGGTAACTACAGTTTTACTATACGCAGCAGCATTACCTGCCCACAGCTGTGTGTCATCAAATTCTCTCAAACAGTGCTTGGCAAAGTAGGGCTGCAGGCTAAATCTGACCCACCACTTGTTTTTGTAAATAAAAAGTCATATTGGACACAGCCACGCCTATTTATTTAAGGCTTATCTATGGCTGCTTTTGGTTAAACAGCAGAGTTGAGTAGTTTTGACACACACTATATAGTTTTGCAAAGAGAGAAATATTCTAGCCCTTAGAGGAAAAGTTTACCAACCCCCAGTCTAAGATATCAATTTTCCTTTTTTTTTTCTCCTTCACTGATGGTATCACAGAAAACTTTACATAATGTATATTTTTCCTTCTGTGACCACTCTCTTTTTGAAAGCTAAATTAAAGTAAAACATAAAGAGCAAAAACAAAACAAAACAAAACAAAAACCCAAAAAGAAAAAAGTCCTTACAAAATTTGAGTACTGATGGGAATTTACAGGATCAGGAAATAGGCTTGTTAAAACATGCTGATGTTAATGAAAACTTTTCTTCTTCTCAGGGAGCACAGTGAGAAAAGAACACTGGTGTATGAATCGGAACACTTACATTCCTGTTTCAATTTTGCCATTCTCTATCTTGGGGGTTGGCGAATGTTTGGTAAAGGGAAAGATACTAACTACTTGAGGCTTTGTGGACCATGTTTATTTTATTTAATACAAAACAGGCGGTGTGCTGGATTTGGTCCAGTAGTTTGACCGCCGCTCTTCTCAGTGCTCCTGATAAGCTATAAGCTCCATGGGCTGCATTTTCGAGAGACTGAAATCAATAATATCTTCCAATGTTAAAATTCTTCTATCTTGTTTTGTGAATCAAAGCCATTGTTTATATTTGACTACATTTTAAATGGATCATTTTCTTACCACGTGGAAGGTAGAGTCAGAACAATACAGGTGAAAAGGTGTGTGATAAGAAACTCAATTTTTACATTTCCAGGTATATGAATTTCTATTACTTTGTAACAAGTTGATTCCAAACTTAGAAATGTAAAACAGCAACTCTTTAATCTTAGGCTCAGTCTTGTGGGTCAGAAATTCAGGAAGGGCTTGTTTGGACAGTTTTCACTTGGGGTTTCTCATGCGGTTACAGATAGATGTCTGCCAGGGCTGTGGCCATCTGAAGGCTCAAGTGGGCCAGCCTTGAGCCTTCCAAGCCATCCAAGATGGCTGGCAGTAGATGCTGGTCAGATGGAAGCTTAGCTGGGACTATAGATTGAAGTGCCCACACATGGCGTCTTCACCATGGAGGTCTCAAGAGTGGTCAAACATTTTACATGGTGCTTGGCCTACTCCAGAGTGAGCATCCCCAGAGAATGATGTAGAAGCTACATGACCTGTTCTGACCTAACCTAAGAAGTCTGTACTCTATTGGTTAAAGCAGCTGCAAGCTTGCCCAGATTCAAGTGAATGAGGGCTACACAGTCCCTCCCAATGTGAGGAATGTCAAAGAATTTCGGGCTGTATTTTTAAATCACCATACCCAGCTTTGGTGACTTTTATGTTTATACCTTTAACACTGAATTAGCAGAATTTTTGTACCAGCTATTGTATAATTAACCACAGTTATTAAGGGCAAGATCTCATAATTAGGATCTTCTCAGATCTCAAAGGAAATGGACATCCCACATTTTCTTTATTCATTCATCCATCAACAGATATTTAGGATGCACATACACACACACACACAATGGAATATTATGCAACATTAATAAAGAAGGAAATCCTGCCATTTGTGACAATACAGATGAACCTAGAGAATATTAATCTAAGTGTAATAAACCAGACAGACAGATACTGCACGATCTCATATGTGGAATCTAAAAAAGAAGAAGTCATAGAGATAAAGCAGAATAGTGGTTACCAGAGGCTAGGGGGTGGGGGAAATGTTGGTCAAAGGGTACAAACTGTCAGATATAAGATGAGTAAGTTCTGGAGACAATGTACAGCATAGTGAGTATAGTTAATAAGCGTGTATTGGATACTTGAAACTTGCTAAAAGAGTAGATCTTAAGTGTTCTCACCACAGACACAAAAGAAGAAAGAGGTAACTATGTGAGGTGATAGATATCTCAATTAGTTTCATTAATCACTTCAAAATGTGTATGTATATACAAACATCACACTGTACACTTTAAATATATGCAATTTTTATTTGTCAAATATACCTCAATAAACCTTGGGGGAAAAGAAAGGTGAGTTTAGAGAAGAAGTAGTGTTGGTGGGGTGCTCACAGAGGCCTTGTCAGCTGTGGGAAGGAGTTTGGATTTCACTGAAGAAAGTGAGAAGTCGTTACAGAGTCTTGAGCAGAGGAGTGATATTCTCTGACTCAGAGTTTTAAAATCACTATGGCCATAATAATGATAATAATAATAATAATAGCCCATATTTTGGGGGGATGGGTGGGCAAGAATGGAGGCAGAGGGTTTAGTTAGGAAGCTTTTGTGTTATTTTATGCACTAGATGTTTGTGGAATAGAGTATTAACAGTATGGGTGATTAGAAAAAGTAAAAATAGATTAGAGACTATACCCAATTTTCCAGATAGGTAAATAGAGACTTAGGGAGTTTAA
This sequence comes from Equus quagga, assembly GCF_021613505.1. NCBI lineage: Eukaryota > Metazoa > Chordata > Mammalia > Perissodactyla > Equidae > Equus > Equus quagga. Next base: position 119,350,616 of record NC_060273.1, read on the forward strand.
CCAATTCTTGTAGAAGTGGTAAATTGGTATTCAATTTATACATCTAATTTCACAGATCAACTTCAGTGAAATGTCGTGTAGATTTGTCACATTTAAATTAAGTCTAAATAAATGAGATTTTACTGTAATTTAGGTGGTTTAGGTTGAGTTAAAAGACATTAACCATTAAATTTTTAGACATTTTCTGTGATCATGCCTCTTCGCTGTCTCCATGTAGAAAACATTTAAAATATAATAAATTGGATGAAATTTAAATTATATCAGCATTTTGTTATATTATTTTTATGGAAAATGAGGAAATCACTGCAGATATAAAACCTGTTGCCTCATACGAACATTCTGCACAATCCTGATGAACAAGGCCTAACAGTCAACCTGAGGAAGTTTGCTACTATCAGTTTGGGGAATTGATGAATGATCAATGATGTATCAGAATTTTTTTTCTTCAGGTTCAATAAGGGTGGAAGAGAGCACTGCCAGGTATGTTGGGACTAATTTGGAACCAAATCTAAGAAGTACATACTTTTCATCGAAAGGTTCCTGGAACTATTCATGGCGGTACCTTCACAAGCCTGGAGAGTCTCCCTTGTTTAGATCTTTCTTCCTTTGGGCAAGAGTTGGGAGAGAGACTCTTCTGTTCTGTTCTTGCTGCAGTACTTTAAAAAAATGTTTATTGAAGAAGCAATTGACTCCTTTATCATGAAGATCACGGAGTCTTTTTTGTATTTTCTTCCCTATGTTTACCTCTGCTGTGATATCTCTGAGTTACCGACAAAGGGATTTACTTGCGGCTCTAAAACCTCTCTGTTGCTCAATTTATAGGTTACATCGTGCTTCCTCTCCCACACGATCGAGATCTTCAAAGTAAGCATCTTTCAAAGGAGCGACAAGCAAAATACAGCAGCAGGATCAGTAACTCCCTGTGAAGCAGCTTTGCCTGCTGTCATTGTTGACTGCTGGAGGTGCTGATCCATGTCAGTCACTAAAACGACACCTTGGCAAGATGGCAGTCTGCACCCCGAGTTTTTGTGTATAGGAACACTTTTAGATAATGAGATTTTCTTATATTCCTCACACCTTACACAGTGCCTGGAACATAGTAGGTACCCAGTAAATATTTATTAATATTAACTATAAAACCATATTTTGAAAGCTTTGCTAACATGTGGTAGATTGATTTGTTGCAGATGGAGTAATGCAAGAATTTCCTCATCAATCCTGGATAAAGTTTATTAATACTAGAATAAATAACTCTCCAAGCAGGCAAAGACTTTTAGCAAGACTCAATGGATTGATATAAACTTATATTTTTAAAGCATCAAACTAAGAAGAGGTTAAGACTAACATTTACTTATTAAGATAATTTCCTAATCATTTTTATAAGAACTTAATGAGTGACAAACTGACGCTGGATATAAATTTATGATTTCCCAAAATAACATTTGATTGGTTTGAGTGATGTCTTACATCAAGTAATCATAGTTAATTTTTGCTTCTGGAGAGATTTGACTTTACCAGTCTATCATGTCATCAGATGTATTTCAAGAATAATTTCTTTGTCTGTTGATACAGAGTTAAAGAATTCCTATGGAGATTCTTGAATCTATAACTTGTATTTTTATCAGGGCAGATAGGACAAGTTCAGAATAGTGGCAAAAAGACTACATCTTCATCTGAAATATATTGCAAACACATAAAGAATGATTTCACATCAAAAAATATTTTAAGTCCTATAAATCAAGGGCAAAGTTATGATTTTTCTCATGCATGAGTTATGATGCAAAAAACAATGGGTCACTTATTTTAAGTTTAAAGAAAGGCCAATAAATGCTGCGACCTCAATTCTGTTGTAAATATCAACAGTTACAACAATGAGAGAAAAGGAGTTATAAATTAAATATACTGCTAAGACAAATGTGAAAACTATTTTTCTTGTTATATTATTTTTTCTTGTTATATCTATTTCTTTAACATTCAATATGTATAGTTAAGGTTGATTTTTAATTTTAATTCACAAAATAATCCAGGTCTAAAAGAAATCTCAGAGTAAAAAAAGGATTATATGATGGTAAGGATAAAATTGTTAGGTTTTACATTTCTAGATGTTTTTCTGAAGGATGAATTTTGAATGATTTCTATTTTGGGGGAGGGGGAGGGTTATAAACCAATCACCCTAACACATAAACAAAGCCCTAACAATATTTACAACACAATCATAGATGCACAGTGAAAATTGGGAATAGGGTAATCCTTACCATTTAGAAACAACTCAGGCAACATATAGGAACAGAGAGCTTAACCTGGGTGAAGTAAAGAATGTTCCCTGTATTATTCTAGCACCTGCTACCAGGGCTGACATAAGTCTGGATCTGGCTGTCCCTTGACCCAGATTCCAGTTTTCCACTGGATCAGGTTTGGCACAATTCTTTCACTGGTCTCTGTCCTTCTCCATGGCAGTAGTGGGTGCTTCTTCTAACAGCTACTGTGTTTCCCCAACTTACCCTTGCCCTTGAGATGTGGTGGTTAGCCCAGCACACTGTTTCTCAAACCCTGGCTGCACACTGGGAGTACCTGTGAGTTTTTATAAACTACCCATATCCTGGTCTCTCCTCCAGAGATTCTGATTTAATTGGACTGGGTGGGGCTCAGGCTTTGGCATCTTTGGAAAGGTCCTCCTGTATTTCTAAGGTGCAACTAAAGGTAAGAACCACTGGTCTACTTAATAAAGCTTGGAACAGGGAAGAGAGCACCATCTGTGAAGTTCTGCCTCAGTTCTTATCCTCGATTTTTTTTTTTTTTTAAGATTTTATTTTTTCCTTTTTCTCCTCAAAGCCCCCTGGTACATAGTTGTATATTCTTCGTTGTGGGTTCTTCTAGTTGTGGTATGTGGGACGCTGCCTCAGCGTGGTTTGATAAGCAGTGCCATGTCCGCGCCTAGGATTCGAACCAACGAAACACTGGGCCGCCTGCAGCAGAGCGCGAACTTAACCACTCGGCCACAGGGACAGCCCCATCCTCGATTTTATGTTTTGCCACTGCTCCCTCAGAGTCTCAGAAAACCCATCGAAGCCAGTCTCAGGTGAACCCAATGATGGCAATTCACGGTTCTTGACTTTCAATTCTCTTTGCACATAATCTTTTTCAGGTGGGAAACTCAAAAGAGTGGTCATAGAATGACAAGGACTCCTAATGGTACTTGGCATTGGCTTGTGACACATGGTGGAATGAATTCTTTTTAAATGTTCAGTAAGTGAATTGGGCAGAATTGGAGAGTAATGGATTGGCGTACCAAAATGCATATATACAGCAAAGTTAATCAAAGCAAAAAATTTTAACCAAGAGTATCGCAGTAAACAAGCATTGGTATAGGATTTGTAGTCTTAGATTCAAGTGCTGGCTTTGCCATTACTAGCTGTGTGACTTGTACAATTTACCTACTCTTTCTGAGCTTTAGTTTCTTTATCCATAAAGTAGAAACAATATCTGCTGTACTTTCCTTACATGGTTGTTGTGAGGATTAAATTAAATTACAAAGGTGGAATAACATTTTATATTACTAGGTGATATACAAATGTTATTACTATGGGTTGAGCTGCTTTAATATGCATTTATGTGAAAACATTTCATGATTCACTTTTTCAACAAGGGAATAATTCTGGGGAACAATGGTTGTAAAACTGTAATTAAATCAATGTGTCATAGTCTTCAACTAATTTCCCTGGGTGGCAAGTTTATACGAAATGAAGAATGCATCTTATGTAAACCTGATGTTTCATCCGTACATAGGATATAATTGGTTATTGGTTTTGCAAAGCAAAGTTCTGCACCATTTTCTCATAATTTAAAGGTTTTATCCCAATAGCTACTGAGCCCATAGTAGCCATTAAAAGAAAAAACAACAACAACAACTAGAGGAGCAGAAACATGAGTGATTCTTAGGCTGTGGAAGAAGTCTTAGTCTTGTCTTAAACTGTGGTGCCTCAGTCAATCTGGGCTGCTGTAACGTATTAGCATAAACTGGGAGGCTGAAACAACATCTACTTCTCACAGGTCTGGAGACTGGGTGGTTTGAGATTGGGGTGTCAGCATGGTTGGGTTCCAGTGAGAACCCTCTTCCAGGTTGCAGACTGCTGACTTCTTGCATCCTCATGTGATGGAATGAGGGTGAGCTGGTTCTCTGGCCTCTTTTTATTTTTTTTTTTTTGATTTGATTTTATTTTTTTTACTGCAGTAACATTGGATTGTGACATTATATAACTTTCAGATATACATCATAATATATTTCAAATTCTATGTAGATTACATCATGTTCACCACCCGAAGACTGATTACAAGCCATCACCACACATGTGTGCCTAATCATCCTTTCCAGCCTCTCCCCTCCCCTTTTCCCCTGTGGTAACCACTAATCCTATCTCTGTTGCTATGTGTTTGTTTGTTGTTGTTTTATCTTCTACTTATGAGTGAGATTATGTGGTATTTGATTTTCTCCCTCTGACTTATTTCCCTTAGCATAATACCATCAAGTTCCATCCATGTTGTCACAAATGGCCAGATTTCATCATGTCTTACGGCTGAGTACTATTCCATTGTGTATATATACATCTTCTTTATCCATTTGTCCCTTGATGGGCACCAGGTTCCTTCCAAGTCTTGGCTATTGAGAATAAGGCTGCGACGAACATAGGGGTGCATGTATCTTTATGCATTAGTGTTTTCAAGTTCTTTGGATAAACACCCAGCAGAGGAATAGTTGGATCATATGATAGATCTATTCTTAATTTTCTGAGGAAGTTCCATGCTGTTTTCCATAGTGGCTGTACCAGTTTACACTCCCACCAGCAGTATACGAGTGTTCCTTTCTCTCCACATCCTCTCCAATATTTGTTGTTTCCTGTCTTGTTAGTTATAGCCATTCTGACCGGAGTGAGATGTAGTTTTGATTTGCATTTCCCTGATAGTTAATGATGTTGAACATGTTTTCATGTGCCTGTTGGCCATCTGTATATCTTCTATGGAAAAATCTCTATTCAGATCTTTTGCCCATTTTTTAATTGGATTGTTGGTTTTGTTGTTGTTGAAATGTATGAGTTCTTTGTATATTTTGGATATTAACCCCTTATCCGATTTGTGGTTTGCAAATATCTTCTCCCAATTGTCAGGTCGTCTTTTCGTTTTGTTGGTTTCCTTTGCTGTGCGGAAGCTTTTTAGTTTGATGTGGTCCCATTTGTTTATTTTTTATTTTGTTTACCTTTCCCTGTCAGACATGGTACTTGAAAACATGCTGCTAAGACCGATGTCAAAGAGCATGCTGTCTGGCCTCTTCTTATAAAGAAACTAATCCCAATTGTGAGAGCTCCATCTTCATGACTGAATTATCTCCTAAAGGCCCCACTTCCAAGTGCCATCACCTTGGTGATTAGATTTCAAGATGTTAATTTTGGGGTGATACATTCAGTCCATAACGTATCACTTCAAAAGGTGAAGCTAATGTCCATAACCCCCATTTACCAAGCCAGTGCTATGCGCTGGATACCATGGTAAGGGCTTCAGATACTTCTTCTCATTTAGGCATTCCCAAATGTTGGTGTGATTTAGGTTCTATTATTGTATCAATTTTATTGCTTAAAAACAAAACAAAAAAAAGTGTGGCACAGAGGGGCCTATTTCCTCTTAAATCTAAACTGTCCAACTCAGATCCCTTGCTTTTAACCACTAAACTCTACTGTCTTCCAGAAATCACTGTTAGGGTTTATTGGCATGTTGGTTTGGGGGAAGACGATGAAAGAAGCTTGAAAGGGGAATGGGGATGAAGGATAGTCTAAGGTTTCTTTCAGAAATAACTACCGTGGCTCAGTGTATGGACCCATAGTTGAACTGTGTGGAGGGTGGGGCTACACATACTAGCTGAAAAAATTGTTCTCACAAGAAACTGGTTGGCTGGTACTCAATCGCCCTGCTCCAGGTGACGAAGTGTGACATCATTGGGACTTCAGTGTACTGGCCTTAGAGAACACCAGAAGGCATCATTGTAGGCTCAGACATGAGTATTCTTACCTGCAGAAGTGACAGTGGTCTCTTCAAACCATGGACCTTGGAGAAAGCTCAGAGCACAGGGCAGGAGAATAAGAACATGATGGGTGCCACACTGCAGTAGACCATACTTGATCTAAGTACAGGCAGCATTCTCTTGGGAGTTCCCAGAGGAAACATGTGGGCACTTTGCATTACTAAGGAAAGACACATTCCAATAGAACACAGGTGACTCCTGTGGAAGTGACCTCACAGTCCCTGTAGGCTGGAGTGGCCTGAATAACAGTAGCAACAAGAATGATAAGAATTAACTTACGCTGTGCTCTTCTAAATGCTTTACATATGATGACCTCAATCTCCAAAGCAGTTCGATGGGCTGGAGAGTAGGTAATATTAATACTACCGTTTTACAGATAAGGATCTCAGAGACAAATAACTTGCCCAGGTTCATACAAGTTAATCAATGCAAGGTGAGATTAAATCAGATCTTTTTGATTCCAGAGCCATACCACATATTATAATTTGTTTTCCTACAAAAAAGCTAGTGGAAGAGGATGCTGTACACCTTTTGATTAGAACTGCCATGAGTTTTGGAAGTGAATGAATGTCCACCAGGCTAGTTTGCCAGGAGCATGAACACCAGGGTTGGAGTCATCGATATGACAAGACATAGCTGGGGCTTTTGTTTGGCACTGCTCGTAGTTCCTTTGACTGATCTCATGACCTGCAGAAACTGTGCTAGTCATTTACGAACAACAAGTGAAATTAATTACCTTCTAAATGCAGATTAAGTCAGAACACACTTTGAATAAAAGGATTTTGATTGTTTGTTTTGCCCTACAAAGGCCGGCATCAATCAGCGATTCCAAATAAAATCACAAACTTGTGTTGATCTCAAATATCAAAGAAGTGAGTCTCTAATCCTGCTAGAGAACGCCTCAATTTGAGAGTTAGGCCTGGTTAGGAATACGAACAGATTCTATCCAGTTATAAGGGAGATGAATGTTGAAATATTGAGAGTTGTGTGGAGGGAGAACTTGTATATTTACAAGTTCTGAGAATGATAATATTGCAAAAGGGATTCAATGACTTGATTAGAATACAAAGTTACAACATAACCTAGCGCACCACACCATATCATCTATTCCCAGGATATATGGCCTGCCTGATTTTTCAGCCTCGGAAACTGTCTTCTTTCATCATCAGAGTCCAGTTGACTCCTAGACGCAGACCTGGCCCAATGTTATGGCCCTCAGCATTAAGTCGCCTATGCTACCCATTTATCTCTGACCTTAGTATCTAGTTATCATTTAAACTTTTTTCTCATTCTTTTAACTGTTCCTGCTGTCTTCCAGTTCTAGTCTCCAAATGCTGACATTTTCCTCTGTGGCAGAATCCTAGCTTGGTAATCTGCCCAGGACCACAGTCCCTTTCTTGCATAACTCAAATCTGTTCCAAAACTCCAACCTGGTGACTGGGAATCCACTCAAGGTTTTCTGTTGCTGACTATCTTTCTGTACAGACTCGTGACCATCCTCTGCTTCAGGTAGATATTGACAACCACCTGCCTGAAGGGGTTGCTTGCCAGTGCAGAGGGTTTCAAACCTCAACTTTCACCAAAATCACTTGATGAACTTTTACAATTCGGAACTCTGGGCTCCACCTCCAAGAGATTCTAATTCAGTCAGGCTGGGGTGGAGCCTAGAAATCCACATATTGAGCAGCTCCCCTGGTGGAACTCTGCAGGTGGGTGGAGGACCACACCTAGGCAGAGGCAGGCTGCTCAACGGTCTGTTGCTACACCAGTGCTGGCCAACCTTGGCCTTCCTAATATTCCTAATACTCTCAGATGGGTTGCTGTTCCCCAAGGTCTTATCCTATTCCTGTGATCCTTCAGATCTCAGCTTAGATGCTGTCTCCTCTTGCCTCCTAAGACTGTTAGATGCCTCTTGTATGTACTATTGTATATCCTGTCCTTATCTCTATCTTGCATGTACCTCACTGTATTTCTCTATTCACTTCTCTATATGCCCTGCTAGACTATGAACTCTGAGGGGAGAGTTATGTCATGTTCACCTCTGAATCCTCACTGCCTGCTATAGTAACAGGCATAGAGGAGAAGAAATAGTTATTGAACGGTCAGGTCTAAATGGTTCTAGGTGGTGGCAGGTCCTAGTCAGTCTTGTTCACCTGATTCAGCTGGGCTACTCGAAGGTCTTAATTTGGATTACTTTAGGGCTGCTGGTCTAGAAATGTACCTGGGATATAAGAGAACTAAGGTTAAGGACACAATCTAGCCCAACCTATCCTATTCATTGCTAGACTATGGCAGAGCTTCCAACACTGGTTCCAATGTAAGGATCCACCTCAAGTAAGGATAAGAAACCAAGCCCATATAATTTCTTAAAATTCAAAATATTCTAATTTTCAGGGCGAAATACTGCAATCTGGACATAAGGCATTTAAACATTAGAGAAAATGGGAAGCCCTATTTTGATTCTGGTATGGATCCAATGTTTAGAGATGGTTGGTGATAAATTTTGTAAAGCAGCAGTTTCCTCATTTTTTTTCCTCTTCTAATTGTAGTTAGTCTCTGATTCCATGTTAGCGAAACCTTAAATCTTAGAATCACTGCATGCTAGTCCTGGAAGGGACTTTTGAGATGATCATTTTTATAGATGAGGAAAGTTGGGTTTAATATTTGTTCAGTGTCTATGGTGTGCAATAAAACAGAACAAAACAAAAACTCAGACTGGAGGCTGTCACATGCTGAGGCTTACATACCTACTTAGTTTTCCATTTCAGCTGGATCCCAGATCTCCTGATCTCCACGACAATCCCTGCTCTGTCAGAAATTTGCATCCTCAGGTGGAATCCTGGAGACAGACCACAGCACAGACTTGTCTGATTCAGACTTGTCCTGCCCTGCAGCTGGCTTATTTCATTCTCCACTGGCTCTTCAGGATTTCTTTATACAATGCATTATTTTTTCCCAAGGCTGATATTATTTTAATAATTAGCCTGTTGAGTGTGTATACTTTGGGACTAATTATCTTATTACTTATTTGAGACACATATCTGGAATTGGCAATAGGGGAACGTTTAAGTGGTGCTTAAGAAGGAAATGGGGGGCAGTCAAGAATGGCCATACTTAGGCAGTTAGATGTTTTTTGGCTCATGTTTTATGAGCATAGATTTATTTTTTTGTATATCTCTTAAAATATAATTAAACTATTGCCAACTGCTGATGATTTCCTCTAATGGAAGAAAGCTGGGGTTTAGGTAATATAAAATCAAGGATAGTCCAAAAAATATTTGGCATTTGAGTATTTTTCTATTCATTTTTTTTTTCCCAGCAAAACGTTGCTGAGCATCTTTATGTGTCAGGCACTGTGTTGGGCACTGGAGACATTTGTATCCATATGAATTAAACATGGAATTCGATTTAGAATTTCATCTTAGATAAAATGTTAGCTGTACGATTTTAAACAGTAGAGAAGCTATTCAGAAGCTACTTTTCATCCTATGTTTCACTCTTCCCAGATGTCTACTCCTGGTGGGGACTTGATTTTTTTTCTCAGGTTAATGTAAGATTTGCCTTCTCTCAAACTCTCCCTGGAGGAATCCTCCTAGATTAGATGGTATCTTTGCATGCAAATTGCATAGAGAGACTTGGGGTGTCAACAGACTGTCCTTATGTAGGTTAAATGTTAGCTGCTAATGTAATTTCTGAGATATAATCTAAGTAAGGATTTAGATAGAACAAGTGTTCTCAATACACTGGGAGACAAGTTCTGCCTTTGACAAGCCGTATTGTCTGGTCAGTTGCTTAAAACTGAATTGTACTTTAAGGAGAAATCTTAGTAAGTATGAAAAAGAATTGATGGTGCTGAATTAATGCTCACTTAGAATAGGAAGGAAGTCACACACACAGAGTAAATGGTATTGGGTAACTCTCTTTTGCCTCTGGAAGCTAATATTTCTATGGTTATAGGAAGAATATAATAATATTTCTGATGCCTTTAATCCTCCCAGAACTGCTGTGTATTAGTCAGTTTTCTTAAAGATGGAAGCACAGAGCATCAGTTATCCCTTTACTAAATAATAAATAACATATCTAAAATCTAAAAGTAAAGGAAAACACAGAAGACCTATATATTGATGAAAGAGTGCAGAAATAGAAATCTAGGAAGTATTAGTCTTAAATTAAAGGGACAACCCCCCCCCCAAACATGCACACACACATGTAAATTGTTTTAGATGATAAATAAGAGTGAGAAGTGGTTAAGCTTCATTCCAATCTACCCAGTTTACCTTCTTCATTGGATAGACCCAGCAATTAGGTAAAGCCTACAGTGGTCTAATGTCATTTAAGGGACATTCACCAGATCCTCCTGCTTAAAGTATTATTCCTTTCTTTATACTTCTATTAGGACATAATGTTCACAGGATCTCTGTCAAAATATAAATAGAAGCATGGCAGGCAGAGTATATTGACTGTGTAACACAAAGTCATTTCTTGGATTAACTCAGTGTTGCTCATCATATAGGCAAAGACGGGATTCTAGGAAGATGAGCAAGTTTGGGGGATGAGCAAGGATGGGGGCTGAGGGACAAGGAATGATGGAAAGCTCCAGCAGATGGGATGCAACCCTGAAGAGATAACTAAGGGCACTGGGGAGATGGGAATGGACAGGAAGCCTCAGGCCGATGGAGCTCACAGGGTGGCTCCTCCTCTCACTGGTGGCCTGTTTGTCAGGAGCCAGGCTTCGTAGTGCTGTCACTGCACACTCTCCTGCTCGTATGAAGTGGCACATTTAAAACTGCAGAGCAAATTGTTCTACCTGCCTTATCTAGCTGCCTTGAAGATTAATAACGTAATGGTTAAAAAGTGCTGGAGATGAAAGGTTCAGTATAAATGTTTGTTTACTTTGCCAAGGGGAGCTCTCTTTGAGAGCTGAAGTTTTTTAAATAAATGTAAACACCTAGTGTTCCTGGTGCCTTCATCCTATTATTAGGGAGCTGCCACATTGGCACCTGGACAAAACATTGGTATTTGATCCTCCCTGATGTTTTTCTCACAGTTTCCCTGGGACAGTCTCCACGGGGACAAGCCATGTCAGATTGGATCAGCCATTTCATACGAAAGTAAAGTCAGAGGACAAGCACCCAATCTAGGAGCCCCGGGCAGGGCTGGATTACACACTGATGCTCAAGACCTCAGTGCTCAAGATCCCAGCAAAGCAAACACAGGCACGTACATGCACATATTAGCAGATCTAGACAAAATTTAATTTCACTTATGCATACCTATGAATTTGGTGTAATTTTGAAAACTATGAAGCAATCATTCATGGTTTGGTCTTGGTTTTGTTTCTAATGATGTATTGGAGTTGGGCATAGGGGACCTGTGGAGTACTTAGGGCATCTAAGTACTTGGCCTTGGCCAGGAGAAATAGCAGCAGAGCACTATGGAGTGACTCTTCTTGTGGCTGCAGGAAGAGGTCAGTGATTCTGAGTGGGGAAAATTTCCTGTAATTTTGTTCCTGCCTTTTTTTCTCCATGTCAGAGACCTATGCTTGATCTGTAATTGGGTGCTCAAAAGGTGAAACCAGGATCAAATCATCAGCTTGCATCTTATTCTATGGCATGGCCTGATGGAACAGCAATGGTGTGATTGTAAGGACAGTAGCAGCTTAACGGGGACAATATAACAAATGGGAAAGACCTGAACCATCTTCTTATTTTATTGGGCTACATTGAGCAAAGAGGAGCTTGAAGGGAAATATAGAGGTCTCCCATTTTACAAAACTGGGAAATAAAGGTGCAAATATTGTATAAGGCAAGAAACGAGGCTTCTAGACAAAATAGTTAAAAGTCAGCAAATCTGTTTCTTCTTTTCTCCTCAGGGTGGGATGTGTTTTCTTTATCCCTTGCATTTCCCCTCACAAATATTTGACTTTGCATTTTAAAATAGACCATCTAGAAATAATATACCAGAAAATTCTCCAGAAAGAAATTTATATACTTGTTTTGACTGTGCAGAATCCTAGCCGTAAGTATGCTTAAATATATTACCAACGATATACTCTAATTCCAAGCACTTGGGTTTCAGAATGGGATAAAGGATTTTTCAGAGAATGAAGGAAGATAGAAGGGGAGGTTAAACACGGCACAGGCATTCTAATACTGGGATTCTCTGGAGGAGGGAAAGTGGATCTCTAACTCTTCCAGGAAACAAAAGCAGAAGGCTGGAACCACTTTTCCTTTTGTTCTTCCTAGTCTTCAAAAACCTCTGCTTGCCCACAGAAAAAACTTGACAACACTTTGGCCTATAAACACCAGCATACCAACTGTACTAAATCTCTGCCCTGCTATTTTGGGTAAGCTAGAGGAAAAATAGCAGACTGCATAGGAGGAAGCCTGGGGGCCCGCCAAGGCCATGACGTACAGGTTTCCAAGCAAATCTATGGCTGAATCAGAAAAAGCATGTCTGTAGTCGGGTTCAGATATAAGCCCTCCTCTTCTCGAATTTCTCAGCTTATCTCACAGGAAGAAGAGGTGGGGATTCACAGTAGCTTTCCACCTCTCAGAGGTCATCCAACAGGCCATCAAACCGTATTTTGTTCAAGTTTCATGAAACCCAGAAGGAGATGTTGGTGGAGGTGTTCTCTGTATCGTTTTTATTTTGCCATTCAGCCAGCAAACAACTCATATACCGTCTTCAATGAAGCCAAAGAGTCCCAGTGGAGAAATAATTAAAATCACTGATATTTTCCTAAAGTTGTTTGATGTTTCAACAGCTTCAGTGAGTGGCTGCACAGCAGTAGCATTCACACTGCTGTTAGCATGGAAAACAAAGACACTTTGAAAAAGAGTGTTGTTCTTGTGTTAGATTATTCCTAGTCTCTGGACCTGATAGCTGGATGAGTGGTTTACTTTTCTTTTATCAGGTGTGGATAGAATTGGTAGCAGGGTCATCTATTGGATATTGAATAAAATAACTCAGAGAAAAAAATGTCACCAAATTTCAAACCCACATGTAATTAAATCTAGGGACTTCTCTCTCCTTTCTTCATGTTTTTCATAGGAAGGATCCAGAGTAGATCTGTCAAAATCTCTTAGTTTTTCAGAAAATGGTTTTCTATCCTAAATGGTCAGGTAAATCTTGGAAGTGATTTAAATAATGGATGTTTTAAATATTAGCATTTCAGAAATATGTTTCTTTTTGGTCCAGGAAACATGCTAACTAAGGCCTAGTAAGTTCAAAACTGTTCAGTAATGATGTGAACACTCAACTTGAAATCATACTGCTAACATTTTAAAGCATGAAATTTTCGCATTAAGAAAAGCTATATTTTTAAGAACAATTGTATTAGTCAGCTTGGGCTGCCATAACAAATACCATAGACTGGGTGCCTTAAAAAACAGAAATTCATTTCTCAAAATTCTGGAGGCTGGGAAGTCCAAGATCAAGGTGCCTGCTCCATTCTACCCAAAGCAATCTACAGATTCAATGCATCAAAATTCCAATGATGTTTTTCACAGAAATAGAACAAACAATTCTAGAATTTGTATGGAACCACCAAAGACCTTGAATAGCCAAAGCAATCTTGAGAAGGAAGAACAAAGCTGGAGGCATAATGCTCCTGATTTCAAACTATATTCCAAAAGTGTAGTAATCAAAACAGTATGGTACTGGCATAAAAACAGAGATATAGATCAATGAAACAGAATAGAGAGCCCAGAAACAAACTCCTGCATAATAATTTATGTATAGTCAATTAGTTTGCAACAAAGGAGCCAAGAATATACATTGGGGGAAAGAACAGTCTCTTCAACAAATCGTCTTGGGAAAACTGGATCACTATCTCACACCATACATAAAAATTAACTTAAAATGGGTTAAAGACTTGAATGTAAGACCTGAAACCATAAAACTCCTAGAAGAAAACCTGGAGATTGACTCCTTGATATCAGTCTTGCCAATGATTTTTTGGATTTGACACCAAAAATAAGGCAAGAAAAGCAACAATAAACAAGTGGGACTACATCAAATTAAAAAGCTTCTGCACAGCAAAGGAAACCATCAACAAAATGAAAAGGCAATCTATTGAATGGGAGAAAATATTTGCAAATCATATATCTGATAAGGGGCTAATATCCAAAATATACAAAGAACTCATACAACTCAATAGTAAAAAACCAAATAATCAGATTGAAAAATGGCAGAGGATCTGAATAGACATTTTTCCCAAAAAGACATACAAATGGCCAACAGGTACGTGACAAGTGCTCAACATCACTAATTGTCAGGGAAATGCAAATCAAAGCCACAATGACATATCACCTCACACCTGTTAGAAAGGTTATTATCAAAAATACAAGAAATAACAAATGTTGGTGAGGGTGTGGAGAAAAGGGAACTCTTGTGCACTGTTGATGGGAATGTAAATGAGTGCAACCACTATGGAAAACAGTATGGAGGCTCCTTAAAAAATTAAAAATTGAATTACCAGATGATCCAGAAATTTATCTGAAGAAAGCATAACACTAATTTGAAAGGATTTATGCACACCCATGTTCAGTGCAGTGTTATTTACAATAACCAAAACATGGAAACAACTTAAGTGTCCACAGATAGATGAATGGATAAAGAAAATGTGGCATATATACAATGGAATATTATTCAGCCATAAAAAGAATGAATTCTTGCCATTTGTGACAACATGGATAGACCTCGAGGACATTATGCTAAGTGAAATAAGTCAGAGAAAGACAAATACTGTATCACTCACTTATATGTGAAATCTAAAGAGGAAAAATGAAAAAAAGAGAGCTCATAGATACAGACAGCAGATTGGTGGTTACCAGAGGGTGGGTGAAATGAGTGAAGCGGGTTAAAAGGTACAAATCTCCAGTTACAAAATAAGTAAGTCATGGGAATGTAACGTACAGCAGGGTGACTGTAGTTAATAATACTGTATCACATATTTGAAAGTTGCTAAGAGGGTAGATCTTAAAAGTTCTCGTCACAAGAATGAAGTTTTGTAACTATGTATGGGGATGGATGTTAACTAGAATTATTGTGGTGACCATTTTACAATATATATAAATATCAAATCATTATGCTGTGCACCTGAAATTAATATATCTCAATTATACCTCAATTTTAAAAAAAAGGAGGCCAGCTGATTTGGTTCCTGGTGATGGCTCTCTTCTTGGCTTGCACACGGCCACCTTCTCCATGTGTCCTCACATGGTGGAGAAAGAGAGATCTCTGGTGTCTCTTCCTCTTTTATAAGGATACTGATTCTATTGGATCGGGCCTCCACCCTTATGACATCATTGAACCGTAATCACCTCCAATATAGTCACATGGGGTTAGTGCTTCAACGTACAATTTTTGGGAAGGACACAATTCAGTCCGCAGAAGCAGTGGTGGGTAGTGTGAAACCTTTTGATGTACCAATAAGCCTTGATTCAAGAAGCAGATCATTCAAGGGCCACATAGAAGTAAAAAGCTACTTAGTTTTGACATTTTTTTTTGTGGGGGAAGAGTCATAGATATATAAAAGTGTACCTCCTTCCCCCATACTGCCAGTACACTTTAAATTAAGAACAGGACTTATAAAATAGAGTCACCTTTTAAAGAACTTATTTGAAATCCATATTTAGTTTGAAAGAAAGAGAGAGAAAGAGGGGGGGAGAGAGAGGGAGAGAAAAAAGTTGAAAAGGAGGGATTTGTGGAGACAAAAATAGTCTCAGAGAAGGAATGATAGGAGAGAGAATGAGAGAACTGTGTAGAAGAGTGGATGGTGGAGATTCATAGAAGGATCAATCAATGAGGGGCAAGGTTGGAGGATGAGCCTGTGGCTGTCTAGCACAGGGGTCAGTAGGGGCTCTGGCATCAAGTACCTGGGTTCAAAACCTGCCTGATCCCACCAGTTATTCACTGTGTGGCCTTAAGCAAATTCCTCCATCTCTTTGAGCTCAGTTTCCTAGTTATAATACTTATCTCATGATATTATGGTAAGGATTGAATGAGATAATACTCAGTGCTTGACAGATAGTAAGAGCTCACTAAATGTGAGTGATTACTATTACCGCTTGTCCCCCTTTGATGTATGCTCTGTAGCTGTTGTTGGTAGCTCCTTCTATGGGGATCACACTCAGGTTATTTTGCTACGTGATCTGGAATTTGTTCCCATGCTGGTTATGGACTCAGAGTTACCTTGCATATGATGTTGCAGCAGGCATCTTGATTTAATGTGGCCCACCCCACACCAAGCCCCTGGATTATGGCTGTTAAAGATGGTATCCTTGATGGCCAGACTGACTTACTGATGCTCAGTATAGTTGAGGCTCAATAAAGGTCTCTTAATGGATAAATATGACTTGATGTAGCCATTCATGTATTTAAGAGAATTATTTGGCTGTGGTATTTGAAGTACTTTGACTCTATTTGTGTTAAACATGATTTGGGCAAATTAAAAATTTTCTTGATCCTGATTTTCTCCTTTATTAAAAGGATTCTCAAGATGTTTGTGAATCCTGATGAAAGTGAATGAAAGCTCTAGATGTGTTCTTGTTTATCTTCCTTTCCTGGCTTTTTTTATCCCAGGTTCCTGGGTGCTGAGAGAAGCAGTTCCTTTGGGGACGTCATCTTGTGACTAGAAGCAGAAAGTATCAGTGATCGAAGGGTCAAATTTTTGATGCTTGGGAGAAATTTGCAGTTCTGTGTAACAGATGATGTCAGTTGACAGACTTGAGAGACGCCTGTTACTCAGCCTGGCGGTCCCTCGGCTGGAGTCCTGATTAACGGGGCCCTACATGTGTTTTAGCATTTGTGGAGGGTGTGTAGGAGATTGGAGGCACCACAAGGAAATCCTGGTTCTTTTATTGTCTCTCATTCCTTTTTACCTTCTGTTCTCATTTTTATTTTCTCGTATTTCCTGTTTTTCTCGGCCTTCTCTTCTCCTGCTTACTGCCACATTTCAAAGAACTTGGCCTGTTTGCATTGTAGCATTGGTTCAGAGAAGAGACCTATAACACAGGCAGTGGAGAGAGGGTGTGAAGACGAACAGATCAATAAAAAGAAGGCAATTTGAGTACATGTGAAACGAAAACTATGCTTCTGGTCACATTTTACCTCTATTGAGGACTTTTATAGCAGACACTTTGTAGTTTTATTTTACATAGTGATCTCCTTCCTTCTCTTTGACTTTTAAATTCTCTCCCTCTCTCTGCTATTGGCTGTGCTGAAGATCACATATTCGTACACTGTTATCATGTCTGCATGAGTAGATGTACTCCGAACCCCTGTTGTCTGAAATATATTACACCAGGAATCTCATCATCTGAATCTTCTCTGGAGGGAGAGGGAGGGTGGCAGGATGGGGGACTTGGGGGATACACTTTGCAAAAGTTGTGGGAGAGCAGGGAGGAGAGTTTGGATTGCAGAGCGCTGTGTTTCCCCTGAGAACTATTTATCCCCATTATGACTATTTGCATTCCCTGCAAAGCTTCCGTTTCTCCCTTTCTGCCTTCCTCATTTCCTCAGCCACTCCCTCGCTAGGACTGGCCTGGCTGCGCATTTCTGGGTTGTAGTTCTGTGTCCCTGTGCTTCTTGCAAGAAGCGCCTCCCCAGACTGACTTGGCGGCTCTGCACTCAAGGATGTGGCTGGCATGCTTTCTCTCCTGTTAGTATCCTGTTCAATTAGTGTTGCATGACAGGCCAAGGGAGTGTCTACAGCCTCGCTGGGGAGTGACAGCAGAAACCTGCTTTTTGTCTGGTGACCCTGCAGGGACTTCTCCATCAGGATTTGAAACTCTGGTGCACAACTCACTGCATCTCATTCTCTGCTAATTTGCATCTTAAGCGAAGCATCTTACTTCCTAGTCATCCATATTTATGATCTATCATAGTACATGGGTGACTCCTTTCAGGGCAATTTTCCAATGCTATTAGTCTCTGTAATCCAAATTAGGGCCACTCTGATAACTAGGCAAATAGTTTTAGCAGATTTCAAGCAGGGATTAGGTAAACGGGGGTACAAAAGAATAAAATAACACTTGTAGTAAAGCCCATTTAGAGAAAAAAATGCATATTTTCTGTTAAGATCTGATCACCTTAATGATGTATTAATAGCAGTAATAAAAAAGGCCTTGATATTTGTATATTATTTAAAAATACACCAAGCACTTTCAAATGCATTTTTTCATGTGTTCCGCTCTAAAAATCTGTGAAGTTGGCAGAATGGAAATACAATTCAGAGAACTATCAGAAAGATGAAAGACTTATGGAAAAGTTCCAGAGCAGACCTGAGAGCCTAACCTACATCTCCTAGTCTTATCCACTTGTCACCATAACATGTTGTTTGATAGAGTAGTTTTAGACCAGATAAACGTTTTGAAAATTCTGTTCACTCTAACAAACAGTAATTGAAGCTCCCTGCTAGGTATTGTGTTAGGTTCCATGTACACAAAGATGACTAAGAACTGAACCTTCATGCTTCTCCTGCTTACTGGTTTCTGCCCCCCATATTCTTGCTCAGAGATTAGCCTGGGATTGTATGGTCTGCATATAGAGTTTAGCATCAGCTCTCTTCAACAGCATTCCAAGAGGGAAGCAGCTCCCGCACTAGAACTGGAGTGTGCCTTTCCTACTCAGCCGAGAAGAATTTGCATCCTAGTATACACTTCTGTCCTTAGGTTAACAGGGACAGATCTTTCTATGTGTTCATGAAGATGAATCCTACGGAAGCCTAGATGGCAGTCTGGCCATCCTGATGTCCTGTGACAGGTGTGTCAGCATAAACTTAACCTGGTAAACTTTGTCTTGCCTTCACTAGAAAAGTGTGGCTCTGGTAGGGGATGAAAGTATATATGAGAGAGTTTGCAAGGAGGGGGAGAGGTTGAAGAAATCTATGGTTTAGACTGGTCTTAAGAGACACTGTATGATTCTTTTTTTTTTTTTTTTTTTGAGGAAGATTAGCCCTGAGCTAACTACTGTCAATCCTCCTCTTTTTGCTGAGGAAGACTGGCCCTGAGCTAACATCCATACCCATCTTCCTCTGCTTTATACATGGGATGCCTACTACAGCATGGCGTGCCAAGCAGTGCCATGTCCTCACCCGGGATCCAAACCGGCGAACCCTGGGCCGCCGAGAGGCGGAACGTGAGAAATTAACCACTGCGCCACCAGGCTGGCCCCTACTGTATGATTCTTGATCATCCCTTACTGGAAGGTTCTCCTCTACCTTGAAAAATACATTTCTTATCTTGTTGTAGTGACCATCCAATTTCTCTTCTTTCTTGTTTGGATGATTGGTCTATACTTCTAAATCCATTTTTTAACCCTCAATGCCTTCTTGTTAGCATATAATATGGCTTTTCCTCTGCTCCTTTCTTACTTCTCAAAGGTACAAATGACCTAATTGCTCAAAAAAAAAAAAAAGCACCAGTATTTTTTCTGTTCTCGTCTTCTCATCAACCCAACAGCAGACAGAAATTTCTAAGCCCTATTTCTTAAAACTATCTTTTTCTTTGGATTCACAAGTTTCCTATCCCACGTTTTTCTTTTTTCCACCTCACTGTTCTTATTCCTGCTGTGAACACCTAATGCAGTCACCACTAGATTCAATTCTCTCTCTCTACTGTCTGTGCTTTCACTTGTATCCATTTCATTTCTATCCATTGAGTCAATAATCATCTATATGGCAATGATTTATAGATCAGTAAAAACTGCTAAGTTGCTTTAGATAGTTGATCCACAACTTCCTCTGAAGTACCCATAAAGAAAAAGTCCCCCAAATCCCCATATTAAGAAACAAAAGTAAAAACAACAAAGTAAAAACAGTGTTAATTTTCTCCACCTAGGCTTTTTCTTGTTCCTGTATTCTCTATCTTAGTATCATCACCATCCACCCCAAGTTAGAACTGAGTCAACTCTGACTCACCTCTCATACACCAAATGCACTTATTTCCTAAGATTAATCCAGTTCTTGGGTGTCTCTCAGAGGCCCCTTCGGCCTCCCCGGTTTACTATCCTCTGGGCCTTCATCACTTCTCCCCTAGACTATTGCAGCAGCCTTCTGACTATCCTAGAATTTTCCTGTAACTTTTCATATGCGTATGACATCGTTTCCAAGTAGCTAGAACTCTTGTAAAAGTGTTTTATATTTCCTCTAATAACCAGGACAGTTCCTTATACATAGTAGGGACTCAGTAAATATTTGTGAATTGGTTTTTTAAGTCACAGTTGGGTTTTAACTGAGTTAAGGAGGGCCTACAGGCAAGCTGGGTCTTTCCCAGAAGAATTCTGATTGAATTCTCCTGTTTTCCATCCTGGAGGACCTCTTGGCACAGAACACTACTCAGGCTGGACCTGCTCAGGCTTTTTCAGTGCAGTGGGAAAAGGCTTGTTTACTGGCCATCACCAATTGGTACTTAGCACTAACTGTTTGGATTGTGCTGTATTAGGCAAGTATCAAGTTGCATGGTGGATACGCTCTACATCTATATGAAGTCTTCTTTGGGATTTAAATATGCATATTTATCAGTATTTAAATATTCAAATCAAGTTGCATTATGAGTATGCAATGCGTTATAGGTATGTGATGCTTCCATGTGAGATATAAATATGCAAATATAATCTACTTTGCACTGAAGTAAAATGTTTCTGGGCACTACTGAGAGAACGTGGGTATCCATGTGATAATAGGTGGATGCAGTGAGTTTAGGTACAGTGGATTTTTTTTAAGTGTAGGTTAGGTTCTTAAATGAACAAGAGGGTCAAAAGTTGCGTTGAGTCATAACAGTAAAATTCCCTCAAGAAGTTGTTACATGAGAGATGGATATAACCTATTGTCTCGTTGAGTCCAAAATATCCATATTTTCTTCCCAGTATTTAAAATATTGTTCTTTTTCTTAACTGAGAAGCATGTCTAGCTAACTTTTGCTTACAGCACACACTAAACTGAAAATGCATACTGTTAAAACCCAGAATCACCCTCATGATGGGATGCTCAGATTCTGAAAGGCATACACGGACTGTGACAACTGAGGGGACATGGAGCCACATCTTCCATTTCTAGCACCCTAGTCTGCCCTGTGTGCTCACTGAGTGGAATAGTGAGGAAAATCACCTGTCCTCTTTATTTTTTAAATTGTTGAATATGTGTAATTAATTTTGCATAAGTTAAACAAGCTTAGGATACAACTCCATTGAACATCCAATCATTTATGCATGGAATAGATTTTGGACGTCCTAATAATTTTTAAATGAAGCAATTTTAAATGCTATCTATTGCTTGGTTTGTGTCCGGAATACTTCTAGACCCGAAACAACTTATAACTTTTCCTCTTTAGCAATGAGTCTTGAAGATGGGACAGAATTTAGATTCTCCCAGAAACTGAAGATAACATGGTCTCTATTGTACTATAATTTTTTTTAATAAGGAGGAATGTGTTACACCACCCCCTGAGGATCTTGGCCACATTAACAGAGGCATATGATGTTGTACTCTAAAATATTTCAGCCTCATCAAGTTTGAAAAGGTATAACTATTGAATTTGCTTTCATTGACAGCCCACTTTCTTCTGGAATATTGTAATTTACTGTTAAATAATAGGTATATTTTGCCTCGAATATCTGAATATGTTTAAATAAGTCTATGGGACTCCTAAGGATGCAACATTTTATACTAAGGAATTGCTAATACAAGATGAGTTGTAATTATCTAAGTAAATTTTTAACCTGGTCAAATTTTCTTAAAATAGGTCGACTTGTAGGTTCAGCAGGATCAAAGGTAGTTAATGTTTTCCAGCTGCAAGTGTGATAAATACTTGCTTGTTAAGTCAATTACATTAAGACAAAACTTGAATGTGAAGTAAGGGTGTACTATAAGTAAA
The DNA here is from genome assembly GCF_021613505.1 of Equus quagga. NCBI lineage: Eukaryota > Metazoa > Chordata > Mammalia > Perissodactyla > Equidae > Equus > Equus quagga. Next base: position 119,372,564 of record NC_060273.1, read on the forward strand.
TTGCAAATAGCATTCATGTGACAGATCCACTAATTTGCCACTTGTTATTCCAGCAAGATTTGAAAAATTAGGTAGCTGAAGTTGCTGTAAGGAGCGCAGTTTACTGCAGAGATGCCCCAAGAGAAAAATTTAGACCTCAGCTTTGCCTGTTGATTTTTGCCAAGTAGTCACTGGGGGTCTGTTTGGAAACAATCTGTGATCATTCACACCAAAGCAATAATTTTATAGAAAAATTAGAAACAATTAAACACGTTGCTTCTTGGTAATATAATGCTATTTGCTTAAGACCTGCAAGTACTCACTGCAGAGTATCAGTGGTATTGGCCTAAAATACAAGTATAATAGGAAAATTCAAGGAAGAAATGACAGCATTCCCCGTTGAACTGAAATTTAATGAGGATGGTGGAGAGATGTAATTGTGTGTTCTACTTGACTCAACTTTTAATTTAAGTGGAAACTGTAATATGTGTTCTAAAGTTATTGGCACTTAGTAAAATAAGTTACAATTCTTCCTTCTCCCCATTTACTTGGAGTTACAAAAGAGAATTGAACCAAAGTTGGAAAAATAAAAACTTTACTGCATGGTCTGCACTTTGTCAGGAATTTCTAAGACAAGGAATTCAATTTATTTAAAAGTTAGTTTATGGTTGATTTAATAATACCCAAAGATAAATATTCACCTGATTTATTATTTCGTTGATTGTAGGTCCTCTTGACAGTGGATATATTCTCCCTTAGCACTCAGATGCCAAGGTTTTCCCAGCTAAGGGTGTTTTCGACCTTCAACATTTATTGATGAAGAAATTGACAATGTTTGTGAGAGATGAGAAAGTAACTCATGATTATAGTAGTTGAGTTTTCTTTTAAGTTTGATCTCCTGTCTCAAATATTTAATTTATTCATATATGTATGCATGCATACATTTCCTTACTATTTTACTAATTTATTTATTTACTTACTTGCTTTTGGTGACTAGTCTTAATTTTTCAGGTTAACCTAATTTCCCTTTTCACCTGAGAGTTGTTTATAGAAGGCTCTGTGAAATATTGTAGTAGATTCTAAACATTAGTAGAATAATTTTCAAGACTGAACTTCTCAGAAAAACGTTCTTAAATGGTGTGTAGTATTAATGATAAAAACTGAAAACATTTCTGGAGGAATGGGTCTTTCTGTAATGGGAGAATGCTTGCATAGTTCTGGCTTTTAAGTTAAAAATTGTCTCACAGACACTTTTTCTCTTCTCTTTCCTTGTGTTTCTCTCAAGCCCCTCCTTCAAAGTTCCCAGGGGCACATTGTAGGTGAGAAATGGAACTAGCGCCAGCTAGACCCGGGTTCAGGTCCTGACTCTGTCAGGAGCCTCTGAGCAAGATGCTCTTCCTTTCCAACTACAGTGTACATTGATAATACAGGGGTGATGATGATAGCTCCTGTTTGACAGAGTAGTTGTGAGGATTATAAGAGCTAATGTTTGTAAGACATTTAGCACAATGCTTGGCGCAGATGGTAAAAGCATACTAATAATTCCTTCTAGAATCAAGAGCAAGGCTCCTGCTTGTTTCAGCTTCATCAGTTACCCAGCCTTCATCTGTATCCCAGAAAGAATCAACTCTGCATCTCCCAGTTTGCTATGTAGGCAGAGAAAAATATATGCTTCGTACATTTTCCTTTCATTTCCCTCTTCAGTTTTGTATACTTTACCTGAGTCCCAATTTTTTCTTGCCTAATTAATAATCATAATATTAGATAACTGAAATGATGATGACAATGATGATACAAGCAACTCACAATTTTGAGCACTTATTTTGTGCCAGGAACTATGTTAAGCATTTTACGTACCTAATATTCTTTAATCCTCAAAGAATCTTGACCTAAAAAATATTAATATACTTATTTTGTAAATGAATCATATATTTATAGGAATGAATAAGCAATCTTTTTCTACTTTCTATGAATAAACTACCAATATCAGGTACTACATAACAACAAGATTGGAAATAGGATTAGAATTCACATCTTTCCAAGACTGATCCTGGAAATTAATTTCTAAACAACAGTATCAACAATTTACTCAGTGCTATGGGAGGCATTGTATTAAAACCTCACGTGTTCTCAATTCTTATGACAACCCCGTGAAGTAGGTTCTATTAATTTTCCAATTTTACATAGGAAGAAACTGAAGGTATCTTACCAAAGGTTGTGAAGCTGGCGTGTGGGGAGGCCAGGTTTTGACCCCAGATAATCTCATTCCACCCTTAACCACTACGTTGCCCTGTCCCCCGTACATGTGATGATATGGGTATATAAAGGATTGCATATGGGTTGTTTATCTTCTCAGCACCAAGCAAAATTTCAATGAACATCTGAAAAATCTTTTTTCAGGCCCTTCCCTCTGAGCTTCTGCAATCTCTGTCTTCTATGATCAGTGTAATTCCCTGCTCTTCTCTGCCAAACCACACCTCTTTCATTCCTCCCTGCATAATTTGAGTCTTGACTCCAGATGATCTTTCTGGACAGACCAGAAAAAGAATGATATGGCCTGTAACTCTCATTACCAATAGCCCTTGGTCCCAATTCACAAACTTAAGCCTGCATGTTTGTGATATTTGCTTATTTTCTGTGAAATGTTAGGTGCATAGTTGCTTCTTTGTCTTCTTTACAATTTTTGTAAATCCTGAGTTCAGCAAAGGGTAGGAAACAGGCTACCTCTTGGTGTCTCTCTGAAGTATACTGCATGCAGTAGGAGCTCAGTAAAGTTTTTGATGATTTTATAACCCTAAGAGGAGCATAAACAGAAGTGGAAACTGCCTTAACAATTTAAACCTGTGTGGGCCATCTGCATATTGTCTGTGTACAATTCCGCATACTAAGTGTTAATTTTGAGATTCCCTCTTACTCTGGAGGCATAGTAGAAATGATTAGGTTGAGAATCACAACCCTGATAATTAGCTTAGAGATTCTGAATCAGGATGTGTGCTGCAAAAAAAGTGATTTTTTGGAGCATTTGGCCCTAAGGGGTTGGATAACCAGCTGTCTCAGATTTTATACCTGCCAACATATGGTTCGGTCAATAGGTACTAAGAAATGTAACAGAGCAGGAGGGAGTTCTCCTCCCAACTCTCTCTTGACCTCTGGAGAGTAGGACAAGGCCCCCATTCTCTTTTGGGAACAGTTGGAAAAATACAGAATTATTTATATTGTATAACATTTGCAAAGTGCTTTGCCAGCATTTTTTTTTAAAGCTCTTGCTCTCAACTCTATTTGAAATGAATCTGTGTGTTATCCCCATTTTATAGAGCTTTGTAAGGTGCAGAAAGATGTAATTTCTTTGCTTTGGTACCCAAATGAGTTAACAGCAGACCAGAACGAATACTCATATACTTTGAAGGGGCATTCCGTTTTTTCAGTTTCCATATTATCTTATTTTAAAGGCAAATAAAAACCAAGAGGGGAAGAGAATGGAAAAGAAAAATAGTAGAGTGACCAAGAAGGAAAAGTTAAAATAAAGGAGAGTACGTATTCTCATCTTTTTGAATCTCAAACGTGCATTGGTTCTGTAGTGGTTTAAAAATGTATTCACACTCTATGAGATGTCCAAAGACAACATTACTTCTTTATGCTACAACTTGTATAATCTTGCTTATTGGTATCTCCCCTACACTGTGCTATGTAGTGGAGGAAAAAACCTAACCTGTAACTTTAAACTTCCAGTTTAATTGATCTTTCGATTACTCCACAGACCTCTTCCCTTTCTCCCTATTCTTTTTCCCAAGGTGGCACTTGGGTTCAGGAGAAACACTGATGACTGCAGGGCCCTGGAGTGTGAGGGGGTGCTCTTGATCTTGGGCTGGTCTTGGCTGCAGCGTAGTTGTGTTGCCCTTGGCTGAGGATCGGCTGGTCTCTGCTGAGGTGAGGTTGGTTGATATTGTACCGGGTGTCCTGGTCCCTGCTGCTGTGGTTCACAACTGGTGTACCTCCTTGTTTGTTTTCATACTTGTGAGGAGCCCTCCCTCTGCTTTCTCATGGGTCTCATCTTGGCTCCTACTGATTCTGGAGAATGCCTAGGGTGGAGCTGGGACTCCCATTTGCTATCTGCCTATCCCATGCTATTAGCTTGTTCCCCAGCAGACTCTCAGCTAACTTCTACCGCTGCTTCAGGGCACAGGGGAACTTCTAAGTCCCTTCTATACCACAGAGGAGAGAAGGAAGGCTTGAGAGTGTTAACTCAGGTTCTTTCTCTGCCCATCACCATTATTCTGCTTTGGTAACTCCTAAGTAGATCATGATGGTAGAATTGCTGCAAAGCCATATCTTCCTAGAGTCCCAAATGAGAAATGGGGCAAAGTCTTCTTGCTTTAGCATTTCCCCCAAATGTTCAACATACCTATCTACTCCTGGACTTTTACCTAGAGTGCAAAGTCAGGACGTAAGAGTCTTATTCTGTTCTTCTGTCTACTTCTTCTTCACACAATTAACACCCAATTCCCCAGACTACTAGCTATTTGTGTTGTATTCAAGAAAATACAAATTTTGTTGAGGAATCTACACATTGTTGGAAACACTTGTCCTCAGTGTATCCATAGAAATATGCAGTCTTGTATTTGGACCAATGGACTCTAATCTTGATTCTATGACTTTAAGCAACTATTTAACTTAACATAATCTTGTTTTCTTCATCTCTAAAATGGAATAATAATTGTTCTTTGTATGTTGTATGATTGCTCTGAAAACTAAAATTTGACAATATATAAGAAGATGCTCTGGGAGGAAACAGCTCTAGTCGGGGTGAAGTGATCCCTTACTAGCACTTGAGTAGGCTCAGAGAGTAGAACTTGGGGATTTAAGACCAGTGACAAGATTCTTTCTCCCTCTCCTCCTGAATTTATGTTTGAATTTGTGTTTGAATTTGTTCAGGGTTGTTGCTTCATGATTTCTTCATCTATTTGTATCTACACTTAATTGTGTTTCTGAATAGGGAGGTAGTAATGTTTTATTTTTTAGTTTGTAATTTGAAAAATTCACCCTGTATATTCCCTGATGGACATCAGAAGACATCACAGAGTTCTGGAACACAAAATCTGATAATTATAACATGTTGTCAATGTCATAAATGAATTAATGGGAATATGCTAGAAAAACTTTAATGGGTTCTAATGTATGCCTTATAAGGGCATATTTATCCATAGACTATATTTATATTTAATAATACCATAGCTATATTTATATATATATGTATATAATTCATATATATTCCAAAAATACAGACATATATACATATAAAATACTTATAGCAAACACACTCACATATGTATATACAATTTAGAAAAGCTGGTACAATATGAAAATCCAAGCTCATAAGTGCCCTACATTGTGGGTCTGCTTTCCTAAATAAATGAAGTAGATGAGCTATATATAGATTTCTCTTTGGTAAGACCTTATTTTTTTATATGTCATTAAGAGGTCTTCTTCATACTCTCTAAGTCAGTTCTGATTTGGAGGTTTGCCAAAATAAAGTCCCACCAGCCACAAAGAAACATTGTACTTAGCTGATCTCTGTAATACTAGCTTTTGGAGACTCAATTCCCAAACCAAAAGATTTTGCCTAACCTTTTACAGATAGAATCACTTAGTTTGTGTAATGGAAAAGGAGAAATCAAAGAGGAAGACAGTTACAGCTAGATTGCTGTGATGATCTGTATGAGATGATGCATAAACAGTTTTTTCTTTTTAATGTTAATATCTGTTTCCAAAAATCCCTGAAGATTATACCTTAGTCAAAAGTAATGGTCTAGGAGAAATATTTTATTTAAATATCTGTTATAAAATCCACAGTATACTTCTGAGTAGACTTATTTTCAATGAATGAAAATGGTCTTAAATATGATATTTCTTTAAGATACATACATACTCATTGATATGTCTTTGAAATGAAGCTTTTAATCTGTGCATTAATTTTAGAATTATATCTAATGATACTGTGAGAACTGAGAGAAAAACAATAAAAAATAATCAAGATACATTTTGCAAGTCGTAAGCAAATTATAGATATATTGTTAAAAAAAATGAAAGAAGTCACTTTTTCCTGAGAAGACTCAGAATTCCTGACATATATCCTTTTGAATTTGTAGCATTTGGCATTATATTGTATTGTAGGGATTTGGTTTCAAATGGCCTGAAGACCTCTTCTACTCTAGCCTTCCCAAGGTGGATATTTCTGAGCTGGAAAAGTATTTCACCTAATTTTGGAAGCATCACAGAAGACACAAAGACAATATGATATCCAAAATGAATTACCAGGCTTCAAACTCAGAGTTTCTTTTTGAAATTGAATCCAAAAGGAAGTTATATCTTGGCTGTACACTTTTTACATGGAAGATTCCTTTGAGATTTGTTGCATCCCTGAACAAGTGTAATACCAAAATCTATTGAGATTAATATAAAAATAAATATTTACTGAGTGTCAGCAATGAGGGAGATGTTGCGATCTAGCATGTCTTAATATTTAGTTAAAGGGAATTCTTTTTGATCATGGTAAGTTAGGCCTATTTCCTATTACTGAGTGAGAAATATAGCAGCCTCATGGGTTGAACTGGGAAAAATGCCAGTTACACACGTATGTATAACTACCTTTGGGGCATCTTACACAGTTTGCAATCCTTCTTGGTTCCTTTTGGGCAGTGTTTTTCTTTGGTTACCCAACTTCTTCTTTGGTGTTTTCTAACTAAAAGATATAGATTTCTTATGCCTGTTATTCTCAAACATTGTCCTAATTTTAAAGCTATGTGAAGTACTCAGCTTTATAACAGGTTAGTTCCTTCAGCAAATGTTCTTTTTTTCTTTTCCTCCGTCTCTCCCTCCGTCCTTCCCTTCTTTTTCTCTCTCTCCTTGTTTATTGTTCTTTTCTTCCCATCTGGAACCCCTCCTCCCCCCCACATAAAAGGTTGTAAAATCTAGATTTTATTATTTAAAGATTTGTGAGTTGTGCAATTCAAAATTTGTCAAAATACTTGGGAGGTTCTTTCCATTAATGAACAGAAAATTAAATATTAAAAGCATATTGTCTACTTGTAAAAATTAAAATATATTAAGAAAAAAAACTTTCAACATTCTTTTGAAAACTTTCTAGAGCACCACCAAATCCTTTCCAAATAGTGTTCTGCTCTGATGCAGGCATGGATATTGTTTCCTTCAGATGCATGAGATTTGTCAGCTCAGAAAGCAGTTAGGTCAAATTGACACACTGTGACTTTCTCTAGTTTATTCATAACAAAATCTGAGTCTTGTACCTTGATGACTTCTGAAAGTAATATTCAGAAAAACTACATGGAGAATAAAAATTGAGTCAGTGTGTTTTTAAAAAGCAGTTTTACAGCTCAGTGTAGTTGTATGAATAGCTTCCACATTGGTGATCCCAGTCAACTTCCCTCTACACTTTCCTATACCCACCTAGCCCCTTCATCTTTCATTTTAATAATAATACAGATAATGACATTGAAGAATTGTTGGCCTAGGAGAGTCATGAAATCAGTGAAGATTCTTCTTTCTTCCTCTTTCTGTCAAACTTCAACTCAAGAAATGTTAGTTTCTAAGGAGATTTGATTTTTTTGTAAGCAATGATAAAGCTTCCAAATAGAAGTATGCCAGCAAATGTCCCACGTTGGAACTAGCTACTAGTGTGTTCTAACTGAACTAGAGGGTGTGGAAGAAGAAGAAGGAAATAGAGAGTCTGCAAACATTATCATAAAAGACCCATTTTGTGCCATGTGAAAGTATTTGGACTTTCTTCTGAAAGCAATGGAGACCTACCGGAGGATTTTAAGTGGGGAGGGGAGTAGTCATGACTCCTGGATCGTGACAACTGGAGTTGCATTTTCGGGCGATCCTTCTGGCTGCAGTTATGAACCAGTAGGGAGATCTCTTAGGCAGCTGTGGTAGTGATCTAGGTTAGAGGCAGTGGTGATTTCGTCCAAGGAGTGGCTGTGGGGAGGCAGAAGAGGGAAGCTACAGTAAAGATGTCAAGTCTCTAGGGCTTGGAGTTGTGGTCCAATATGAGCGGATTGAGACTCAAGTCACTTTTGTATTAGCTTAAGTGTGGATACATTCTCTAGTCTAACATCTGGGTTTCTAACTTGTTTCAGAATCTCTAATCTTTGTCTTGTGCTCCAATTCTGGAATTCTAGTATTATTATACATTCATTTACATGAAACTTTTTTGTTTAAATTATGCTTTTTGGTGAGGAAGATTGGCCCTGAGTGAACATCTGTTGCCAATGTTCCTCTTTTTTTTCCCCCCCAAAGCCCCAGTACATAATTGTATATTCTAGTTGTAGGTTATTCTAGTTCTTCTACGTGGGATGCCACCACAGCATGGCCTGATGAGCGGTGTACAGTCTCCACCCAGGATCCTAACCAGCGAGCCCTAGGCCACCAAAGTGGAGTGCGTGAACCCAACCACTCAGCATGGTACTGGCCTCCTACATGAAATATTTTGCTCAGTTAATTAGAATACAGTGTTAAAGAAATAAAGGGAAGAATTTTCTCTTCATAAGAACAAGCTACTTTTACACAGACATAAGTAATTTTGTAACCAGAGACTAGGCTTCTAATTCTTAGAGGGCATCTCAAAAGAAAAACTAGCACTCAATGGGCTATAGATCAGGCTGGGCTACAGATTTGCTGAGTGCTCTCAGTATAAACATATCACTGTCACGGGAACAAATGAACTAAACTAAACTAAACTAAGCCATTCCTAAAAAGTATTGGGGGGCTGTTGAGAATTCAGTAGCACCAATGTTCCTTGCCCAGAAAAGTACTTTGCCATAAACTCTGGGTTTAAATACTTGTACTAGAAATCTAGCTGCCGAGTTCCACCCCAAAACAGATTTCTATGCAAATTAAACTCATTGGAAAGGGCAGATAGTCAAAAATATACATCTTTAGACTTTGCCTAATGTCTTGAATTATTTGGTAGCCTAGAACCGTTAGGACATGAAGTCAAGGACGTTGTGGGATCTGGGAGCTTAACCAGGATTTCCTATGGAAGAACATCTTGTTTGCCCTGCTTACTTTTGAAAAGCGCCCACCTAAGAACTGTCCTAAACTTCATTGGGATTGACTTGGTTCCCCTCATTGAACAGACAATGTCCCTAGGACAGGACTTCAACTTATTCAGTTAGACTTCTCTCTCTACTTTCTTCTGATCCTCTCAGAGGTATTGTAGCAGCTTTCTAACAGGAATTTTAAAAGTTTAGATCTTGTTTGCCTAGCTCCTAGAAACAAATGATGAGAAAAGAAGTGGCAAAAATGACATTAACATTGGTTGGTCAAGATAACAATGGTAGCATTTGGTAATGTTTTGTGCTGTGAAGCATTGATAAAGGTGGTGTCAAGGGAGTAGAAGTAATGAAGGAGAAAGCGACTGTGTTGGCAGAAGCAGCAAGGTAACTTTGGAAGAATCTGAGTTGGAGAAAGCTTGTCAATGGTATTTGCTATAGAGTGAATGTTTGTGTCAACTCAAAATTTATTATGTTGAAACCTAATCCCTAATGTGATGCTGTTTTGAAGTGGGCCTTTGGGAGGTGATTACGTCATGGAGTCGAGGCCTTGAGAATGGGATTAGCGCCCTTATAAAAGAGACTTGGGAGAACTCTCTCACTCCTTCTGCCCTGTGAAGACACAGTGAGAAGACCACAGTCTATGAACCAGGAAATAGGCTCTCACCAGACACTGCATCTGTTGGCACCTTGACCTTGAAGTTTCCAGCCTCCAAAATTGTGAGAGATAAATTTCTGTTATTTATAAGCCACCCAGTCTATGGTGTTTTGTTATAGCGACTGAACAGACTAAGACAGTGTTGGAAGCATCAGCAGAAACAGGGAGTCAACAAGGGGTGTGGCAGGTGGTTGGAGTGCCTTCATCTGGTACATTAAGGTCTTGTCTTCCTTGAGCAATTGCAGGCAGTTGCACTTCAAGAGACCATGAGAGCAGGAAAGGGAGGTAACCACATGAATTAGTGTATTAGCTCTAATTGCTCCAAGGTTTATTTTCTATCATAATTTGTGCTACACCTTTAAATCTAAAGGTAAACATTTGGGCAGTGCTCATTGTTATGGTTTTGTTAGATTTATGAAATGTCCATAAAGTGCTTAGATCTAAGCTGGCTTTACTTTACGTGCAGAGTAGTAGGTGGAAATAGGCTTTAAGGAAATCACTGGAAATTGCAGAAAATATTGCAATATGTCAAGTGATTTAAGTTGTCAGGAAGGATCAGAGATTAGTTTAGTTACTGAATTTCATGCTTAGTTTTCTTTTTTGCCAAATAATACTAGAAAACAGAGGTCAGCTATTACTCTTACTTTAATACTTTTCCTCTTGATTGAAATTGACATTTTTATGTGGACCACAAAGCATACAAAATACAGCCATATTCTTCTTTCTCTAAAAAAAGGATTACATCAAATAAAACTCAGACCATACACCTGTTTCTATTTTTTCGTGTTCTGATGTTGGCGACGGAGGATCTGTACTGATTCCTTATGGAAGATAGTTTTAGTAATGCCTCTTCATGCTGCTGGAATACGTTTATTTAATAATTATTTTTGAAAGATCTACTACATGCCAGACACTTCCTTGGTGGTTGGGATACATTATTTAATAAAAAAGGCAAGGATCTCTGCCCTAGAACTTACATTTTTAGCAGAGAAAGGCAGACAATAAATAGTCAACAATAAGTAAATAAATTATAGTATGTTAGAAATTGATAAGTGCTATGAACAAAGGAAAAAGTATAGCAGGGATGGAAGGATGGGGTTATCATTTGAAGTTCAGGCTAGTCCTCATTGAGGTGAAGTTGGAAAAAAACCTTGAAGAAGGTAGCGAATATAACCATGAAGATATCTTGACTAAGAATGTCCCAGAAAGAGAGAGTAGCCCATGCAAATTGAAGGCAGAAGAGATCCAAGTGTTTCACCATGTCCAGCACGCCTTGTCAGCTGCCTGATGGATGGGAAGTCAGGGCTCTTTCCTTCACTCAATAAACACATAGGAAATGTCTGCCCAGCACCACACACTCTGTGAGGCTTTTAGGAAGATTAACATGTTTCCTGACCTCTCAGAGCTTACAGTCTATTAGGAAAAATATACATTAAAAACATAAAACCTTAATTATAACTGTGAAAAGTTTTCCAAAGTATAAGGATGCCACAGAGGAGTATAATAGGAGAACTGAACTTAACCTGGCACTCAGTGTTGATCTTCTTGAGGAAACAGCTTTCTGATGAGACGTGAAGAATGAAGAGTGAGCAAGGCCAAGGGATGAGTATCACTTTCCAGGTAGAGGAGTGAGCCTGGGCAGGAGGGACTGAAACAGGAAGGAGGCCAGCAAGTTCATGGAATTAGAAATAGGCTGGTGTGACTTGAGCGTGGAGAATAGGAAAAGTAGCTGGAGTTGAGGATGTGGCCAGGAAGACGCAGGTCCTTAGACTATCTTAAAGAGTTTAGATTATAGCCACGGGACCAAGTGAAGCCATTAATTGAGTTGTATGGGATGCTGGCAATACCGAAAGGGCAGCTACCTGGGAATCAGCTGAACTGGGTTCTAGTGCTGGCTGTGTGACTTGAGTAACTGAAAACAATTTCCCGGCCTTAATTATTTTATATATCTCTATCTACATCTGCGTCTGTATCTAGATCCTTCTCCATATTATGTCCACATCTATATCTATTTGCTAGATTACTTTTTCTCTAGGATACTCTAATAGGTTAAATTGTGTCCTCCCCCACCCCAAAGGCGTTGAAGTCATAACTCCCAGTATCTCAGAACGTGACCTTGTTTGGAAATAAGGTCATTGCAGATGTGATTGGTTGAGTTAAGATGAGGTCATACTAGAGTAGGGTGGGCCCTTAATCTAACATGATTGATGTCCTGATAAGGAGGGGGAGATTTGGAGGCACACAGAGGGAAGACAGCATGTGAACACAGAGGCAGAGATTGGCGTGATGCAGCTACAAGCCATGGGGTGCCAAGGCTTGCCAGCTGAACTAACTACATCTGCAAAGATCCTGTTTCCAACAATGTCCTATTCATAAGTACCAGAGATTGGGACTTGAACATATCTTTTTAGGGGAAACAACTCAATCCACTATACCACCTATTGTTCCTATTCTCTAAAGAATTGTCTATACTCACAGTTTTTAATTTCTTACTATCCTATTTAATTCTGGATAATTTGGTTTCTGTTTCCACCACTGTAAACTAGCTGCCATGACAAAAGTCACCAAAATGATCCCCTAATTGCCAAATCCTTTAGCTAGTTTTTAATCCTCATTATACTTGACATTTAAGGGACATTTGAATCTGTTGGCCACTTCTGTCTTAAAGCTTCTTCATCCCTTAGTTTCAAACCCACATTAGTAATTTTCTTGTACTTCTCTAAATTTTTAATTTTCTTTGTGTTATTCTCTTCTTCTGCTTGCCCTTAAGCAATGGTTTCCCAAGAGTCCTATGCACTCTTTTTGGTTTATTCATCCATCCCTATGTCTTCACTCACTGAGTGCAAGTTGATGACTCTCAAATTTGCATCTTTAGCCAGGGCCAGCTTGATTTCAAGATTACAAAATTGACGTGCCTGTTGGATATCTCTGCTTAACATACCCAAAACTGAACTCCTTGTCCTTATCTCCTAACCTATTCCACTTCTTCTATTCTTTACCTAGTAAATAGCATCACTTCTACCCATTCATCTGAACTAGACACCTGGAAGATTAATCAGATCCCTCTGCCACTGTTTTCCTTACAATCATTTAGTCACAGTTCTTATTTCTTTTCATCTCCACTGCAGTGGTGTTGGTTTTTAGAACATAGCTGGTCCCCCATTCCCAGGTTTGTGCTTTCTCAATCTAATCTCCCCTTCACCATCAGAGGGATCTTCCTACACAAGAAACTTATGATGTAAACCTTCTGCTTAACGCCTTGAACTGTCTTTTACTGCTTAGAGAATACAGTTCAAACTTGCTAAGCATGGTATCCACGATCAGCCTTCTGCCCATAGCCCAGCCTGTTTTTTACCTGCCAGCCCCTAGGTGAGGCTTCACTCACACCAGATGGCTGCGGCTCTCCAAACATGCCAGGTGGTTTTCACCATGGTCTGCCTTTACTCATGGCCATGCCTATTAATAAAAGCCCCCTCCCCCAATCTGCCGTGATGAACATCCTTTTTCTTCCTTCAAATCTAAGCTCTAGCATTATATTTTCTATGAGTTTTCTCTGATTCTTCCCATTCCCCACTCAGATAAATTGCCTCTCTCCTTTGGGATGTTCTATCATATCATCTATGACACTTTAAGGATTTAACATATGTGCTTCCCCGTCTACATTGCAAATACCTTGAGGACAGGGACTGTCTTTATTGATCTTTTTATTCTCAGGACCTAGCACAGTGCCTTCCCATAACTAGTGCTTAATGAACGCTTTCTGAAGGCATGGCCTATGCAGTTTTCAAGTACTTCGTTTTTAAAAGGAACATGGTGGTTTTAGGATTTTGACTTCTTTGTGAACCAAATTATTTCTCTGAGTTATCCGTAAAGAGGCAAATCTTGAAGAACATCCAGGAAAGAAAAAAAGTATCCACCTGAATATGAAATCACTTCATAGAGTGACAGATAATGAAATACTGTACATTGAAATTTGGCCATTGTCTACATTCTGATACGCTTTGTGGTTAATCACTTTTGCTTTAAAAATTCTAGATCGATCAAAAGGTCATCACAACTCTCAGTAGACACCTTAGAAGGGAAAGTATTTCTTTAAGTCAGCAATGACTGCTGAGTGAGTATCTATTGTCTTCAATGGAAAGGAGTTAGTCAACTTTTCCGTGTTATACCGGAGGAAAGAGGGAGGTAGTGACTGTAGACAGTAAGCATTAAGTCCTGCTTAAAGAGGGCGTATCAGTAAAGGTTTCCCCACAGTAAGGAAGCTGGTCCCAGCTTGTTTTGAATGCTCAGTGCTTTATTATGTTGTTTCTAGATGGCTTTCCTCTTTTTTTCCTCACTCTTTGGGCCCCTCGTCTCGGGCTCAGTAACACGGTAGAGATGCTTTTTGACAGACAAGAGATAATCTTACACTTGACTTCCAATATCAAGGCATTTTAACTGGCACACTTTATATTGAATAATTCATGGGTATTCAAGCTTTACTTCACTCCACAAAGAAAGTGCTTTCTCTTAGCAGCCACAGTAGATATGAGCAGCTAATTCATTATTTAAAGAGATTAAGTATTAGCAACTGGTCCTGGCTCTTCAGAGCTCTCTTTATTCCCTGTGCTCATGTTATCCCCAGTCTCTCAGCTGCCTAGAACAGTTTTTAGATTGATTTTACCATATTTAAGTCTTTTTAAAAACAGATCTACCCCAAAACCTCACTATTTTCAGACTGCTTTGTCCTATTTTAAAAACGTAAAGCGGTGTCTGTTAGAACTCTGTGAATCTCTGCAGGCTCATGGGAATACATACAATTGCAACACTTTTTACTTTCAGTTAAGAAAATGTGGCAGGTGGGAGGAATGTAAGAAATCTGAGTTTGCTCAAATTTACAGACCGCTTGCTGCAATGGGCCAAGGAAGGCTCGGGCGCTTTAAACAGGTGGCGAAAGTGGGTGAATCCTCAGCTTTCAAGTATTGTTGCTCTGAAAGGAAAAGTCCCATGGAGAGCTGTCCTCTTTATACGTTCAGAGAAAGAAAGAGGGGGAAAGGTTTGAAATGTCTGTTTCTCTTTTGTAGACAGATCTTCGGGTTGGATCTCATTCAGTACAAATTTTTACTCTTTCATTTCCAGTTAAGAAGAGAAAGGAAAATTTGTCAAGAGGTTATGAGGTTTCACTTTCCGTGGACCTTGCCAGAGGGTAACATAACAACGTAATCAGATCTGGAATGGTGAAATAGTGAGAAATATATATATATATATATATATATATATATATATATATAAAACGCTTCTTTAAAAAAGTGACTGATTCTAAGGAAATATATTTCTAGGATATGAAATGAAAGAAAGCACTGGACATCATGTTGCTTAAAGTACTAATAAATGCTTTTCTTAACTTTACATTTTAGATTAGGCTTACCTTTTCTAGGAGTGTTTTAAAGCAGATATTCCACTAGAGTGATAAAATAAGTTGATGCTTTTATTTCTACTCTATATGGAAAAACTGGGTGCCTCTAAAACTAAGGAACTATGAACTCATTCTTTTTCCATTTAAATTATCAAAGGGTACGGATCGTAAATGAACTCCCTATGCCTCCAGCATGCTCTTGAATTTTGATGTATCTTTCAGTTACTGCATAGTGAATATATTATGCGCATACTTCATTCATTCAGAAATTTCTTGAGTGAGAAAATCGGGAAAGCGTATAGTAGATGATCAATAAAAATGTATTTCTTGAATGACTCAACCTTAACTAAGCCCAGATGTAGACCATACTGTGAAAAACCTTGTTTTGAAAGGTAGAACAATGAGTTGGCATCACATATCAATTGCCCTTTTATTGTGTTAAAGGCAAAATCCAGTGTGCTGACAAATAACAGACAAGAGTAAGATGCTATCCTTGCCTCGTAAAACTTAGTGTCTACACCAGCCCTGAAAGCCATCAGAGAATAGAGAGGAAACTCATAGGAGACTAGAGGACCACAAATGTTATTTCTAAACCTGAGATTCTATAAGCTTTTTCTTGTCTATTATGCAACAAGGAGCCCAATTGAAGATTTTTCATGCAGAAGACTGCATGATGGTTAGTAGTTTGGGTTTTGAAGTTAAAATGACCTTTGTCTAAAACATCTTTTTACCATGTAATAGTTGTCCAACCTTGGGCAAATGGTGTAATCTCCTCAAACCTCCTTTTCTCATCTGTAAAATGAGGATTTTAATGGTATCTACCTCATAGGTGTGAGAATTAATGAGATAATGCTGGAAAATTGCTTAGCATAGTGCTGAGCATATAAGAAACATGCAATAAAACTCTTTTCAAAAAAGTATTTTTGGAAAATTAACCTGTCACTGACATAGAAATTTAATTTGCAATTGAGATTGTAGAAGTTTAGGAAATTGCTGCATTGTACAAAATTGGGAATTTTATGAAATGCTACTGTATTTTGTCCTAATTTAAATAGTCGTTCCAGACCAATTGTGCTAAAAAGGAGGGAAAATATTTTCCTATTACTTTTGGACATAATTATCTACAGATCTCAAAAGAGACCAGCTCAACATGACCTGGTAGCTACTGCTTCCGTTAGGGGTGTTTTGACGTATTTTCATTGAGGTAAAATATGTTTTAAAAGAAGAAACAGTAGCTTTATTCATTTTGCAGTTTTGTAACCATTTTTAAGTTTTTGTAAAAGTGATATTATGTACTACATTATGTATTGATCATCTTAAGCATTCAACTGAGGTAGAGATAGGAATTGAAATTTTGTTTCTTGAATGGGAAGAAGGATTGGCGAATGAGGGCCTATCTATTACCACTCTCTAATTTTAAAAACTTATTTAGGAGTCTGTATTGTGAGAAGTTGAGACAACCTGGTTGGAAACAAACTCTCTTCTCCAAAAATCAGAATTTAAACTGTGGATCCTAGGTTTTAACATTTACCTATCATATCATCCATCATACAGAATCAACATTTTTTTCTACTGGATTTCTTCCAGAGACATTTTTAGACAATGTTACCTTTTTCTAACATGCACACGTATACATACACACACATTTATAAACACAAAGCTTTCAAATGAAGGCAGCCCCTCCCACTTTCTCTGTATTGATGAAATCTCAATAAAGAGGAGACAAAATGGGGAAGACTAAAATATCGTATATTTATAAAAAATTTATAAATCACTCTAAAACTATAAAAGTAAGCTATTTTTTTTCGCCCTTCGTAAGCATGCTTACTTTGATATGGATTAAAAGTGCTGACAGCCAGTCTGGAGGAACAAATTGTGTTTGGCAGTTTTCATTTGCAGTTAGTGAAGGCAGACCATTCCTCAGTGGTAGGGTCACCTAAGGGACGCCGAGTCAGGTTCCACCCACAATTATTGAATGCTAACAATGTGCCCTCCTTGTGTTATATGCTGGGGACTCAAAAAGGAACCAATGCTGGAAACTCAAGGAGCTAACATTCATATGGGGTTGCTCTAGAGTGAGGGCAGATAGCTAAAATATTTGTATTACTTTGAGATGTATAGCAAGTATTCTGTTGCTAATAGTAGTCAAAGAGCTAAAATTTGGGTGTGACATTAGTTTTTCATCTGCCTAAGAGGATTCAAGGTTATTCCTATAATGACACCACTTGCATGCGTATATATTCTGATATGATTTTGAGACGAGTGAGAGAAGTAACAGGTAGAGCCAGAATTACATAGATTCAGCAGCTTGTATTAAGCAGCCATTCCTGCTCTCCAGCTAACAGTTGTATGCTTTAGGGTATTTTGTAGAAATTTTGAATTTTGATATTACAGTTCCTTCCATTGTCTTTTAAATTTTACGCATGAATACACCTTTAATGAAAAGAAAGTGAGACTAGATAAAATAAAGGTGCTTAGAGATTTACATATATGCTTTATTGAGAATGATGCCCTTTATATAAAAAATGTTACAGCCTATACATTCTATATATTGTAACAAAAAATGAATTATATTTATTTATGAATATTCCTTAGTGTTACATAATTGTTTATCTTATTAATGTTATTTGTTGGGTAGAATTCTAGAAAGTTCAAAATTCATATTTAAGAAATGTAGTTTAATATTAAAGAAAATATTAGTCATTTCTTTTTCTCCATAAAAACATTTTTTGAGATCTTTAAAAGTATGATATAATTCTCATGCTTAAAAAATACTTTTTTGAATGCTATGCTAATGAAAAAAGGACAGTATTATTTGGTTTATTTTTCTGATTTCCTTTTCTCTTTTACTTTTATCATTTTAAACAAATCTGGTTTTGCCACTGAATCATATGATTCTTGTAAACATCATCCACCATGCAGAATACAATGAAAAAAAAAGTTGGGGCACAGTGATCTAGTGGATTTCAGCTGTAACTTTTCTCCAAATGTGTGATTGTCCTTTAAACACCGTTGCACCAACACCTGAGAGTCATTCAACTTTCAATACTTGGCCAGCTACACATCTTGCCTCTGATACTGTTGACCTGTCCTTTCTCTAAACCTCAAATTTCCTGATTTTTGTCATATTTCGGTGGAGGGGGCAGTGTTTAAGATTGCCCACTTCTCTGAGATACTAATATTAGGGTTGGGAAACTCTTTCCAATTATTGACCAGTTCTGTCCAGACAGGGTAAATGAGGACCCTTTACAAACGATCTTTGGAAATAAAGAGATATATTTAATACCTAAGATTTGATTCATCAATTGTATTTCAGTTGACTGCCTTACTGTGTAAATTCCTCATTTATAAGAAACTCAATTAGTATATACAGGATGATTCAAGAGTAGTAAGATATTCCAAAATTTCTACAAAGAGCAGGTGTGTTTTAAAGTAATGTGAGCCTAACAGGCCTGAGAAAGCTCAATGTATCTGGTACCAAACAGACCCATAAGAAAATAAAGATATGTTGCTGGCCAACTTTGGTGCCAAAATTGTGAGTTTTAAAGTGAGTATCAAGATAGACATGATAAAACCTTAGAAATTATGTTATCAAAAGAGGAAAAGAGAGAGAAATAAATGAATCTCCTAAATCCTTTTGATAATTTTGAACATATTTAAATGTCTCCAATGAATAGACTCAACAAATAGCAATCGTTGTAGGGTTGCTATGTCTTTAGAGAGACTCATCTCTGTGATTATTCATATTCTAGCATCAATTCATTGATATTAAATGATTTCGGTTTGAAAAGTATCTCTTTCCCTTTAACAACTTATGAATTTTGCCACCTCAACTGTAGACAATTTTCAGAACAAATGTAAAACAGTTTTGTTTACTGTCCCATGGGTATCATCTTTGGAAAAGAAGTTCAAACCATGAATTCTAGAACACTTGGATCAAAACTGAGTGTGGTATACTCAACTTTTGTCTCCAAAGGCTGTACTGTTACCTATTAATTCAAGTTAGTGTAGATAAGTTTTGGGTATTTTATCATCAATAAGCATTATTTAACACAGTGAAGATATCTAAGAGAGCTGGATTAGAATTATCTCAGAGTTTCATCATTTTAATGGTTGTTTTTGTGTTAGTCAAGTGTATTTTTTAAAAGTTAGGTTAACTATTATCCATTTTCTTTTTAATTTTTTTATTGAGATATAATTGACATATAACTATTTTAGTTTCAGGTGCACAACATAATGATTTGATATTTGTATATATTGTGAAATGATCACCACAATAAGTCTATATCCATTTTCTTCTCAGCAACAAATAACATAGATAATATAGAATACAAGTATGCAAAATACAGTATGCTTTGGGAAATATCATGTAGATTTCTGTGGTTGATTATCAATCTATCTATTATCTACCTATAAAATTTCTTTTGCATGTGATTACCAGATAAGAAGCAATAACAGGCCAAGATTGAAATCTGGCCATGTGCAATCTGCAAGATAAATCATTCTGTATGTGGGAAATCATAGTGATTTCTTGAGATACAGCATTTAGGGAGAATTTTGTCAGAACTTAGGCAGCCATGCTACTAGAGTCCTAGGACTCAGATTATAAGAGAAGAAGCACCGTGCTTTTCAGAAATATTTATATATGGAGAATATGGCAAATGAAGGCAGATATAAAGCAAGAAACTGAGGGTTTTAACACTTGAGTTCTCTTTAGTTTGTTCCAGTTCCTGAGATTGACTGAATAAGGCTTGAAATTTGCCTACTTGCTAAAGCCTATTTATATCATCTATCATGTATCTGTGTGTCTACCAAAGAAACTTTAAATGTATACAAATGCAAGTTAATTGTATTGTCTGGACACAGAGTATTTCATATAAATACATAATGACTTTTCCACATAAGTGAAGCGTAACCCTATGAGAGCTACACTTAAAAATCAACAATTTGGGGCCAGCCCAGTGGCGCAGTGGTTAAGTTCATGCTTTCCGCTTTAGTGACCTGGGGTTTACCAGATCTCAAGTGCAGACCTACGCATCGTTTATCAAGCCATGCTGTGACAGGTGTCCCACATATAAAATAGAGGAAGATAGGCACAGATGTGAGCTCAGGGCCAATCTTCCTCAGCAAAAAGAGGAGGGTTGGTGGCGGATGTTAGCTCAGGGCTAATCTTCCTCCAAAAAAAAAAAAAAATCAGCAATTTGAAGAAAGAAAATCTTCAAAGTAGCAAGTGCTTCTGGAGCTTCCTAAAAAGAATAGATGAGCCATAATTATTTCCTTCACCTCAGGGTTATAAAATGCTTTGGCTCCTAATGCACCAAAGTTTTCAAGAGCCCCAGAAAAGTTTTGCCTCTTCCATGAGGAGTTCATAGGGCTGTGCTCTGGGGCCCTGATATGTTTGCTTTTATGTTTTATTCTGTTTCAACCACACTCTCAATGGTCACTGCTGTCCATGAGCCTACCTTTCAAATGGCTCTCCTGTTGATCTCCTCTCTTCCCTCCACCATAATTTGCGTATTTGATACTACCTGAGGCTGAGAATCTTAGCTTAATAGAATTGTCTCAAAATATGGTTTAAGTAGACTCCAAGGAAACTCCTGGATAGCTATTCCATGACTATAATTTAGGGTATTGTGTTGGGGGAATTGTTGGAGCAATTTCATTCTTTCTACTTCTTCTTTGTTTATATCCTAGGGAAGAAGGAGTTGATAATATAATTAATTAAAGCACAGGCCATTTATTGGGTCACATTTAGAAGTAGGGAATGTTACTATACTTCTAATGCCATGGCCCATCCATATCCATGTCCTGTCTCTAGCACTTTTGACTTCCCTGTATATACAGATCAAAGAAGCTTTACCTCCTAGAGACAGACCTGGCTCACTTGTGCTAACTCGTGTGTCCTTTCTCTTTCTGTTTCGGCCCTTCTGCATCTATGACTGGGTAGGTCAACCATGTTGGCTCTGTTTTGAGGACCCCCAAATCTTAGTTTTTGGAGGAGAAGAGCAGGAACACTTGTTTAGACCTCATGTCTAAACTTTGCTCTTAACCAGAGAAGTTGTGTAGGTGGTGGGTTGGGGTAGTGAAGAGAGAATAGTGGGTCCTTTACAAACTAATAAAGTATTTATTTCCCTTTAAGTTATTGTTCCTTTCACGCATAATTCCTTGGCCAGAAAACACAAAGAGAAAGGGTACAAACCTCTTCCTCATGCCTCATATATTAAACATACGTTTTGTTTGTAGATTTTGTAACATCTCTTTTGGCTACTTGGAGACTTCTGGGATTCTTGTTTGTATTCTTGATAGGTGAAGTTTCTTTTAGTTGAGTTCTGGATATCTGATTGCTATTCTAATTATTTTAAGACAATAAATGATGATTTAAAATCTAGAGACTTGAACGTTATGTGTCTTACGGAGGAAGTGAGTATTAAGTAGAATTAACTTTGCTACAGAGCTTTACCTACTCAAGTAAAATTTTGAGTTAGAGAATCAGTTACAGACGTTCCAGGAAAACTTAAACCAAATAAATTTCAATGAAATTTCAGGCAAATTACTATTAGCTCTTAGATCTATAAAAAAGGCAAAATACCTGAGGTCAAAGCTGAAACCTAATTCAGATCACTTGTGTTAAGCTCCATTTAAGAGGTTCATAATTTTTTCATTAAAGGAAAACCTATTTTTTTTTTTCCATTTCATTCTACAAAATACTCTCCTTGTTATGGAGGTTTTGGTCTTTGGTCTAATTTGTATTGCTGGAGCCAAATTGAATTGCCATTTTTGAGCCAAACTTGTGATTGACTGAATTGGGCCATTATTACTGGAAAGAGCAAAGAACGTTTTGCTGAAGCCCTTGAGGTGTTGAAGACATAACATCTGCAGGCAAAAAAATCACAATTATTTTTATGTGTAATGGTATAACTGGACACTGATTGAAACTGTTTTGATTCAGAACCCAAAGAAACAGACACACGTAAGTGAGATTTCAGCCCTTCCCTGATCAGAGAGGCAAATAGCTCACACTTTGCTTTGTTGATGTTGAGACATTGCTAAGGACTGGGGCAGGTGGAGCAGGACATGAGCTGCTGAAACTATAGAGATCTACTTAGCCTAACACACCGTTATTAGAGACACAGAGGTTCTGTTTTGAATTACTAAGCTATTACTTTTGAATTTCGCGCAGTCAGATATCCCAGGGTTTCCATTTAGCATTTACTAAACCACTTAGAGGATTTCCTTCTGGAACTAGCAGAACTCAGCTCTGGCAGGGACCTGATAAAGTTCTAGCCCTGGATGAGAGTGAGAAATAAAATCTCTTTGCAATTCTGTCTTCTAGGGAGGACAGATAAACAAGTCCCATAAAAAATGTGAGTCTACTGTATTACTCTCTTTAGGAGGTGGGTTTGGGGTTTTTTTTTTTCCTGCCCACTGCAGTGCATTTTGAGGACCTAATACCAGCTACTAAAAAGTTATGCTGTACTGAAAATAGAAGACATTTAAAAACTCAAGTAGTAGCTAGCATTCAAATGTTAGATTAATTTGAAATTAATTTCAGCACATAAATATCTGAAGAACTCTTGAACAGCTGGATTGTATTATTTCCATTAGATGATGCTCAAGGTGTAGGAAGGTGAACACATGGCTCCGTTCAGTTCTGTCTCTAAAATAGATTTGGCTTGAAATCGTTAGCCTATATGGCCAATTCAAATAGCTGGTTGGAGAACTCAAGACGTCAATATATCCCTCCTATTGTAGCATTTATTTTGTTTTAGCTTCACAGAATGCAATTATTACTAATAGAAATATTCAGAGCTAATGTCTTATATTAGAGATTTCTATTATATATTTAGTTAGCTTTTAATGAACATAGCACAGAATTACAGAATTTTATATTTGCAAAGAATTTTAAAATTTGCCTGCTGAAGTTCTCTCTCTGCTTTAAATAAGACAGCATTTCAATCATTTGGAAAAACTGTCTACCTTTCCTTAAAATTCTCCTGAGAAATGTACTTCATTTCAGTAGTTTCCAACCAACACATCAAGTTGCATTAGTCGGTTCCACACGTGCAATGGCTTGTTGCCGTTCCAGTTCCTTAAACTGTAGGCAGAGGTTTGGGAGAGGACTGGGGGTGTGTTTGGGAGGAGTCATCTTTAACTTGCTTTAGCCTATTGCTTTTTTGGCAGTACCTTCCCCAGCCCAACCTGATGAAACTTGAGGGAAATGAGAAGTTTTCTTTTTCTTAAAAAAATTTAAAAAAATGGGAGGACCCCAGTTTTACATCACCATTGGACAGTTTCACTTTCTCACAACTTTTATACTCCGTCTACTTAGACAAATCCATTCTAAATTCTTTGTGCTCCAACCGAGTCCTTTCTGGTCCTCTCAGAAGCAACAAGGAAAAGCTGCTCATGATCACTGATTCCACAGCTCTCTCTGTACTTGACGACTTTTGGCTCGTGGCTGATTTGCTGTGACAGCAGCAATGTGTGACTCATCAGGGGCTGCTCTTGAGTCAGCAAGTGATAAGACAACTGGCTGTATCTCTAAAAGAGTCCTCAAGGCTGACGCTCACACTTATTGGCTTAAAAGCGTAAGAATGAACAACAGAGAATGATTTTGGGAGAGGATTTGTCCCCATCTGAGTCTTCAGATTACTTTTGTTTTAATTCAACGCCCAAACCTAAAGTTTCTAGAAGTTCAGCTCACTTGTTTCCTGATGCATAAAGGTGACTTCTAAGAAGTACTTCGCTTACTATAGACAGAGAGGCAGTCCCACTTGATGAGGGGCCTGAGGGACACCAGGAAGGTCCTTCCGTCAATGTCAGGTCATCAGAACCAGAGATTCCTTGGGAGGGAGCAGAGATTAGTGAAAAGAGCTTTGGAGACAGACAGCCCTGGACTTGAATTTCTCCTCTTTCACTCAATAGCTGATGGAAAGCAGAAAGGAAAAGTTTGGAGATAACAGAGCTGTGGTGCTAAGGACTGAGTGGGGGAACCACATGCCAGGCAGGAAGCCCTTGGGCATGTGTGTGTGTATACTGGGGAAAGGTGGGTAACATGAAAGGATCATAGGAGAAGTGAGGTGAGATAGCACCAAAGACAAATCTAAACGCTTTCATAATGAGAACAATAAAATAGGAAGTGAGAAAGGATAGCTAAATCTGTCTGTTGATACTCAAATGCAGTTATTAGATTTCTTCTTTCTCTCTAAATATACGTATTTAAAAATTTTTATTATATATATGTCCTATGAACCTGCTGCATACCAGGTATTGTATCTTTCAGGGTGTTTTAGCATAGATTATCTCATTCTCTGTCCTCAGCAAGTTCTGACAGAGAGAAATTTAATCTCACCATGGTCATAAGAGTCTGCAAGGGAATGTTGTAAGGAGTCGTGTCCTAAACCTTGATCTGGCACCTTTCCATGTGACTTTGGAAAGAGCATAGAACTACAAAGCTTGGATAAGTACTGACTACCACAGATGAGGATTATTAGGTCCTAGATGGTATAAACTATGCAGCCTCATGAATGTTGAAGAAGAAGGTGTCTCCCTCTGTCTCTTTTCTGAAATGTCTTGTGCCCTGGAAAAAGTATCTTGCTCCCTTGAAGAAGTGCCAAGAGATCTGTGAGCCCATTTGCAGAATCACATTAGCTGCATGTGTCCCCAGTTGGGGATTGTATAGATAATTCTCCTGAACAATTACGTGAGGCCCACTCTCCTTCCAGGTGGTAAAATCAGGATCTTTTAAAGCATTTCTGTAGCCTGATTATAATACAGGAGTTACAGAGTGAATGAGCATCTATATTCTTAAAACAAGTTATGTAGACAGACACTCAGGAAGGCATTTTTCCAAGTGAAGGAGAAATGGAGAAACAAATTTTGAAAAAGTATCATCAGAGATATTATCCATTATCATTAAATATAGATACATAATATGGAATGCAATTAATGTTATTTTTGATTCCTGGCAGAACTTGAGACAGTGGTTTGTCTGACTGCTATAGGACATCAGTGAGCAGGACTGGGCCTCATTAGGGAGGTGAAAGGAGGAAGAAAAACTGCCAACACAACAAATGGAGACCCTTGGTACAGACGTTTAATGCACTTTGTCATATTACAGTGGGAACCGTACATCTCTGTGGTCATGAACAAGAGAGAAAAACCAGGGCTCCCAGCTAGGATGTTTAAGAACACAAGTGGTTGTGAGTTTTATGAGGGTTCAGTATGGAGTAATCTTTGGAAGACAGCCATTAAAACTGAGTTTCACTTTAGCATTAACAGGTTCAAACAATAAAGGTTGATGAAAACTTTATTTCTAATGCATCATGGAAAACTTCAGGGAAAATCAAATTTAAGTTGGCAATATTTATTTAATTTGGTTTAGGAATTAAAAAAAATATATCATATATAACTCGGCCATGTGAATCCTCTCTCTAAGCCCCTTCAATGGCTTCTCAATGCTCTTAGGAAAAACCTTCACTCTTTATCATGGCCTCTTTCCTAGGTCTTGGCCATCCCAGTCTTGGTTCAATTCTAACATGGCAAGCTCTTTCTTGCTTCAGAGGATCATCTTCCCCAATCTCTTTTCGATCTAAGCACTGCATCATTCTTCAAATTTTATCTTAAATGTCTCCTCTTCAGGGAAGCCTTTCCTGATTAACTCAGACCCCACTTTACTTCTCCTGCCCCTTCTGTTATTCTTATTTCAGCCGTATATTTCTCCTCCAGTACTTTTTACAATTTTCCTTATTTTGTTAGTTTTTTTTGCATTTTTGGCCTGTCTCCCATACCAGAGTACGAGATCCATGAGAAAAGATTCTGTGTTTGTTTTCCCTTCCACTGTATTTCCGGCGGCTACTAGAGTAACTGGTAAGAGGAGATACTCAATACATGTTTGATAAAGAAAAGAATGAAAAATGTCAGTTATTTATATTAAATTTGCAACATTACAAGAATACAGAGGATCCAGGCTCTGAAATTTCTTTCATTGGATACATTCACAGCAGACATAGGGGTTGAGAAGGCAGGCTAGGCCAAAAATAATGCTCTGGGTACATAGCAATTTGTATGATTGTGGTGTGCTAGTTGAAATATCTAATAAAGCTATCGTCATGAAAACTCTGGGGAAGTTTTGTGAGCTTACTAAAAAAACAGCAGCAACATAGAATCCTACTTTGGATCCATAGGATCTGTTACAATAAATTACTTTAAATCCAGAAAGGAACTTTGTTTACTTGCTTCTGGTGTCATATCTCCTGGGTTCACTGGAACACTAAGAAAATGAGAAGAGCAACGGTTTGTAGAGGGCATCCAGTCCAGGTCCCAATCCTGCCTCATGAGGTCTTTGCTCCACATGGCAGGCATCGGCAATACAATGATGAAGAAGGTCAGGATTCTTGGCCTCACAGAACTTCTGGTCTCAATTTCTATTTGGATTTTCCTTTTAAGCCTTTATCATTTGCCCAAGGGCATCTACTTGAGACAAAAAATTCTCCATAAACGCCTGTGGTCACTTCCTGTGAATGTCTTTAAGCATTTCTAGTCTCATATTTTTCCATAGTTTTCTTCAGTGTTTACCTTTGTCATCTTGTTCCAATGCTAAACATTTAGTAAAATTTTAATGGAAAGTAAGCAATTAGGGGAAAAAATAAACTTTGAAATAATAGAATTCTCATTAACAGCATTTTTTTTCTAATTGTGGAACTAGAATAACTAGTTGTGTGACATTATATTTTGGGAAAAAGATGATTCTGGTACAACGTCCTTACATCAGTATGTCCCCTCCCCCTCCAATCCCCCACATTGGTGTGAAGCTCCTAAATTTTAAACAACAGCAAAAATAATACAAAGGCCACTTTATTTTTCACATTCTAAAATGCAGTATACATCCTATAAATTAAACCTGTCGATATCTGTCAATAACATAAAAATCACTTAGTATGAATTTATGTTTGTCCCTTGTATTTAAAAAAGGTATATACTAAATATCACTGTAAGCATCAGTTATCATAATGTTTTTTAATTCATAATAGCCTCTAGGAATTTTAAGATATGAAGGACATTTGTATTCCTTAACAATACATTCATTTTTCCTAATGTCTGCTTTTCATGGCTTTTCTGCATCTTTCCACATATAACTTATTTTAAACATATTGCCAATAGTGCCTACAAGAGTTCCTCTTTTTACTTCATATTTGCTACTTCCAGTCTGTGGTGATTTTTAGATACAAGGTAGCCAATTATGTTACATTGCCCTTAAAGTAAGAGTAAACTCTCGAATGAAGGCGTGAGCTGCTTTTGTACATGAAGTAGATAAAATTAAAGACATGGGTTTTGTGACACTAATTTTGTTTCCTCAGAGACCTTTTATATATGTCCTTTTTCTGGTGAAGCTTTATTCTGGCCGGTTGAGTTCATGAGGTAGAGAAGTTCCATAGAGGAGGAACGTAACTGGGTTTTAGCTCCCTACTTATCTTTGCTTGGTTTTGTTCCTAATCATCTGAGCTCAAAATTAGCTCATACTTTTATTCATATCTCATGCGAACCATTCCAAATAATGTCTGAAAAATGATACGTTAAACCAGGAATACAATCTGTTTAATGGTCCTCCAAAAATAAGCAAATCATCTTTGCTTTGTATCTTCTTTTAGGCACGAATAAAAGTAAAAAGAAAACGGCAGCAATCCCAGACGTTTTCAACAATGTTTTAACACGACTGCACTGTACACTTAAAAATGGTCAAGATGGTAAATTTTCTCTCATGTGTATTTCACCACAATTAAACACTTTTAAAAAAGGAAAAGGAAAATAAAAATAAAGGAAAAGGAAAAGGAAGAAAAGAAAATCATTTGAAAGTTGCAATGATCCCACTCTAGGAAACACTCAAAAAAAAAAAAAACCCCAAAAGCAGCACATTCCAGAGACATGTCAGCATTGCCTCAGGAAAAAGAAAAATAAAGAAAAACAGAACTAATAATAAAAGTGGCATGCAAGCAAGACAACTCTAATTATTTAATTACAGAATTTAGAATAATGCTGTAACTACATTATTCTGAGTAGCTATCAAGACAGTAGTAATTATTTAACCACAGTGTCCAGAATCACGTTATTACAGTCTTTTAATCATGTTGGAAGTTTATAAGATGCTGTATAATACATAAAATGTTAGAAAAATAAATCAGAACTTCTTTCTCCTACAGGTTTGTTGGGAGAATAACATAATTCAAATTTGAAAGGAGAGAAGAAAGTTGTTGGAAGAAGAAAGGGTGAGATTTTA
The DNA here is from genome assembly GCF_021613505.1 of Equus quagga. NCBI lineage: Eukaryota > Metazoa > Chordata > Mammalia > Perissodactyla > Equidae > Equus > Equus quagga. Next base: position 119,400,943 of record NC_060273.1, read on the forward strand.
TTGCATAACACTTAACTCTTGATTCTTCTTGCTGCTAACAGGGGCATTAATGCTCTAATAAAGAAAGCCTTTAAAAAAGATAAAATGACAATTAAATATACAACTAAGAAAAACTTTTGGCAGAGAGTTTGGGTGACATCAAAATAAAAATTTTGCCCTGTCCTACATTAAATCCTTGTTTTTTACTTTTAATTTTCAAGTGTTTCCAGACTTATAAAACTCTTGTGAAAACGGTATAAAAATTTCTTTCACCCCTCTTCACCATATTATTAACATAACACCATAAGATTAACATCTTACATAACCACAGTACAATGATCAAAGCCTGGAAGTTAACATTAATATATTCCTACTAACCAACCTACAGCCTATTCAAATTTCTCCAGTTTTACTACTAATATTCTTTATTTGGTCTAAGATCCAATCCTGAATCCCCAAATTGCATTTAGTTTTTATGCCTCCTTAGTCTCTTCTAATTGGGGCATTTTGTCCATCTTAATTCTTCATTTTGTAGAATAACTCTGTTTCAATTTGAGTTTGTCTGATGTTCTTTCTTGTTCAAGTTTATGTTATGCATTTTTGTCTAAAGTCATAGAGAAGTGATTTTTGTGTCCTTCTCAGTGCATCCTATCAGAAGACACTCTTTAACTTCTGATACCATCAAATGTTCCAGGCTTCTAGCGTATTCCCCCTAACTCAGCCCTGGTTATTTTTCTTGGAGAATGGTATTTAGAAACCAAAATCTGGGTGTTAGGCATGTTCATTACTACTGAGTAATCTTTCTTCTAGACACTCTTAGTGGACAGAACTAGGAAATATGCACACACACATACATATTTGTGTTTATATATATATGCATGCAACATACATACCAATTTATATCTATTTCTATCTGTATTAAAAACAACAATAACAGAGTTTATTCTGATACAGCCAATTCTAATCCAAACCACCAGGGCTATTTTAGCCTTCTCCTTTACCCTGTTTGTAAATCCTCTCTCTGACAATGAGATAGCTGGCCCTCATACCCACAATATATTTAATTATTTGCTAAATCCTAGACTACACATAAGGCAGTTTCACAGTTGTTAATATACCCCTATGAAAAACAAATTTATGACTTAGAGTACAACATTTGTGCTTTTGCTCTAACAGTACATAACAAAAGTACTGATTTCCACAGATACTTAGGTTAGTTATCTCAACTCCAATAAATTTAATACATTACTTCCTATCAAATACAAAAATTGCATTTTGAGACAGAACACAGTGCGACTGATAATCATTTATATGTAAAAACAGAGTGACTGCACCTGAGTGATTGGGGCTGTAGCAACACTCAGTGCTTCTGCTTTTATATTTTATTTGATTTTCAATTTTTTCATCTACTATGGTATCTATGTTAGATATCTTTTTGAGAAAAACCCCCTAGTATTCAATGTAAGCTCTAGTAGCCAAAAGAACATTTTCTTCTTATTTTTTATTTTGTTTTCATGTAAGTTAAAAAAGAGGTTTTAAAGATTAATTTGGAAAACTATGGGAGAAAGCCAGAATACAATTATGTATTTATTTTTAACATGCTTTTTGCTAATTGTGAAAGTAATTAATGCTCATTGTATAAGATTGATAAAGAAAAACATTATAGAAGTTAGTAAAAATTATTTATTATGTCATCATCTAGAGATAACCACTGTTAAAATCCCAGTACCTGTCCTTCACTTTTGTAGATGGATATATCAATAGCCATATGTATAGTTTTTAATTCTGGTCTTTTCACTTTTTATTATGTTATAAGCATTTTCTTTGTCACTAAACATTCTTCAAAAAACATGATTTTTAGTGGCTGAATATTATTCCATCAAATTCCGTAATTCATAGGGCCGGCCCAGTGGCACAGTGGTTAAGTGTGCACGTTCCACTTCTCAGCAGCCCAGGGTTCGCTGGTTCAGATCCCGGGTGTGGACATGGCACCACTTGGCACACCATGCTGTGGTAGGCATCCCACATATAAAGTAGAGGAAGATGGGCATGGATGTTAGCTCAGGGACAGTCTTCCTCAGCAGGAAAAATGATGAGGATTGGCAGCAGATGTTAGCTCAGGGCTAATCTTCCTCAAAAAAAAAAATTTCCGTAATTCATCTAGCTATTCTCCTAATGTTGGAGATTTAGACAGTTCTTAATTTTTGTGCCCTTTTAAAAAGAACTTCATTGAATGCCTTGCCCCTGTTATAAAACTTTATATGTGGTTGATGGTGAATGAAGGGTTAATGTAATTAAAATGTAGTAGACAAAAATAAAAAGATGGTTAGGACCCTTTAGGGGAAAATAAGTGAGAGGACTTTTTATGAATGAATGGAAGAAAATGAGGAAAGTGGAAAGGAGAAATTCACACCAGTTGGAACATACAGTAAGGTTGTTCTGCACTGAGAGGATGAAGGTGGAATGGGTTAACCTTTACCATGAAGTTTCTGCAAAGGGAGCTTTACTGGGTCTATCAGTTAGTTTTTGCTGTGTAACAAACCACCTCAAAATTTAGTAGATTCAAACGTTACTCTTAAAAAAATATTCTCACAATTCTATGGTTTGGTGGGGCAGTTCTTCTCATCTGGGCTGGCTTGGACTTCGACTGCATGGTCTAGGATGGCCTCAGTCACATATCTGGTGCTTTAGCTGGAACAGCTGGAGTCGCACCCCATATGGTCTCTCATCAGTCAGTGAGGCTATCCTGGGCTTATTTACATGATGTCAGAGGATTCCCTGCCTGTTTATGACAGTCCCTTTGAATTTCCCCTATAATGCCTGTCAAAGAGTAGGCAAAAGTCAAAACTTAAATTGGTTGGTGGTCAGTCTGTTTATGGAATTATTCCATTTCAGTTATTTTAAGACTTTGGAGTGTATAAGAATCGCCTTTGGAAGTTCTTAAGAAAAAATCTGAATTGTGAGCTTTAGGTCCAGAGGTTCTGATTCAGTGGGTTGCAGTGGGGTTTAAGAATATTATTCAAAGTAAGTACCCTTAGGATATTCTGATGCAGGTAGGCCAGATTTTGAGAAAACGATTCCAGGTTATGACTCAGAGTATTACAAAAGCATAAAGGAAATTCATGAAATACATATGGATGATAGATACAGAGATTTAAAATTGATATTCTGACTTGAAAAGAATAGGGTGTGTTCATTGCATGCTTTTATTTAAAAAAAAAAATCCCTTTCCCTTCTGTCCTCGTGTTGTTCCTGGCATTTCCATAGCCGTAAAATAAGCGAGACTGGGAAAGCCTTAGATCCAGAGAGTGGAAGTGGTTTAGAGTTGAGCGAAATCCAGGAGACAAAACTCAAGAGCAAGGCCAGAGGTCTGTTTGTTATTTTGGGGAAGGGTAAATGGATTTATAAAACCAGGAAATGATTCAAAAATCAAAATACAGACAAACAAGCAAACAGACTCATATGGATGAAGGTACTATTAACCAAGGACTAAACAGGGTTCCAGATGTGGCATACAGAAACAAGAGGGAAAGAATAGATGACGGATGGTGATCTAAGCATTAAAAAATGCTGGATTAGGAAGATTTACAGGTAGATGTTAGGAGTGCAGTTAGTGGGATATTAGGATTCAGGGTCAGAAAATCCAATAATCTGTGGAATGTGATATAAGGTTGGAAAGAGTTATCCAGTTCTGGAATACCAAGGTCAGAGAAGAATTAGAAGTAAGGATGGTTCTCATTTCTGATCCAGCAAATTACTGCCATAGAGCTTTTTATATCCTCCTCTCTTAGGACCAAAGGCTGACTTCCATGATTAGAGAGGCATGGGAAAGAAAAATCATTAGGAAGGACATTCCCCTGGGCTAGTTTTCTAAGTTTTGTTTCAGGTGTATAATACTAATCACGTAAGATAGGAAATCAGCCAGATATCACCTTTTCTTCTTTAATCACTTTTCTCCACCCTTCCCCCCATGTTAAGCAGGAACGGTCAATCATTTTATTTCTATTGTGGCCAGTGTTGCCATTTATATTAAAGTATGGCCATTTTTCTACATGACTTATTTCAACTACTGGACTCTTCATTCCTTGAAGCCAGGAGCTTTATTTATCTTACTTGTCCATTGTATGACACAGTGCCTTGAACATAGGCGATGTTTAACAAATGCTTTAGGAATATGAGAAAGAAGAGACTGGTTAATTTAAATACAGGAACTTAAGCTTTAAAAGGAAGATACTCAAAATGTGTGAAATATTTGATTATTTTCTTTAGTAATGCACCTGTTCACGTCTTTTGCCCATTTTCAAACTGGATAGTCTATCTTTTTTTCAATTGACTTGTATTCACGTATCCTGGTACAAGTCCCTTGTCAGACATATGTATGCCAATATACTCTCTTACCCTGTGACTTGTTTTTTTTCCATCTCCAGACATAAAAGAATACGTATTGTATGATTCTGTTTTATGGAGTTCAAAAAACAGGCAAAACTTACCTATTATAATATAAATCAGAATAGTGCTTACCTTTTGTGGGTGGGGGAAGGGATAATGACTGGGAAGGTGCAAGAAGTGGCTTCTGTAGTGTTAGTAATATTCTACATTTTGACCTCGATGGAAGTTCCATAGGCATAAGCTTTTCAAAAATTAGTCAAGCTGTAGAGCCGGCCCTGATGGCCTAGTGGTTAAAGTTTGGCTCTCTCACTGCTTCGGCAGCCCAGGTTCACTTCCCAGGCACGGAACCACACCACCCGTCTGTCAGTTGCCATGCTGTGGCGGCGGCTCACATAGAATAACTAGAAGAACCTACAACTAAGATATACAACCATGCACTGGGGCTTTGGGGAGGAAAGAAAAATCAAAAAGGGAGGAAGATTGGCAACAGATGTTAGCTCAGGGTGAATCTTTCCCTGAAAAAAAAAAATAATAGTCAAGCTATGCATTTAAAATTTGTGTGCTTTATGTTATATCTCAATGAAAAGTAAAAGTAAAAAAAATTAAATGCATGAAAGAGACGTTTAAACCTGCTTTTAGTCACTGTCAAAGGAAGGAAGCTCAAGTCACTTAAACGAGGAAAAAACACAGACTTCTGTCTTTGTCAGTGTGATCCGGGCCAGCCCATGCCCACTTGCATGCTTCACAAATACTCTCTATGTAGTACCCTGGCATAAGTCCGGCCCCAAATTAACCAGCCAATTTGGATAATTTAGACATGATTAACCATCGTCATCTCTCACCATTCAGATTTACCACGTGGGGATATCTAAATCATCTGTTGAGAAGATCACATCAGCCAAGAGGACTGTGCTGCTTGAATTCTGGCTCATTTGGCCTCTTGAGGCATATCATAAATCATGTGGTATAAGCAAATTTTCAGTCATAAACTACTTCCAGTTAGCACTCTACAGGGAAATCTTCTTTTTTTTTTCCTCTTACTTAAAATTGGGTTTAAAGCTCTCTAGTATTTATTACATCCAACTGTGGTCCCAAATGGAAATGTTCTATAGCCTTTACTACAACAATCTGTAGAACTCTTTGCCTGCATGGAGAATCTGGTTAGATTTCTTTTCTGGGAGACTGCCCTTCTGTTTATTTAAAGGGAGGGAGACGCATAACATTTTAAAGTGATCATCATTTTTTTCTTATGTGGTCCGAGTATACATCATTACATGATGTTAAACTACTGTCTAAAATTTTTCATTCTAATTCTAAAGAATTGCAAAGGCTATGATTTCTACTTTATTCTAAGTATTAACATTGTAAACTAAAACCATAGCATCACTCTTTTAACAGTATCCAATGGAACCTAAATACTACAATGATATCCAACAGACATCATCCATTTACAAAAATAAACAATGTGCCTTACTAGTTGAAGATTTTTCTTTTTGAACTCACAGTGCCATCCCATTTTCCCCAAAGGATTTAACCTAATATAAGGCATATTTATGCTTGAAAATCCTTTATTGTGTACCTTATCTTAATTCTTGGCAACAAAAATATTTATATTAATTGAAATTAAAATCTCTACTTCCTCTGACCATAAAGCTATAAATGTTAAAATTTTCTTCAGATCGAATTGCCATTAGAACTGTTATTAGTGCATAATTGATCAAACCAATCTGAAAATTTATGAATCCTGAAAAAGTAATTATTAAAATTTAAAGGAGTTTTTTTCTTCTGGTTTGAAAGGCATCATGTATTCATGGATGTATATTATTTATTGCTAGAATGAGACAAGTTTACATCCATTCTATTTCTGTTTTTTGTTTTTATAGTTGAAAACATTAATGAATAGTTTCACATAAATAAGCAGATGGAAATGAAGTTTATTTTTTATGTGTCACTATTTTTAGTTCTTTATCAGTCATATGTCAAAAATTATATAGTGATATATTACTAAAATTATATTTTAATTATCAACTCGATCAGGGCCTCCTTCAACTTCATCATAAGCAAAGAATTAGTAGTTATTTGACTTGCAAAAGGATGTATTACTCAGTCATTAGTCATTTACTTTCTCAATAAGATAAAGGCTTTCCCAAGGCTTTTCACCTGACAGTCATTCCTGTTACTTTTTCACATAAAGGCGCCTTGTTTAACTCAATATATTCAGAAAGGGAGATGAAATAAAAATATCATTTATTTCAATATATCTTAGCTAATACGCATTTTTTGACAAAGCGCTTCTTTTTTATAAAGTATTTTATATATATTTCCATCAAACGTCTATACTTAACTCTTTCAAATCGTGGAAAATGGTTACCTTATAACCTAATTGGAAAGTTCAGTTTTCATTGTCTAGTAAATCGGCCAAGGTAGACTTACCTTCTGTCCCAAAATGTCTGCCTTCGTTTATCAGTTAAAAAAAAATTGATATGTTTTCCCATGATAACCATATCACTTCTGATTTCCAGAAGTGTTTCTGATGGATAAATCAGTGACTGGGTCTTAACATGAATTGTCACTGGGAGTCAGTCAGGTGGCTGCATCTTTAGTATTCTGTGACTAAGGGCTCACAGGACTCTCCCTCAGAAGCAAGGTCAATAGGCAGGGGAGGGACAAGATGGAGTATGTAACAAAATTGTCTTCACTCTTGGTACCCTACTCACAGTATATCTAAGTTCAAAGTGTACAATGTGGGCCAAATTATCCTGTCTTTAATTTCATTCTTAGGTCTTAATAGAAATAGGTACAATAAATATAAGGACAGATACAAAGCCATATCCTGCATTTATTGTGCCTTGATTTAAGAAGTCTTCAGAGATATCAGTATTTCTAATTGTTCCTTTGATGGGCACCAGGAAGATTTATACTTCAAGGCATGCACCATGGTGAGATTCAGGATGAATAAAGACGAGCATGCTTTTTCTTTTCAAAGTAGAAGAGTGATTATTGGAGGGCAAGTGGGAAAGGAGAATATGTTTGCTTCCTTGACTGATTTCTCTAATAATACACTCTGTTCATTTCCAGTTTGAAAGTAATGCATGTATGTGCACAAATATACACATGTATAACATGTATGAAAACAAATTAGCTGAAATGATTTTGAATGTCAGCCTGTTATTTTTAGTATTTAAATTTGGCAGATGAAAGACAAAGCTTTGTTATTTTATTACGTTTTTAGATGGATGATGTGGCATGAATTTACTTATATTTGCTTTTTTTCCTTTACTCCACCTTTCAAGTTTTTAAAAAGATTTTATATTTTTAGAGCAGTTTTAGGTTCACGGCAAAATTGAGGGGAAAGTACAGAGATTTCCCATACCCCCTGCCCCGACATGTGCATAGTCTCTTCCATTATCAACATCCCACATCAGAGTGTAATTTGTTACAATTGAGAAATCTACAATGACACATTATTATCACCTAAAGTCCATAGTTTATATTAGGGTTCTCTTGGCGTTGTACATTCTATGGGTTTGAACAAATGTGTAATGCTATGTATCCATCATTACAATATCACACGGAGTGTTTTCACTGCCCTCAAAATTCTCTGTGCTTCACCTACTCATCCTTGCCCTTAGCCTCCTACAACCACTGATCTTTTTACTGTCTCCATAGTTTTGCCCCTCCTTTCAATTTTGTATATGCCAGAAAATCATAGGATGCTATAATATTTCAGCAGATCTGAAAGTTAGGAGAATGACTTGCAGCGTTAAAATTAAAAATTCTGTCTTTCCTGAAAAGGTTACCTACTGTCTAGCCAGAGAATAAGGTAGGAGAAGTCATGGAAAATAGAATCTGTTTGAAACTTAAATAAGGAAATCCAAAATGGCATTGGATTTAGTACTTTGAAGAATTTAGGTTATGAATAAAAGAGAAAAGGACATAGATAAAACTTGTGTCCTTTTTTCATTTAAATTTTTTTATTTATAAACAAAGTTTTAACTCCAAGTAGTTACCCCATGCTTGATTGGGGGAGAAGGAGAAGAAGAAAGTATCAGAAAGAGATAATAAAATATTTGTATAAAAACATGGCTCATTAATTCAAACGCACACTGCTGTTTTTAAAAAGTATGCTATTTCGAAAGTAAAAATCCATGTAAAAATTAGGAAAAGAGCATAAATAAGAAGTAGATATCATTCATAGCTACAACACTTAGAGACAGTCATGTAAGACTTTATTCCAGTCATTTGTCCATGCCTGTGTATTTTTGTATAGTTGAAATGATATTGCATGTATAATGTGGCTTGTAACACTTTTCACTTACAATATTTTGTCATCTAACTAAAAATTTTAGAAACCTGGTTTTAATGACCGTATAGTATTCCATCATATAGATGTATCATAATTCATTTCCAAGTTTTGCTCTTTAACTTTTGCTGTAATTAATATCTTTTCGTATAAATCTTTTTCTAAATTTCTATTTTTCTCTTAAGATAGAATTTTAGAAATGGACTTTTCAGAGCAAAAGAACAGGCGATTTTAAAAGCTTAAGTTGCTGAATTGTTTTACAGAAAGGATGCTCAAATTGACAATTCCACCACCAGTATGAGAGAGCAATCATTTGTTTGTGTCTTCTCAAGCACTGGGTATTAGCTTTAAAACTTCTTTGCTGACTGTGTAGATGAAAAAGCATCTCGTATTAAAATGCAGATTATTTCTAACTCATTCACTAATTCCTCTCTGTCTCTTTCTCTCTCTTAATCAGTTAGGTTTTATAAATAATGATGCATATTACCTACAAAAGTATGGAGATTGAATAAACAGGGCAGCATACTTAAAACCTCCCAGATTTTTTGTACAGCTGTAATGTAAATTTAATCATTTTAAAACATGATTCTCTTTAGAAGTATTACTAATTGCAATAAAGTTTGATGTTGAGAGTTCTTCATAGTTTCTTTCTTTTTAATTGTAATTTGTCCTTCAATGCATGCCATAGTTTCTCTAAATGTCCTTTCAATGATATACTTCTATTACACTGTGGTAGGCAGAATAATGCCCCCCAAAGATGTCCATGTTCTAATTCCTGCAAGATGTGCATATGTTATTATATACAGCAAAGGGGAATTAAGATCGCAGATGGAATTAAAGTTGAAATCAGATGACCTTATTTCAGGAAGATTATTCTGGATTATTTGGTTGAGCCCAATGTAGTTACAAGAATCCTTAAAAGTAGAAGAGGGAGGCAGAAGAGGAGGTGAGAGTAATGCAATGTGAGAAGGACTTAATCTTCACTGCTGGCTTGGAAGATGGAGGAAGCGGGCCATGAGCCAAGGAATACAGGCATCCTCTAAAAGCTGGACAAGGTAAGGAGACATCCCGTTCACTAGAGCTGCCAGAAGGAAATGCAGCTCTGCCAACACCTTGATTTTAACTCACCAAGACCCGTGTTAGACTTCTGACTTACAGAAATAGGGTAATACATCTGTGTTGTTTTAACTCATAAGTTTGTGGCAATTTGTTACAGCAGCAGTAGCTAACTAATACATAGACAAATGCTTTTTTGTGATTCAGTATGCATCTGGAATATTAAAACCTTCCTTGAGTCATAAAATTGTCCTCATTTCATTATCCTTCAAATTTCAAATGCTGTTTGCCAAAACACGAATTGATACATTTACTACAATTACGTTTTTTTCTAACTAAACTTAATAATATAAAACAGGTGTTTACTTTCTAAGATCACTTTACATTTTTCATGCACATTATTTATGATTTTCATTCTATGTACTGATCAAAATCTATTACCTTTATTACTCCAGTTGCCATTGTGGGATTGGCTCACCGCCCCAATTTTATTCCTTTATATTTTTACTGGGTAGAATTGAAGACCAATATCTCAGACAATGTAGGATAATGCTCACCTCCAGTGAATCAGCCCAAATTACTTGTTGCATGAATATTTCTGTTAAAATGTCCGTGATATTTGCACCTTTTCAGGGTCTGAATTTCTTTAAAAGTCTGCATTAGTAGGTTTATTCATTCAGTAAACATTTATTGAGTGCTATAATATGTCAAGTTTTTTTGTAAAATATTGTTTATACAGAGAAAAGAGACTAGTTTATCCTCTTAAGGAGGTCGTAGTTTATCAAGACAAATGTAAGCAACTAGCATAATGGCAGGCTAGACTTATGACTAACTTGTAAAAGGAACACATAGGGAACCCCTTCTATCTTTCCTCTAAACCACTGTAAAATTTTAACTGATCTGCCAGCTTCCTCCCTGGTCCCACTGCAGTCCATTCTTGAGATAGTATTCAGAGTAATTCATTTAAGCATAGGTCAGATCATGCTGCTTCTTTGCTCAGCTACCCCCCAACCCCCGCCCCAAGTGGCTTCTTAACTCACTCATGGTAAATGTCCTCAAGGCCTGTGAGGTGAAAGGCCCCACATGTCTGCCTGTCGCTCATCAGCACACTGCCCCTGATCACACAGCTCCAGGCATGTGGGCATCATTTCTAGTTCTTAACATATACTGAGCATGTTCCTGCCTTGGTCTTAATGCACTTGCTGTTCTCCCAGTCCAGAGAACTCTTCCTCTAGATGCATACCTGGTTTGTTCTCTCACTTCCTTGGGATTGCTGCTTAGATGTCGTTGTGTCAGTAAGGTTTTCCTTCAGCACCCTATTGAACAGCAGTTACCCTACTGGTAAGGATGTCTGAGCCCCCTAGCCTACTTAATATTTCTGCTATCCTGTGTTTTACTTTTGCTTGTGTGTTTTACTATTCCCTATGGCATAGTTTATGTTTTATCTATTCTCTTTCTCCCTCTATCAGGAAATAAGATCCAGGAGGAATTAGTTAATGTGATCATTGCTCTATTCCCATGTGTAGAGTAGTACTTGGCACGTAGGAGGTGCTCAAATATTTGTTGAATGAATGATTAAATGAAGGGAATCTGATTCAATCTCAGGATGTCAAAAGGATTTTCCTGTGGAAGTTACCTGAGAAATTGGTTTTGACAGATGCCTAAGAGTGACTCTGAAGGGACAGGAAGGGGTATTCCAAGTAGAGGAAAAGGCAGGCAGCAAGGCAAGAGATCATGAGACTTCCATTGTCACAAATATAATTATCTTCCAAAGTGATTAGACTCTAAATGCATTAATGTTATATCAAGGAGAATGAGCCTCACCTCCAAGAAAACTTGGAAATTGTTTCATGTGCTTGTCTTGTCTTCTCAACTCAGAAAGGCAAATTCTTTCCATTACTAGTGGAAAGAAGATGAACAGTGAACATGGATAGACGACTGCCCGTTCAAGACGATGGAGATGCAATGTTGTTTTATAGGATGAATGAAAACATTAAACATGGCCATGCATGTTCCTAGTATTGTGGTTTTGTATGTAAGGAACTTAAAGGGATGGGGGCTCTAACTTGGGAAAAGCTTTCCTATTATTTGGACATATTTGTTCTGCATCTGGCTCAGTGTTTCTGTTTTCAAATTGCACAGGAAGTGTTGGTTACAGCTCTGCTTTAGGCTGACTTTCTTTATAAGTTTTATAGACATTCAAATCTAGAGAATGGTAGAATATGTCAGTAACTCATGCAAAGGATAAAGGAGAGGGAATCTTTGAAAAGTAGTCATTCAAGGCTGGGATTGATAGGTGCAGTGTTAGATGATATATACAGTTACAAAAACATAGAATGGTATAATCATTGCCTTAAAGATACTTATAATTTAGTGAGAGGAGTAAAATGAACAATAAAGTTGCTATTATCAAAGCCAACATTTATTGAGGACATACAATATCCAGGCACAATGGTAAGAGATTTCATAGAGTAGTTACTTATTATTCATAGCAACCTCATGGGATAATTACTATTATATTTATTTTACAGATGAGGAGAGTGAGGCCTGGAGAGACTAAGGAACTTGCCCAGAGTCACAAAACTAGAAAGCAGTAGAGATAGTATTTGAACTCAGATCTGCTGAACTCCAAGCTCATACTCACATTGTATTGACCTGAAAACACAAAGTTATATACTTAGAATGAACGTTTAAGCAAAGTTTCGTACCTAAATGTATATATACAAGCAACAATACAAGCAGTACAATGATAAAGTAATATAAGCAACTTGGTGTATATATGTATGTGTATATACATAATTGCTTGTATTGTTGAAGCAATTAAAAACAAGTAAATTAGTCTTTGCTCTTGTGCACTTGGCTAAACTCAAATACCAAAATGCAGAAATTACTAACATTCTTTTGTATTTGATTACATTTTAGAGGGTGAGTGGAAAGTTTTAATGGTTTTATCAGACTTTTATTTTTCCTGAGAAGTCAGAAAAATCGAAACTTTTTTCCCAAAGTGTGTTTACTTTTCTTCATTACTTTTCTTTTGTTGAGTAATATTTGTTATTAAGGAATCTAATGTGTATAGTACTGGATTGACATTTATCTTTCTAAATAAGCCACTTTGTGAAAATTTGGCATTTAGAGAGGTGCATTAACTTTTCTCTGCCCCTCTTTAGTGCTCTGCTGGAGTAATTCATCGGTCTGTTACACATCCTGGAGTACTTTGCTGGCAAAGTGAAAAATGTCATCTGCTAAAGCTCCAGAGAACATGCTGGCTTCTGTAGAAGCATAATAACTTATTAAAAAAACAACAGCACAACTCTGGAGATTCTGCTGAAGTTTTTGCAAATAATCCACAGAGCCTCTGGAAAAATCTCCATGTTTCTAAAATTTCTAAAAATTCAGTAAAAATCTCATTAACTTGATGTTGGTATTTTATAGCCAGTTCTGATTTGAAGAGTGATTCCCAAGTCACTTAAATTACTTTATCTGTACAAATACACAAGTTGGAAATTTGACCCTAGTGCAATGTGCCTCCAGAAACAGTTGATATCAAGCAACCATTTTTCAAACTCTGGAAATAGTTAGAGTTAACTCAAAATTTGTAAAGCACCTAGCAAAAAGGAGAAAGGAAGAGGATTAAGGCAGTGTTTACATTTTATTTTTTCCTTCGGATTCTTTTTTCTAATCCCTTGTCAAATAGTTATTTGTGTCAACAGCAAGTGGTTTGCCTGAAGGAGCAATCCCTTTATGAGCTTGGCTCACTTAAAATCAAACAATGTCGTTTATATGTCCTTAATTCAAAGATTTTTCTCCTTGGTCTCTGTTATTTTAAATCATTAGAACTTTACTTTCCTAAGGTAGAAACAGCAGAAATGTATTTATGTAGATTAATAATGAATAAAACAAATTGCAGCTTTATTTCATAAAAATCAAACTCTGTATCTTTTTTTAAACCAGGATCTTCTCCTCCTAAAACTTTCTCTTGATAGCACCTGACTGAGCCAACGAATTAAGACTCAAGGAACCTCAGTCTTCTTTGAGTCTTATCTTGTCTTTCCTTCCCACTGCCGTCTAACGAGTGGCTAAATCTAACCTTCTTTTGCAACACTTTTAATTGTTTTCTATTTTAGCCTGGCTATTGCTGTAAACCAAGTTTCAGGTCCATACTGTCTAATGCCTGGAAATATTGTAGTAGAGTTCCTATTCCTCCCCAATGCGATTTCTTCTGTGCACCTCCTCCAGGACCCTCTCATTAATTTAACCTCCTGCTCAAGAACCAATGATGATTCTTATTTTAAAAATCATTTTTGAGTCCTTGGAACTCAATCAAGTGTCTTGCCAAGCTGATCCCAAACCTACCTTTCTAGAATTATTTCTACTTCTTCAGTTTACCATGTATGTTCTAGGAAAACTGCACAATGATGTTCTGAGTGTATGATCTGATTTTCCTATCTGGTCACCTTTGCTCATGATATCTTGAAAATGGGCTTCAGCAATTTCATGTACAGCAGCCTATATATGATCTACCCTAAGTTTATATAGATCTTGGATACAAGCCTAAGAGCGGAGATCTTGTGTTTAACCACAAGGATATTGCACATCTATATTTGTTTAATGATCAAAGATAGCATCCTACTATTTTTTCCTAATAAATGACAGCACTGTGGCATCCTACCTTGGAATAAACACTTTGGCTTAAACATATTTGAGAAAAAACTGTCATCTGCCTAATAAACTTTTGAGATAGTACATAGAGTGAACAAGAGCATGGACTCTGGCCCCAGACCCCTAGGATCAAATCCTGGCTGCTACTTGCTAGCTCTATAACCTTAAGCGTGTCATTGAACCTCTCTATAACTGTCTGTTCATTTATAAGTTGTATTGATTATGTATGTTTATAAGGAGGATTAGGTGAGTTAATATATGTAAAGCGCTTAGAACAGTATTTGTAACTACAAACTAATAGAAAGAAAAGTAAAAGGTAGTCATTAAAAATGGTATGCAACAAACATATTTTAGAATGTCAAAATGTAGAAACCTAAAGAGCAGTGTTCTCTCTTGCCTTTTTAACTTGATTTATATACAAATTTCTTTTTTAAAAATTTTTAAAATTTTTGTTTTATTTTTTGATGAAGATTAACCCTGAGCTAA